>NC_074670.1:44339325-44701853 GCF_029448725.1 Salvelinus fontinalis
AACTGCTTATCATTATAGAGGCAGAATATTTCATACATTTTAAGCATTAAAAGGGTGAAAAATAACTTGCTTGTCATAATATTAGCAAAATGTTTGAAATACATCATATCATTCCCCACTTCTTGGATTTACTGCAACGGGAATCTAGATGACAAATGACCATTGACATTTTTCAATTTATTTAAAAAAGTGGTTTTGGCTTTGCCTCAACTGTGTATCAACCAGGTTGAGTGATGTTGGCTACAGAGGCAGAACATGTTATTACAGATCATTTAATGAAACTCAAATGATTTTAGGGACCTCGTTAACCTCAACACTAAACCAGAGTGCTTATAAACTGTTAACCAAAATTCATTTAGAATAAAGTGTTTTGAAGAGTGATTAGTGGAAATGTGAAAGGATACATTTTCCCAAGCTTTCAATTCCATACAGTCTTTTTATTTAGTTATCTTTGAACATGTCACCTGGGATATGTACATGTATTTATCAAATAATATTTACCCAGGGATGGGAGTTCATATATTACACCTTGTATCAAACACAGAAGAAATGTATACCTATTTTCTCTAGATACTGCGCTCGAACAAGGGAGGGGTCAGTCAATGTCAGCGTCCTAGCAACTGTCAAATAAAACATTTCATATTTACACAATTTGGGCCTGTTTGTTTTTGGTCAAAATAAATACTTCCTATGACCCTCTCTCTGAGTAGTTTTGGATCAGCCAGCGTTCATTCTGTCTGTTTACATCTTTGTGTCTTTGTTGGCTGGCCGAGGTGCACTGTGGGAAGGAGAGAGGGAAGGAATGTAGGGAGGGAGTGTTGCCAAGAGATGCCGGTTAGGTGTCTGGGAAACATCGACGAGAAAGAGGAGTTTGGTTTTTCTTGTGAAAAATATGATAGTTGGTTATACACTGTTTGTGTTTGATAAGACACGAGTGAATGTGACAGATAGGGCACTGGATCCTAAATACAGCTGTGTTGATACGCCATAAGGGCATTAGGGCACCAAATCACGTCTCACTGAAGAGTGAGATACAATGATGATGTTACACAGGTGCAGCAAATTGAAGACTGTTTCCAGACAGTGTACGTACTTTGACTGGAATTTCTTTGACGTTAAGGCGCGAGGCCCTTCTCTTCAGTCACACTGCCACCCTGATTAACACCATCGTAGACAGAAAAACATCACGCCCTCTTTTCTCGCTCCGTAATGTGACGTGGATAAGGAGCCCGTCAGCCGGCGTCTCAACACTTTGATTCTTCAAGCCGGGACTTGGTAACAGAAAAAAAGTATAACATATCTACCACCTTCTCATTATAAAGCTCTTAAAATGCAGTGGAACAACAACAACAACATCAACGATAGCAACAGGGGAAACAGCCGTGACATGGCAGATGAATGGGCCGGGAGAGAAGAACATAAATCAGCTGTGGGAAAGGTTCAAAGAGGTGTAACATGGCAACAGACCCATACAGAGCTCTGCACTGGGGCCTTATCACGGGGCCGAGGGGCTCTCCCTGGTCCTTATCTCCTCTCAGCTGTGAATATCTCCCATCCGCAGGTACAGTACAGCGAGGTAGACTCCAGACATTCTGTCATAGCCTTGTTTGACGGCAGCACCGTCACTTAGCAACTATCACCCGTCGAGGGAAGGCCCTTTTGTCTGAGGTGTCGTGTTAGGAAACCGCCGGTGGGATCTGACCACAAACCAAGCAGGGCCTGAGAGTGTGTTATCCTGCCCTGGGATCGCTGCTGTACGCTGGGCCCCGTGGAGATTCAGCCAGGGGGAACCTCCCTTACATCCTGAGAGGGAAAGGAAAGGAAAAAAGCCCTGTGTACCGTGGAGATGATAGGCACCTTTCCCTGTCTGATTATCCAGCCTGATAAGAAGAAGTGGAACTCACACAGATCAGAACATGCAGCAGCATCAATGAGGGGTAGAGTCTTGAGTGTTGTCCTCTTATCATGGTTGTTGTTTTACCTCTGTTGTCAAGAAATGGTGTGCTTGTAGAGTGATATGGTAAAACAAACATACAGCGCTTTATACTGTACATAAAGCAGAGATGCTTATGGTGAGTTTTTAAGCATTTAAATGAAAATTAAGAAGCAATTGGCTCATACTCGGAGTGGAAAAAGGTTGAGTTGTCAGAGTTTACTAGTTTGTATTCCAGGTAAGAAAGTGGATGAGGTACTCCAGGGTTAGGCTCTTTGCCTAAATTGCCCAATAAACGTAAGGAAACGAATCTCATATGAAATAAATTGAGAAATCTGTGCAACAGGAAATGATTAGACAATATGCAACCATAAACAATCTTAAAAGTAATAGGCAATAATTCATACTGGATATACAGAATCACTTTGGAACTCATGTGGAGTTGGACAGTGCTCACAGTCAATAAATATTGCATGCTAGTATAGGTTATGACAAATGATTTACAGGTAGACAAACAGAATACAACCTCTGACATTTTCATCAGAGCGGGACTCGTCTAAAGAGGCGTTTCGGTTCCTCCCTGAGAAATTCCCAAATCATATCATAATGCATGATGTATGACCTCAGAGGAAAATATATAAAACCTTTACAGATCATTCTATTAAGATGATGTCCAAGTACAAGAGATTATAATAGAATAATTATTCTGCTGTTTTTCAATTTTTTTAATATGTATTTTTTTACATCTGTTAACAACATGAACTTGCCTAAAAATGGGTGTGACTGTAAATTGCTGTATTGTGGTATTGCTGTAAATCTTCAACGCAACGTATCCGCTGGTTTGCTCTACATAAAACATTGGCAAAACAAACATTGGCAAGTCAAATCTCAAAGCTTACACAACGTATGGGAATCCTGATGTGGTTGTGCTGTATATTTATATAATCAAATCCCTGCACATTTTCAACTAAGTCTTTCAGGTCAAGACTAGCTGGGAAAAACAAGGTTTTGGTATTAAAAGAAATACAGACAATTTTGCCAAATGTTCTGGCAGGCCTTATATCACACTTCGCTGGTCAGAGGGCATGGAGAGGAGAAGAACATGAGCTCATGACTACGATGCTAGTGTTACATTAACATTAAGTGCTCATAAAATGTTTTTTCTGGTCAAAATTACCTCAGAGCTGAGGGAGAGACAGCTTTAGTTAATGGTTTTGTTGTAAAAGGGGCAAGAGGGTGGCTGAAAAAAGTACTGATGGAACTTATTGTGCACTCTAAAACTCTTTCAGTTGTGATATGACTAAGTTAGGGTCTTTACTCTACGTGCCACTAACACTGTCAAGTAAAGCAAGCTATTGCAGGACTGGAATAATTTCAGTCCTGCACTCACAGAGGCCTGTCAATAATTATCACTATTCTCTCTGTAAGAGGTTGACCTTTTGGTCAGTTTAGGTCATATATGACACTGAAACTCTTGAATTCGTAGTCAAGGTTACACTAATGCAGAGCATAAAAGACTTGGGAGAGCACTTCAATCTCTAACTGGTCAAAAGTAGTGCTCTATATAGGGGATAGGATGCTTGCTTTTCTCTTGATGTCAATAATGTGCTCACAGATACAACTGAAGAGAGGGATAGAGGGATAGATAGGGAGAGGGAGCGAGCGAGTGGTGTTTCAACATTTAATGACTAATACACCCACACAGTTTTGATTAGGGTGTCATGCACTCCTCATTTAGCTAAATAGCTCTGCATGTCTACATGTAGTCCTTCCTGAGTCGGCCTAGGTCCCCCTCCGGCTAAGTTGTGTACAATTGAATACTTTTACTGCCAGACCCATTACATTTGGATGCAGGTTTATTTCCCCAGCCCGTGCTAAATTTCTCCCGTTACCTTAACGAGTCCCCGTGGTCCAGAGTGGCAGAGCCTCAGAGCATACCTCGTACCTGGCCTGGCGGGCTGCGCTCCAGATGTGGACCAACCAGGCACAGCACAGTCAGGACCCACACTGCACTGCAGAAGAAAAACCGCCCCACGGCCTCAGCCTGTTAGAACAGAACGGTGTACTTTCTGAACAAAGTTGTCAGAGTGACTCGAGTCAAAACTTGAAGCTGCGAAATATCTTAAAGGTTTACAACTTCTTGGCTTGCAACTATGCAGCCGCTTTCGATTACTTGTGCCCAATAATCCTGAGTGAAAGTCAAACGCAGTTGAAATTACAGAATTCTTTCGTAAATGCCCAACCTCTGGTCGCCTTACTGTAGTTCTGACTACTCTGAGGTGAGCCCCATCAAGTAATTGTTATTTGGCCACATTTCCCTCTCTCTTTCCTTCCCAACATCAGACCAGATCCATTTCCCCAACCAAATGAACATCCTGCGTAGCAATTGGTGGGACGTGCTTAAAAACACCAACATAATAGCTCATTTGAGCTGTTTATGATAGAGAAATAAAATCATGCGTGGGCTTGGTTGGAATACTTGTGCTATTGGTTCATTTTGTTCTCTCTCTTTTTCTTTCATAGAGTATTTCATTGAGTCATAAAGAGCCGCTCTGTTTTGTTATTCTAATCTAACCGGTCCTTTTTAACTCCAGTCTCTGTTAACAGTCCTGTCAATGGACCACTGCATGACCAACGTCTCTGTCCTAAAAGGAAAGGCTAGGTCATACTGTGTGTACCTTTAAATCTCTTTCATACACATTAGCTACGACGGTAAACGTGTGACTTACATAACTACAAACCATTGGCCGGAGGCACCAAATCATTTCTACGAACTTGATTCCATTTCCCTGTAAAAAGACCACAAATGCGTTTTATCTAGCCAGAGCAGAGGTCACCGCAATTCCCCCATAATTGTTTCAAACCTACTAATTAGTAATATATCACACAAAAAAGTTAACTATGCTAATCCAAGATGGCATTTCCTGGAGCTAATTTTAAACCAATCCTGAGTGGTACAGACCCAGTAAAAATACTCCATAGTCAATAACAGAGCTTTTAGTAAAGCCCCAGCCTTAACTCCATTGGCCATCATTATGATCCCAATCTCTCACAGTTCATACGGCTCTCTAGTATCACACTACTCTACTTTATACTTGTGTTTCTTAATCTGGGACAGCTTTATTCACATGCTATGAGTTATCTGATTCTATTTTATTTCAAGCACATCTAGAGAGGTTCTAAGCCTCCCAGGCAGGCACCCAATGTGGAACATAACTTTGTTGGGGTGGGAGGCTGTATCTAAAAACCATGGAGAGATATCCTGTGATAGGGCAACGCCACTCAATCTGCATGGCCAGCCTGAGGCTGTATGAGGTAATTGTTTACTTGGCATTTCAAACCCTGCTACAGCTAGGCTGAATGCTAACATGTCCATATGCTAGTATTTATGTCTGTGGGCACATACATTACTTCAGAACTGGGCCTGGGAATGCATGATTTATGATAGTGGGAGGGAATATCTTTATGAACAGTGACAAGTGACAGAACAAGGGGTTTCTGAGTTTAGGCATAGTTTTGACTATTTATATACGGCGGAAGTTGTAAGAGCAGTGAGTTGTGCCTACAGTAGGTCTGTGTGTGTGTGTGTGTGTGTGTGTGTGTGTGTGTGTGTGTGTGTGTGTGTGTGTGTGTGTGTGTGTGTGTGTGTGTGTGTGTGTGTGTGTGTGTGCGTGTGTGTGTGTGTGTGTTATTTTATCATGGTGGGGACCTAAAATCCCCAAAAGTCCCCACAAGGATAGTAAAACAAGGAAAATTCTCCCTCGTGGAGACATTTCCCACATACCCCTGAGGACAAAGGCTATTTCAGGCTTAAGGGTTAGGTTTAGGGTTACAATTAGGGTTAGTGGTTAGGGTTAAGGTTAGGGTTAAGGGAAAATAGGATTTTGAATGGAAATTCATTTTAGGTCCCGACGAGGATAGAAGAACAAAACGTGTGTGTGAACATATGTAGGTGCTGGACGGGCCCCTGGAACACATTAGGCCTGCTGGTCCCTCTGGTGCTCAGCCACACTACTTCAACATGCAGCCGAGCCTCCTCAGCCTTACACAATCTGGCATGTTTTCACACTGACTGACTGGGGACGGAATATTCCTCCACAACGAAAAGAATAAGTTCCAGTCTATTGCCTTTCACAGAATATGAAAATCAATGTAGCGTTGTTAACCATATTCCTATAATCCCTCATAAACTGCCACTAGCTTATGAAAGAACGTCTAAAGTCACTCCAGTTACATCTAACAAAGCCGTAAGGAAGAGCCACAAGTCAAGGATAGTTTTGCTACAAACCTCTACTGCCCCCTTCTGGAATATTAACAAAACATACACTGGATGCACTGGAAAAGAGCCATATGAAAGATCCTGTTGTATTATTGTTTTATTTAGTATTTTGGACAAGGATTTTGCCAGATATGGGCCAAAGACATGGCTAAATGTATATTTACACACTGTCACTTTCTGCAATCCAACTTTTCAACCAATGAGTAAATATAACTTTTAGTAATTAATGTGTTGTCCTAATTGTATTCCCATGCAGGGTAAATGGGGGTATTTGCTGAGCATTGTAAAGTACTGAAATAATACTATCCTATTGGATGAATAAATCAATTCCATGTACTGTTATGCATTACATTTCAACTTTCAGCTCCCCCTAAGTCCTGACTTGCAAGGAGTAGTTTGTCAAAAAGGATGCTGTTTTTTTCTGCATAGCAGATGGATGGGGTTTGGTGGTGGGGGAGCGCTGATACACAAAGTACACCGTTCCACTGTCACTCTTTTTTGACCACATACTGAACTCCCATGCAATAGAACAGAGTGATGCTCTGTGAGAAAACACTCAGAAAGGGATGGCCTATTTGTCTTTAAATGTTCCATGAACGTGAGCCTCAGCTGAGTCTGGTCAGAGCCAGACGACAGCTGTTTTCACTCCTGCAAACATTAAAGAAATTATTAGGTGGACATATTATTGTAGAAGAAAAAAACAAGATATGGACAAATTATAACCATATGCTTTTTTTCAAAGACCTCCACAAGGCATATTGCCTGGTCTGGAACGTATTATTAGTCTGATTATATTCCACAGTCTATTTGATTACATACATTTTTTCTTAACTCCAGGATGAGAGAAAAAATTACTGCAATTTTTTAACAATCCGCCCTTGTTAGGGATGGCTACAGTTGTGGTTTTAATGGCCTAAGAGAGTACAATGACAGTCCTTGTGAATCACTGACAGAGGACACAGTGCCTGTAGCTAGGTTTCCATTCAATTGGCGACAGACTTTTATGCGAATATTCTAAAATCAGTATAAAGAAAATATGCGCATTTTCCCGTCATTGGTGTTTCCACCAAATTGACTTGTTGCGGATAGATATCAGTGCGCGATGACATAGTGCACACAAAATGTACTTTTTCGCTTAAATGTTCATGTAGAACATTCAATTGCATTTTCAACTCTACGGATAGTTTTGTCAATGTGACTACTCTGGTCTTGGCACGTGCGCTCTAGCCAACATCTAGGCTGTGTGGTTAGGCAAATTGACATGATGATATTATTATGGATAAAAGCGAGAATATTTGTATTTGTAAAATGGCATTCACACATCTATCATCATGTTACTAGAATAATACCATTGATATTTTTGGGAAAGGAGCATCAAGATCACCGTGCACCTTTTTATTTGTCACATGCTTCGTAAACAACAGGTGTATACTAACAATGAAATGCCTACTTACCGGCGCTTCCCAAAAATACAGAGCAAAAATAGAAAAAAAATAACACAAGGAATAAAAAAAAATATAATGAGTAAAAACGTTGCTATATACACGAGGTACCAGTACCGATTCGATGTGTAGGGGTACGAGGGAATTAAGGTAGATGTGTACATATAAAGTGCATTCGGAAAGTATTCAGACCCCATTACTTTTTCCACATTTTGTTATGTTACAGCCTTATTCTAAAAAGGATTAAATCTTTGTGTAACCCTCATCAATCTACACACAATACCCCATAATGACGAAGCGAAAACCAGTTTATACAAATTTTAGCAAATGTATAAAATAAAAAAATACAGATATACCTTATTTGCATAAGTATTCAGACCCTTTGCTATGAGACTCGAAATTGAGCTCAGGTGCATCCTGTTTCCATTGATCATCCTTGACATATTTCTACAACTTGATTGGAGTCCACCTGTGGTAAATTCAATTGATTTGACATAATTTGGTGTAAGCACACACCTGTCTATATAAGGTCCCACAGTTGACAGTGCATGTCAGAGCAAAAACCAAGCCATGAGGTCGAAGGAATTGTCCGTAGAGCTCCGAGACAGGATTGTGTCAAGGCACAGATATGAGGAAGTGTACCAAAACATTTCTGCAACATTGAAGTTCCCCAAGAACACAGTGGCCTCCATCATTCTTAAATGGAAGTTTGAAACCACTAAGACTCTTCCTAGAACTGGCCGCCCGCCCTAACTGAGCAATCGGGGGAGAAGGGCCTTGGTCAGGGAGGTGATCCAGAACCCGGTGGTCACACTGACAGAGCTCCATAGTTCTTCTGTGGAGAGGGGATAACATTTGAGAAGGACAAACATCTCTGCAGCACTCCACCAATAAGGCCTTTATGGGGGGCCGGACGGAAGCCACTTCTCAGTAAAAGGCACGTGACAGCCCGCTTGGAGTTTGCAAAAGGCACCTAAAGGACTCTCGGACCATGAGAAACAATATTCTCTGGTCTGATGAAACCAAGATTGAGCTCTTTGGCCTGAATGCCAAGTGTCACATCAGGAGGAAGCCTGGCACCATCCCTACGGATCATGCTGTGGGGATGTTTTTTAGTGGCAGGGGCTGTGAGACTAGTCAGGATCGACGGAAAGATGAACTGAGCAAAGTACAGAGAGATCCTAGATCCTAAAGTACTCCAGAGTGCTCCAGACGTGAGACTGGAGTGAAGGTTCACTTTCAAACAGGACAACGACCCTAAGCACACAGCCAAGACAACACAGGAGTGGCTTCGGGACAAGTCTCTGAATGTCCTTGAGTGGCCCAGCCAGAGCCCGGACTTGAGCCCGCTCGAAAATCTCTGGAGAGACCTAGAAATAGCTACACAGTGACGCTCCCCATCCACCTGACAGAGCTTGAGAGTATCTGCAGAGAAGAATGGGAACTCCCCAGCAAAAGGGTCCATGCAGATATTCTAGGTAGCTATAGTCCAGCACAGTGGGTGCTTCATAATACCCATAAAACCTAGCTGAGTCTGGAATTGTAGAACTACTTCATATAAGGTCTCTGTGTTTCGTGTAGACTTACCCTAGCGTGACGTTTTGATAGCCATGTAATTCTCTCTCGGACAAGGTGAGTTCTATTTGCCTGAATTTACTCTTTAAAAAAAAAAAAAGTTAATTAGCAACAGAGAAGACCTCAGCAAGACTACAAATTCTTGCAGGAATCTCCAACACATAATCTCTAGCCAACACTGTCAGCTACAGTTTACCAGCGTGATCAGAGACCTTTGTGCCCAATCCACGAATGTATGTCCCCTTTCTCTGTTTTAGCTAGCCACTGGCTACACTTTAGCTAGCTAGTTAGCAGAGCAGTAGATCAAACAATTATTTTCTTTTACTTAGCCTAGATTATTGTTTGTACAGTATGTCGACTTTGTTGTCTATTTCAGAACTTATGGCATTTTTCAAGGATGAGCATAACTTTAAAAGGGGATAAGACCACTATATATGTATGGCAATGTGGAGAAGTGCAGCTATAGTGAGAGGCAACTTACCAGTTTGGTCAGGGCCAGCATGAGGGATAAAGTTATCCTGTCGGTGAGTGTAGCTATTATGTTAAATTTGAGCATCTTAGCAATGCAATGTGTTCTATACAGCTGACAACATTCTACAAGGAAAGAGCCACTTAATCAATTATATAATCATTAACCAGATTACCCCGGATACCAGACTTTGATAAGTGATAACTCAGTTCTAGAATGCTGTCAATGACGAGAATGAATCTAAAACGAAATTGCCATTCAAAATTGACTTTGTTAGACATCCAGCCTGTATGGTAGTTTCATGTCCAGAGAGAAATCTTCAAAGGCACAATATTTATTTATTCAGAGTGGTACATGCATTCACATTCTTGATATATAGGATCCTATGATTGATATGCCAAGTGATAAAATCCCAAGTTATCAATTAAAAGTTTATGGGAAAAAACTGCACTTATCCTCATGTGAAAATGAAATTTTATTAAATACAGCTGTAATGTCATCAATCAAATCAAACTATTTATATTGTATATTTCTTACAACAAATGCATTTCAAGGTGTTCAGTTGTTGGATGGGGTGTTTGTAAATTGGGAACGGATAACGAAGAGGAGGGCATCGAGGCATTCAAAATGGCTACAGGGATGGATGTGCAGAAGTCAGGACTTTGGGTCGTGGGGTCTGGGATCCTGGGTTCATTTATATAGCATATTTCTTACAACAAATGCATTTCTAGGTGTTCAAAGTCATGCATTGAAAGGCAAGTGGCACTTAACATCCTTCCTCTTGTCAGGTCTCATAGGTGACCAGGGGATTCTCTCTACCACATGCAAATGCCACCATGGAACTCATAAGTGTAGCCATGCATTGGCTATTTTTGCAGTTCACAATATCGGCTGAACGGAGGTAGAATGCGTGTGGAGGAAGCCAGCCGAGCCCAACCAGTCAGTGGAGGACATGTACCCGGAGTCAGTGGAGGACATGTACCCGGACGAAGACTACAACTATCTGTCCTGAACCCACAAAGAAAGATCTTCAGTGTCTAAGGAACTGTCTCTGGAGTATGTTCAGTGGAATGGCATGTCCCCTTGAACCTGAGCCAGAACAACCCTTCCTGTCTGTACAGGACATTGTTAAAAAACAATGGCACCTGGAGCATGCAGACATCCTGGCTGGCATGGCGCTATCGGGGGTGCAGCAGGAAGCTATACGGCAGGCAACAGCTGGACAGCACACCAACCCCAACTTGCACACCTTGAGGAGAGGGAGGTTGACGGACAGCAATTTTGGAGCAGTGGTTAGGGCCAAGCGTGCCAAAAAGGGTCCTCAGATCAGTCGTTGGACGTGGTGTTGTCTGTAAAGTGGGGCACAAATAACGACGAGGAGGACATCAATTGCTACAGGGATTAATGTGCAGGAGTCAGGGCTTTGGGTCACAGGGTCTGGGATCCTGGGTGCATCACCGGATGGTCTGGTGCGCACCACAGCAGTGGTGGTCAAGTGTCCATATGGTCCAAGGGACTTTAACATTGAAGAGGCAGTGAGGTCAAAAGATGTCTATATCCAGGAGGAGGGAGGGTCTTACAGCCTCTGTAAAGACCATCCTTACTGGCACCAGGTCTAAGAGCAGCTCCACATCACTGGAAGGCACACTTGCTTCTTCGTTGTGGGGACCACCAAAGCGTCCATCACCATACCTATCCAGCCTGACGACCTCTGGCAGACTCATAATGCTGGACTAGAGCAGTTTTTCAAGGACCACATGCTCCCAAAATTGGTACTGCAATAGTGAACATTTGGAAACATATTTTATTCCAATCAGTTTTTTTTGGGGGGGGGGGGTGGTAAATGGATCAGTGTTCTTGTTGCATCTTCTGTCAGTACCTATTTTCATGGAAACCAATGGTCCAAAAATATTCCACATAGTTCATACACACACAGTAATGTAGTTCACGTAAGTTCAATGACAATGGCTGGTCTGAGTGCATATCCTCACATTTTTATTAATTGCATTTTATAATGGGCACAGTGGGAATTTATATCTGTCAAGTTTAAAATTCAAAAGGCACTCGCACATCTGTGCTATCTTTTTTGCAGGTGCATGGTAACAGTTGAATAAGATGTCTCACCCTCCTACAAGTGTGATATGCCCCCAGGTAGCTCTTTCAGCTATTCTCACCGCAAAGGCTGTCACCAGGAATACTTGGTCTGGCCCCTCCCAATGGGGCTGCATTCCACCTATTCTCCTCATGTACTGGATTGATCCCAATCCCCTTCTCCTGTAATTCACCTGTAGTGCATAAAATCTTGGACATATAGGTTTGGTTAACAAATCATTTCTAATTTATTCCATCTGATTATCTAGAATGTCCTCCATTACTATCGTAGTAAACCAACTCTAGGGATATTTAACTAATAGACCACAACTAACACTGGAAAACATGGAAATCCCCTCTAACCCAAACGTTTACTACAAACAAAACCTAGTAATTATAACTGTCCCTTTAACATTAAATCAGCTCCACCCGAACATTTTACATTACATTTTAGTCATTTAGCAGACGCTCTTATCCAGAGAAACTTACAGTAGAGTGCATACATTTTATTATTTTTTTACATACTGAGTCCCTAACCCGGACGACGCTATGCCAATTGTGCGTCGCCCCATGGACCTCCCGGTTGCGGCCGGCTGCGACAGAGCCTGGGCGCAAACCCAGCCCAGCCTGGGCGCGAACCCAGAGACTCTGGTGCCGCAGCTAGCACTGCGATGCAGTGCCCTAGACCACTGCGCCACCCAGGAGGTCAACTGTCAAATCAATTTGAATACCGTTATGGTGTATTCTACTTTATGAAACAGTTTTACGTTAGAACTCAATGATATCACAACGTTAGCAAAAATCAAACCTTTAAGTCTATCGCAAGCTTTTAAAAAAAACATGTACCTCGCTAAATTTATTTCGCATGTCAGTCAATCCATAACAATAATAACATTCCGATGGGCACAACTTTATCGTATTCGATTCCTGTCCGTCCGCTCTCTCTCTCCCTTGGCTTTTTCTGGCTTCAGACAACCACACCCTAGCGGTGTCTATCCCCTCTACCAGCTGCTTCCCTACAATATCTCTTATGTATCAACTTTATCATTAATTGTAATCTTTCTACATCTATACTTCTCTCAAATTCATACATCTTTCTCCATTTTGGGCATTAGATTTACTCAAATATTCTACCGGGTTCCCCGTCGACTGGGAGCCCGCTATGTGAGGCAATGCTACCCTCCTCAGTCCATTCTCTATGAATTTTTTATTTTTTTTTATAAAAAAAATTATTCTCTCTTCCTCCATTAGTTTCTAATGTTGACTTCAATGTTTTCAACACTTTTTCAACCTCCTGATTAGCCATTTCACCGGTAAATTTGATCAATTGTAGTATAAATCGGATTCAATAATATTATAAATTTGGGTTTCGATTTTTTATATAATTTTTATATATATTTTTATATAATATTATATCTCTATAGTCCTTTCGCAACTCTTAACCATATTACCCGGATCTTTAATCCTATCAGACAAACCTGTTATCAGCGTTACACCAACCTGATATCCAATGCACTACATTAACTCGGTAACCATCCAATGTAACACAGGTCCCTTAAATCTATTGGCCTGTTATTTTATCCGTAGATCATTCAAAATTATATTATGTATGCCGACTAATATCAGATGTACCTCATTCACACGATTCGAGTCTTTCAAATCTTCATTCACACCAGTAAGTTTGCCAACTTTCCCACATACAAACTAAAGGTACATCACATTCACTGTTACACTGCGATCCTACCCACACTCACACTGGCAGGTTCGCCGACCCACCCTCATACAAACTGGGATACGTGTAACACCAACCGATCCATTTAGTGCATAACATTCATAGTTATATCATAAGAGTGATCTATCAAGTTCAAAATTGCATCCCCCACAATACTCAATGTTAAATTCAATGTCATTGTTAGATATAGCATTCATATGAATTTGGTAACTTACATCAAATGTTCTAATAGACAGCGGGTTCAATCACCATGTAAATTCAGGGTCAATTTTAATCTAAAATCGCATCTCTAGTTTGCATAAATAATACTACCCCCTCAATACTCAATGATATAACGCAGAACTTCTGGTCTGCAGGACTTCTGGTCCTTTAATTCCTTATGGGACATTCAAACTTGGTATCAGTGCGCCGACTTAATACCCAATGCACTACAATCATCGCTCGATAAATTTATCTTATTTCCAATATAACACAGGACTTCTGGCCTGTAATAGTATAAAACAGAACTTCTGGCCTGGATTACTATTCACTCAAACCGCCATCAGTACGCCCACCAATGGCTAATGTATTACACTCACTCGATTGATTCTATAATCAACCTTCATTCGCTCAGCAAGTTTATTAACTTACTCACACACAAACCAGTAGGTACGCCGACCCACCCAATACGTTACATACACGTTATATTGCTGTTTATCCACACTCACACCAGTAGGCTCTTCGACCCACCTTCACACGTATCAGTAGAACTTCTGGTCTACACACACATCAAGTAGAACTTCTGGTCTACCTAGTACATTGCATTCACTGTCATATCATTGAATACTTGGCCAATCAAAATTGCATTCACCACAACATACGCTTCTTACATTCAACAGCTATTGTTATTTATATTTCAAATTTTATCAATCATATAATTTCATCACTTACGTCAAACAGGTGTCTCACAAAACTAAATTTGGATAATGCTAATGTGCAGAAATTTTGTTTTTCACAATAGGTTTCTGCTTACCTTTTTAGTTGACCGGTCTGGAGTTGTGAGACACACCCGTCTGACGACAGCAATGGTCAATTGGCTGGACAATCTCCAGCGAAGTCCTTCAACCAGATCACTGTCGGGGTCACCATATAAGGGATTTGCATCAATTCAAATCTGGTATCAGGACAAAATGTGATTCAGAGTCACCGAATATACTTTAAGTATTTTTATTAAACTCAAGCGATAAATGGTAAATACAATTTTCGTATATACGGGTTCTCTGTATCACCTCGCAGGATAGAACAGAGAACTGGCAGGATGTAAGTAAACAGCTGTTCTTATACGGTGACAGACGTAGTTCCAACCTGTCTGTTGGCCTATCACAGTAGAGGCTGAGCGTGGTTTAAACTCTGCTCAGCCTATCGCCGGCACTCTTTGGTGTCCCGGCGCTGTTGCTGTGTAGATTACGCTCCCTCACCCCAGAGGCTGAGGTCAGACAGCTCTGCAACATTGTCTGAGCTATTTGCACCTGCATACAAAGCACACTGTTCTCGCTCAAGGCTAACCACAGCTTCCCAGCACACTTATCTGGGGCTAACTGTTACTTCCAGCACACACACACAGACACCCAGGCGCCCAGGCTAACAGTTGCTAATATTATATCACGTGATATAGCATTGGGTTATAGTGCAATAAACACAAATCCTAACAGAACTATACAACTGTACTTCTGATTCTAATTATCAAGAGAACCCTCAGCCGTGAGGTCACTGAGGAGGACCAACAGTGATCGTCCGAAAGGGACTGACATGCAGGGATGTAACATAAGAATTTTGGGCACTGGCCAGCAGACCACGATTTCTACATTCAGGTCCAAAATCTGTGGCATGCGATGTTTGTAAAGACAAAACTTCACTGCTGTGTCAGGCTAGTTTGGCACATTTTCTGCTAGCCCAATCTGAAAAGTGCTAGACTTGGGCTAACTTAATTTCCATCCCTGCTGACATTTATAACTGACTTCACAGGTAATTTGACTAGTCCTGTACAACAGATGCACTCGTGGAACAAAAACTTTGTGTTTTGTATTGGAAACATTGAGCCCACAAGTCTTGTGAGTTAGCTAGCTAACTTTAGCTAATGTAGCTATCTAGCCAACCAAGGTCCCTAACTAGGTATCCCACCAGGCATTATATGGCCAGCTAGCTAGTTAACATTAGCTCACCGCCCGTGTAGACTTTTCTAAGTGGTGACTATCCTTGCCATGGGGCTAGTCTAACGTTAGCTAGCAAGTCTGACTATACAAACGGTAAGTTAATGTTAGCTAACTAGCTAAATATCCCTTCCCTGGTGGGCTAACGCTAGCTAGCATGTCACCACGTGAAAAAGTAGCTGGCAACTCACTAAATAAATCAATAAAAATGTCAACAGTCATTATGCTAACCTATGCTGGTTTTCTTTTTACTTGTAAGGAAGTTAACGTGTGTTGTACATGTAACTACAGTCGGTGGGTATCTAGCAAATGTTTAAAGGCATCTGGCTAACCACAGATCTTTAACTTAACCAAAATTGCTCGTTAGCAGCTAGCAAACAGGACTTGCCTTATCACACGGCTCTAGCGACGCCTATCGCTTACAGGGGTCGGAAAAGGATCAAATACACTTGTGTTTATCGGAGTAGTGGTTACAATCCGGTACGTAGCACAGAACCATCCTTGCTTCTGATCGACAGAGAGACCTAAGGTTAGCTAGTTCGCTACAAAGGCCAGAGGGTAATTAAAAACATTCTAGTAATTTAGATATGCTAAGGTAGCTAGTTAGGTAATCTGAAAAATGCTAAACAAGAGTACACAGGAGAAACACTATCAATTATTTACATGAGAAACTAAAATGGTTATAATATCTACTTGCTAGGTTACTTGCTACTTGTCCATGAGTTTGCATTGACAAATGTGCCTTATGGGATGATGTTAAAGATTGCGACAAGATGTGTAGTTCTGTATGTTAGCCACATTAGCATTTCGTTTTTAGAGGGTAATTACAGGTGCATATATTGATAAAAGTGACCTTTTCCGAGAGGGATTTGCTTGGTTATCAAGCATACATGAAACACAGACCTTATATGAAGTAGTTTGATAATCTCTGACACAATAATGAATGGTGAAAAAATTACTACCACCAGGTTTTATGAGCATTTTCACTCATACTGTGGTACTCAATTGGTTAACTATTTAACTAACTATTTAGCAGTCATTTACAGTGCCCTCAGAAAGTATTCATACCCCTTAACTTATTCCACATTTTGTTGTGTTACAGCCGGAATTAAAAATTGATTACATCTTTTTTTTTTAAATCTCACCAATCTAAACACAATACCCCATAATGACAAAGTAAAAACATGTTCCGGGCTCCGGGCAGCCGAGCGGAAATGGAGGAAAACTCGCCTCCCTGCGGACCTGGCATCCTTTCACTCCCTCCTCTCTACATTTTCCTCTTCTGTCTCTGCTGCTAAAGCCACTTTCTACCACTCTAAATTCCAAGCATCTGCCTCTAACCCTAGGAAGCTCTTTGCCACCTTCTCCTCCCTCCTGAATCCTCCTCCCCCTCCCCCCCCCTCCTCCCTCTCTGCAGACGACTTCGTCAACCATTTTGAAAAGAAGGTCGACGACATCCGATCCTCGTTTGCTAAGTCAAACGACACCGCTGGTTCTGCTCACACTGCCCAACCCTGTGCTTTGACCTCTTTCTCCCCTCTCTCTCCAGATGAAATCTCGCGTCTTGTGACGGCCGGCCGCCCAACAACCTGCCCGCTTGACCCTATCCCCTCCTCTCTTCTCCAGACCATTTCCGGAGACCTTCTACCTTACCTCACCTCGCTCATCAACTCATCCTTGACCGCTGGCTACGTCCCTTCCGTCTTCAAGAGAGCGAGAGTTGCACCCCTTCTGAAAAAACCTACACTCGATCCCTCCGATGTCAACAACTACAGACCAGTATCCCTTCTTTCTTTTCTCTCCAAAACTCTTGAACGTGCCGTCCTTGGCCAGCTCTCCTGCTATCTCTCTCAGAATGACCTTCTTGATCCAAATCAGTCAGGTTTCAAGACTAGTCACTCAACTGAGACTGCTCTTCTCTGTATCACGGAGGCGCTCCGCACTGCTAAAGCTAACTCTCTCTCCTCTGCTCTCATCCTTCTAGACCTATCGGCTGCCTTCGATACTGTGAACCATCAGATCCTCCTCAACACCCTCTCCGAGTTGGGCATCTCCGGCGCGGCCCACGCTTGGATTGCGTCCTACCTGACAGGTCGCTCCTACCAGGTGGCGTGGCGAGAATCTGTCTCCTCACCACGCGCTCTCACCACTGGTGTCCCCCAGGGCTCTGTTCTAGGCCCTCTCCTATTCTCGCTATACACCAAGTCACTTGGCTCTGTCATAACCTCACATGGTCTCTCCTATCATTGCTATGCAGACGACACACAATTAATCTTCTCCTTTCCCCCTTCTGATGACCAGGTGGCGAATCGCATCTCTGCATGTCTGGCAGACATATCAGTGTGGATGACGGATCACCACCTCAAGCTGAACCTCGGCAAGACGGAGCTGCTCTTCCTCCCGGGGAAGGACTGTCCGTTCCATGATCTCGCCATCACGGTTGACAACTCCATTGTGTCCTCCTCCCAGAGCGCTAAGAACCTTGGCGTGATCCTGGACAACACCCTGTCGTTCTCCACCAACATCAAGGCGGTGGCCCGTTCCTGTAGGTTCATGCTCTACAACATCCGCAGAGTACGACCCTGCCTCACACAGGAAGCGGCGCAGGTCCTAATCCAGGCACTTGTCATCTCCCGTCTGGATTACTGCAACTCGCTGTTGGCTGGGCTCCCTGCCTGTGCCATTAAACCCCTACAACTCATCCAGAACGCCGCAGCCCGTCTGGTGTTCAACCTTCCCAAGTTCTCTCACGTCACCCCGCTCCTCCGCTCTCTCCACTGGCTTCCAGTTGAAGCTCGCATCCGCTACAAGACCATGGTGCTTGCCTACGGAGCTGTGGGGGAACGGCACCTCAGTACCTTCAGGCTCTGATCAGGCCCTACACCCAAACAAGGACACTGCGTTCATCCACCTCTGGCCTGCTCGCCTCCCTACCACTGAGGAAGTACAGTTCCCGCTCAGCCCAGTCAAAACTGTTCGCTGCTCTGGCACCCCAATGGTGGAACAAACTCCCTCACGATGCCAGGACAGCGGAGTCAATCACCACCTTCCGGAGACACCTGAAACCCCACCTCTTCAAGGAATACCTAGGATAAAGCAATCCTTCTGCCCCCCCCCCCCCCCCCCCCCCCCCCCCCTTAAAAGATCTAGATGCACTATTGTAAAGTGGCTGTTCCACTGGATGTCATAAGGTGAATGCACCAATTTGTAAGTCGCTCTGGATAAGAGCGTCTGCTAAATGACTTAAATGTAATGTAAATGTATGTTTTTAGAAATTTTTGCCAACTTATTGAAAATGAAATATAGAAATATCTTATTTACATAAGTATTCATACCCCTGAGTAAATACTTTGAAGAAGCACCTTTGGCAGCGATTAAAGCTGTGTCTTTCTGGGTAAGATAATTGTATGTGTGGAGTACAGAGATGAGGCAGTCATTAAAAAAATCATGTTAAAAACTATTATTGCACACAGAATGAATGCATGCAAATTATGTAACTTGTCAAGCAAATTTTTACTCCTGAACTTGTTTAGGCTTGCCATAACAAAGAGGTTGAATACTTATTGACTCAAGACATTTCAGCTTTTCGTTTTTTATTAATTGGTAAAAATGTTGAAAAAAACCACTTATTCCAATTTGACATTATGGGGTATTGTGTGTAGGCCAGTGACAAAAAAAAATCTTAATTTAATCGATTTTAGATTCAGGCTGTAACATAACAAAATGTGGAAAAAGTCAAGGGGTGTGAATACTTTCTGAAGGCACTGTAGCTTGGGGGTTGAAGCTGTTCAGGTTCCTGTTAGTTCCGGACTTGCCGTGCGGTAGCTGAGAGAACAGTCCATGACTTGGGTGGCTGGAGTCTTTGACAATTTTTAGGGCCTTCCTCTGACACCGCCTGGGTATAGAGGTCCTGGATGGCAGGGAGCTCGGGCCCCAGTGATGGATGTAGAAATCTACGAATGCACTTTGTTCCATGGTCATTTTTGTGGTAGGCGTAGGCGATTTGTTTGTAGGTGGGAAAAGACTACCGGAGCATTCATTGATTAATGAACCTCAACTAAACTTTATAAGAAATACTCAGACACATTTTTAAACTTTCCAAACATAAATTTGTTGTAAATCATTGAAATCCGAATTGTTTGTTGTCGCCATTCATCTCACCTGTCCGAGCGAGTTGGTAGGAGCCAGGGACTCCAGATTTGAGAGATTCCAAGGACAGTATCAGAGATGTTCCTCGTTGGATTTTTTGGGGGGCCAAATAGGCCACTTCTTTTTTGCAGGGAAAAAGATACCATTAGATGTCCCGATAGTTCAGGCTACTGCCATCGTCCCACTGTAATTGGACACATACGTTAAGTCAAGTTTAAACGTTATTTACAGTAGGCTACCTGAGCCTACTGTAAATAATATAGCAATGAGGAGTTAGTGAGGTAACGTTGGTCAATTCTGAGTTCAACTTGGGATAACTGGTACCACCTAAGTGGCTCACCTTTTAGCCAGGTACTGAAAATTTATATGGCAATGAATCCTTCAGATCTAAACTGAAGGCGCCTGCCTACTAGGCTCGGTTTGCTCCTAGTAGAACTCGGCTAGGTGAAGCGAACGTCTGTGCCTCGCATACTCTCCTAAAAGACTGCTTGAAAAAGGAGAAAAAAACATCAATATTACTGTTTGTTCTTCTTGAGAAGCTGTAGCAACAACATAGCCAGTATACACTTCCTCAAAATAGTCAGAATGAATCTAAGATAAATCTAGAAATCTTTAATTCGTTTAGATGTTTTTGCCGAGGAGGTCTTAGTCTCGCAATTTTACATCTAACTAAGATGTTTGGTACAGTATTTCTCAAGTGAAAACATTTGCGTGAAAACTAGTAATCTCTAGTTGAATGACAACAGACTGCTTTCAACCAGTTAGCAAGTTGGAAGTTTCCGAGTTCCAACTAGCACGTGAACGCGACAATAGTTCCCACACTTACTAGGAGCAGTACTGTTGACCAATCACCAACGAAGGGGCGTAGACTTCGGCTACCAAACTTCACATTGCCACAAGAAAGAATTATGTGTGCAGGAACAGCTGGAAAAACACCAAAACAAACAAAAACATCAGAAAAATGTGTCATAAAATAAGCTAACCGTTTCCACTGGGAAGCATGTGACATGCTAAACTACGGGCTAATTAACACATTCAAATGCTAGTCAGAACTAGGAGATTCAAATTTCCGACATGCTGATTCATTGAACGTGGCACGTGTATAACTACAACAAGTTATCAAGAGTTTCCTAGTTCCAACTAACACCTGAATGTGGCATAACTACACTGAACAAAAATATAAACGCAACATGTAAAGTGTTGGTCCCATGTTTCATGAGCTGAAATAAAAGATCCCAGAAATGTTCCATATGCACTAAAAGCTTCTCTCAAATGTTGTGCACAAATTAGTCTACATCCCTCTTAGTGAGCATTTCTCCTTTGGCAAGATAATCCATCCACCTGACAGGTGTGGCATATCAAGAAGCTGATTGTCCCCCTTGTGCTGGGGACAATAAAAGGCAACTCTAAAATGTGAAGTTGTGTTTCACACAACACAATGCCACAGGTGTCTAAAGTGTTGAGGGAGCGTGCAATTGGCATGCTGATTGCAGGAATGTCCACCAAAGTTGTTGACAGAGAATTGAATGTTATTTTCTCTACCATATCCAACATCATTTTAGAGAATTTGGCAGTACTTCCAAACGACCTCACAACTGCAGACCATGTGTATGGCGTTGTGTGGATGAGCGGATTTCGGATGTCAACGTTGTTAACAGAATGCCCCATGGTGGTGGGGTTATGGTATGGACAGGCACAAGTTCCGGACAACGAACACAATTGCGTTTCATCGATGGCAATTTGAATCCACAGAAGTACCGTGTCGAGATCCTGAGGCTCATTGTCGTCCCATTGATCCACCGCCACCACCTCATGCTTCAGCATTATAATGCACGTCCCCATCTCGCAAGGATCTGTACGCAATTCCTGGAAGCTGAAAATGGCCCAGTTCTTCCATAGCCTGCATACTCAATAGACATGTCACCCATTGAGCATGTGTACCCACAGCAACTATTAAAACCTTCCCCAACCAGAAACCGTGGATTGATGGCAGCATTCGTGCAAAACTGAAAGCCCGAACCACTGCTTTTAATCAGGGAAAGGCGACCAGAAACATGACCGAATACAAAAAGTGTAGCTATTCCCTCCGAAAGGCAATCAAACAAGCTAAGCGCCAGTATAAAGACAAAGTAGATTCAACGGCTCAGACATGAGAAGTATGTGGCAGGGTCTACAGTCAATCACGGACTACAAAAAGAAAACCAGCCCCGTCGCGGACCAGGATGTCTTGCTCCCAGACAGACTAAATAACTTTTTTGCTCACTTTGAGGACAATACAGTGCCACTGACACGGCCCGCTACCAAAACCTGCGGGCTCTCCTTCACTGCAGCCGAGGTGAGTAAAACATTTAAACGTGTTAACCCTCGCAAGGCTGCAGGCCCAGATGGCATTTCCAGCCGCGTCCTCAGAGCATGCGCAGACCAGCTGGCTGGTGTGTTTAATGACATATTCAATCAATCCTTATCCCAGTCTGCTGTTCCCACATCCTTCAAGAGGGCCACCATTGTTCCTGTTCCCAAGAAAGCTAAGGTAACTGAGCTAAACGACTACCGCCCCGTAGCACTCACTTACGTCATCATGAAGTGCTTTGAGAGAATAGTTAAGGACCATATCACCTCCACCCTACCTAACACCCTAGACCCACTCCAATCTGCTTACCTCCCCAATAGGTCCACAGACGACGCAATCGCAATCACACTGAACACTGCCCTAACCCATCTGGACAAGAGTAATACCTATGTGAGAATGCTGTTCATCGACTACAGCTCAGCATTTAACACCATAGTACCCTCTAAACTCGTCATGAAGCTCGAGACACTGGGTCTTGACCCCGCCCTGTTCAACTGGGTCCTGGACTTCCTGACGGGCCGCCCCCAGGTGGTGATCATCTCCGCTGATCCTCAACACTGGGGCCCCACAAGGGTGCGTTCTCAGCCCTCTCCTGCACTCCCTGTTCACCCATGACTGCGTGGCCATGCACACATCCAACTCAATCATCAAGTTTGCAGACGACATTACAGTGGTAGGCTTGATTACCAACAACGACGAGACAGCCTACAGGGAGGAGGTGAGGGCCCTCGGAGTGTGGTGTCAGGAAAATAACCACACAGACAGCGTGGTGAAGAAGGCGCAGGAGCGCCTCTTCAACCTCAGGAGGCTGAATGAATTCGGCTTGTCACCAAAAACACTCACAAACTTTTACGGATGCACAATCGAGAGCATCCTGTCGGGCTGTATCACCGCCTGGTACGGCAACTGCTCCGCCCACAACCGTAAGGCTCTCCAGAGGGTAGTGAGGTCTGCACAGTGCGTCACCGGGGGCAAACTACCTGCTCTCCAGGACACCTACACCACCCGATGTCATAGGAAGGCCAAAAAGATCATCAAGGACAACAACCACCCGAGCCACTGCCTGTTCCCCACGCTATCATCCAGAAGGCGAGGTCAGTACAGGTGCATCAAATCTGGGATCGAAAGACTGAAATACAGCTTCTATCTCAAGGCAATCAGGCTGTTAAACAGCCATCACTAACATTGAGTGGCTGCTGCCAACATACTCACTCAATCTCTAGCCACTTTAATAATGGAAAACTTGGATGTAATAAATGTATCACTAGTCACTTTAAACTATGCCACTTTATATAATGTTTACATACCTTACACTACTCATCTCTTATGTATATACTGTACTCTATACCATCTACTGCATCTTGCCTATGCCGTTCGGCCATCGCTCATCCATATATATTTTTATGTACATATTCTTATTCATTCCTTTACAATTGTGTGTATAAGGTAGTTGTTGTGAAATTGTTAGATTACTTGTTAGATATTACTGCATGGTCGGAACTAGAAGCACGAGCATTTCGCTACACTCGCATTAACATCTGCTAACCATGTGTATGTGACAAATACAATTTGATTTGATTTGATTTGTGGGATGCTCTGGATCAACATGTAGGACAGCGTGATCCAGTTCTAGCCAATATCCAGTAACTTCGCACAGCCATTGAAGAGGAGCGTGACAACATTCCACAGGCCACAATCAACAGCCGGATCAACTCTATGTGAAGGAGATGTGCATGGGGCAAGTGGTTTTCTGATCCACGCCCCAACCTTTTTTTAAGGTTCTGTGACCAACAGATGCTTATCTGTATTCCCAGTTATGTGAAATCTATAGATTAAAGGCCTAATGATTTTATTTCAATTGACTGATTTCATTATATGAACTGTAACTCAGTAAAAGTCTTGGAAATTGTTGCATGTTGCGTTTAGATTTTTGTTCAGTATACATTTATCCTGAATAAAGTTTCTGAGCGAGTTGAGGATCAATGTAATTAGATTCTCTCCCTCTCACATATTGCATTATTGTCCACTTAATTTGAGGAAGACAATTTAGTAAATATTTTATTAATGAAGCCAGTTTGGTCTCCTTTCACAATTAGTGGCAGTGAGTCCTCTAATCTTGTGGCTAGAATTTTAGAAAGCAATTTTCTATCCACATTCAGAAGGGAAATTGGTCTGTACGAGGAACAAGACTCTGGACATTTTCCCTTTTTGAGAATAAGTGATATGTCGGCTTCTCTCAGCATTTGAGGGAGCTGGTCATTTGAAAATGAGTGGTTAAACATATCACGCAATGGCTCAAGGATCAGGCCATGGAACTCTTTATAGAACTCACTACAAAACCCGTCTGGTCCTGGGGCCTTGGGGCCCATTTTGGGGCCCATTTTGCAGATTCTGGGGCCCATTTTGCAGATTCTTAATTGCGAACATTATCTCTTCCTCGGTAATAGGGGCATTAATTAATCGAATGTGTTTGTGTGTTAACAAAAGAGTAATGCTAAAATACCTAACACATTACACATTTAGGCAAATCAAAGTTTATTTGTGACGTGCGCCGAATACAACAGTGAAATGCTTACTTACAGGCTCTAACCAATAATGCAAAAAAGGTGTTAGGTGAACAATAGGTAAGTAAAGAAATAAAACAACAGTAAAAAGACAGGCTAAATACAGTAGCGAGGCTATAAAGTAGCGAGGCTACATACAGACACCGGTTAGTCAGGCTGATTGAAGTAGTATGTACATGTAGATATGGTTAAAGTGACTATGCATATATGATGAACAGAGAGTAGCAGTAGCGTAAAAGACGGGTTGGCGGGTGGTGGGTGGCGGGACACAATGCAGATAGCCAGGTTAGCCAATGTGCGGGAGCACCGGTTGGTCGGCCCAATTTATGTATTATGTACATGAATGTATAGTTAAAGTGACTATGCATATATGATAGGGGGGGGGGGGGGGGGGGGGGGGGGGGGGGGGGGGGGGGTTGGGGAGGGCACACAATGCAAATAGTCCAGGTAGCCATTTGATTACCTGTTCAGGAGTCTTATGGCTTGGGGGTAAAAACTGTTGAGAAGCCTATTTGTCCTAGACTTGGCACTCCGGTACCGCTTGCCATGCGGTAGTAGAAAGAACAGTCTATGACTAGGGTGGCTGGGGTCTTTGACAATTGGATGGCAGGCAGATTAGCCCCAGTGATGTCCTGGGCCGTAAGCACTACCCTCTGTAGTGCCTTGCGGTCAGAGGCCGAGCAATTGCCGTACCAGGCAGTAATGCAACCAGTCAGGATGCTCTCGATGTTGCCGTTGTAGAACCTTTTGAGGATCTCAGGACCCATGCCAAATCTTTTTAGTTTCCTGAGGGGGAATAGGTTTGGTCGTGCCCTCTTCATGACTGTCTTGGTGTGTTTGGACCATTCTAGTTTGTTGTTGATGTGGACACCAAGGAACTTGAAGCTCTCAACCTGCTCCACCACAGCACTGTCGATGATAATGGGGGCATGCTCGGTGCTCCTTTTCCTATAGTCCACAATCATCTCCTTAGTCTTGGTTACATTGAGGGATAGGTTGTTATTCTGGCACCACCCGGCCAGGTCTCTGACCTGCTCCCTATAGGCTGTCTCGTCGTTGTCGGTGATCAGTCCTACCACTGTTGTGTCGTCTGCAAACTTAATGATGGTGTTGGAGTCGTGCCTGGCCATGCAGTCGTGGGTGAACAGGGAGTACAGGAGGGGACTGAGCATGCACCCCTGTGGAGCTCCAGTGTTGAGGATTAGCGTGGCAGATGTGTTGCTACCTACCCTCACCACCTGGGGGCGGTCAATCAGGAAGTCCAGGATCCAGTTGCAGAGTGAGTTGTTTAGTCCCAGGATACTTAGCTTAGTGATGAGCTTTGAGGGTTCTATGGTGTTGAACGCTGAGCTGTAGTCAATGAATAGCATTCTCACATAAGTTTTCCTTTTTTCTGTCTGGCCCCGCAGCCTTGTGTATGTTGACCTGTTTAAAGGTCTTACTAACGTCAGCTACGGAGAGCGTGGTCACACAGTCGTCCCGAGCAGTTGATGCTCTCATGCATGCCTCAGTGTTGCTTGCCTCGAAGCAAGCATAGAAGTGATTTAGCTCATCTGGTAGGCTCGTGTCACTGGGCAGCTCGCAGCTGTGCTTCCCTTTGTAGTCTGTAATAGTTTGCAAGCCCTGCCATATAAGACGAGCGTCGGAGCCGGTGTAGTATGATTCAATCTTAGCCCTGTATTGACGCTTTGCCTGTTTGATGGTTCGTCGCAGGGCATAGCGGGATTTCATGTAAGCTTCTGGGTTAGAGTCCCGCACCTTGAAAGCGGCAGCTCTACCCTTTAGCTCAGTGCGAATGTTGCCTGTAATCCATGGCTTCTGGTTGGGTTATGTACGTACAGTCACTGTGGGGACGACGTCCTCGATGCACTTCTTGATAAAGCCAGTGACTGATGTGGTGTACTCCTCAATGTCATCGGAAGAATCCCGGAACATGTTCCAGTCTGTGATAGCAAAACAGTCCTGTAGTTTAGCATCCACTTCATCTGACCACTTTTTTATAGACCGAGTCACTGGTGCTTCCTGCTTTAATTTTTGCTTGTTAGCAGGAATCAGGAGGATACAGTTGTGGTCGGATTTAATAAGTGGAGGGTGAGGGCGAGCTTTGTACACGTCTCTGTGTGTGGATTTTTTTCCTCTCTGGTTGCACATTTAACATGTTGATAGAAATTTGGTAGAACTGATTTAAGTTTCCCTGCATTAAAGTCTGCGGGACACTAGGAGCGCCACCCCTGGGTGAGTGGTTTCCTGTTTGCTTATTTCCTTATACAGCTGACTGAGTGCGGTCTTAGTGCCAGCATCTGTCTGTGGTGGTAAATAAACAGCCACGAAAAGTATAGCTGAAAACTCTCTAGGCAAGTAGTGTGACCTGCAATTTATCACAATATACTCTACTTCAGGCGAGCAAAATCACAGACCCCCCCCCCCCCCCCCCCCCCCTACCCGTGTGCTGTTCTATCTTGCCGGCGCAGCGTATATCCCGCTAGCTGAATGTCCTGGTCGTCATTCAGCCACGATTCCGTGAAACATAGGATAATACAGTTTTTACTGTCCCGTTGGTAGGATATTCGTGATCGTACCTCGTCTAATTTATTGTCCAATGATTGCACGTTGGCGAGTAGTATTGACAGTAATGGCAGCTTTCCCAGTCGCCTTCTCCGGGTCCTGACCAGGTATCCAGCTCTTTTGTCTTCTGTACCTGCATCGCTTCCTCTTGCAAATAACGAGCGGCCCTGTGGGGTGTCAGCCGTGTGGGGTGTTTGGAGAATGTCTTGTGCGTCGTCCTTGTTGTAGAAAAAATCCTAGTCTAATCCGAGGTGAGTGATCTCTGTCCTGATATCCAGAAGCTCTTTTTTTCCGTAAGATACGGTTGCAGAAACATTATGTACAAAATAAATTACAAATAACATGAAAAAAAACACATAATAGCACAATTAGTTGGGCGCCCATAAAACTCCTGCCATTTCTTCCAGCCCCATTTTGTAGAGAATGCATTTTGCATTTTGTCATTACAAAACTTCAAGTAAAACTTTTGTATGACTTACTACAATTATATTATGAATACAATTATATTATCGGTAGGAGTGGGGGAAAAAAGGTGCTTGTGCATTGATAATGATAACCACATCAAAGCGCACCAAAGTAATCAAATAAATACAGCACTAAAAGTCTTTCACATGATAGCCTGCTGAATTTGCAAGGTAACTTTTGTTTAATTTTGATTTCGGCACAAATAAAAATGTGGCACTGCTTGTCCATGGATCAAGGGGTAGACGTAACATAGTAAACGTAAATCCGGGACACCTTAAATAGTATGGTATGTGTTCATTTGTGGATATTGTCATGACTCTCTCTCTCTTGGGTGAGGATTATAGGCGCCAGATCAGCTCGGCACAGGGCTGACAGATAACCAGACCCCCCCCCTCCTCCCACCAGAGTTTTATGACTTAACAACCGGATCGTAAATACCTGGCAGAAACCCTCCCTTCTGCTCTGTAGTATTGAGTTAAAAATCTTTTGTGTGTAGAGAGAGACTCTGGCCTAAATACTTTAACATCAAAAGATTGGCCATTAAAACAATATTTCTAACATAAATAATGTGAGAAATTGTCAGGAGGGAACAATCATGTCAGATCAGTTATTGTTTTGTGGTACCATTGAAGACATTATAACGGAAACATTGTAACTTTAAGAGCTTTCACAATGTATATGTCAGAGTTACATCTAAATGTTGTAAAAATGATATATGATTAAATATAAAACTATTTGTGAGAAGATGAACTGTGATTTTAGCCTTCTAAATTAGATAATTGTTTTCATGTAAAGTAACCACGCCCACGTTAGCACAGACATTATGCCAAAAGGTTGGAAAGCCCCTTTTTCCAGAGTGCTTATAAAAGGACTCCTAACAAAATGTACATTAGACCAGTATACGGACAGTAAGCTGGACGTCACAAATGGTTTAAAACTACTAGACCAGAAAGTGTGGAGCTGTGGCTACATGTGTAAAATGGTTAGACTCTACCAGACCAGAAAATGGTAAGCGTAAATATGTACATTGCATTTCTAAATCTGAATGAGCGGTTGTTAGGGTGTTAAATATACATATTTACGATAAACATATTATTCAACTGTATGTAAGATAGTTGAATTCCTTTGTCTCTCCTTCTTCCGCTCTTTCTTTCCCCACCCCTTTCATTGCCGTCATATCGGGTTACTCCACTAGGGACTTTCATTGTATTTTGTTAGTAATCAATGTCTAATCTATCCTGTGTGTGTGTTTTATGTAATTCTGTGTGATTATTTAGTTAGTTAGTAAATAAATAAATAAATAAGCCAATTTGTGTATCGCTGAGTCATCATGCAGACCAGGGTTCGTGCAGACTTGAAGTCAATGACGTTCATATTGAGACTGATATGAGGTAATAATAATTAATGGATGACTAATATGATAACGGTATATTCTGATATTCTTGAGTTAATTTGAGAAACGGTAGTTCATTAAACAAACTTTTCCCGTGGTGCCCCAAGATTGCTAATAAGTTAATTATTACGTGGTTAATTTAATCACGTAAACATTTAACTTCTCTAGGGTAGGGGGCAGCATTCGGAATTTTGGATGAAATGCATGCCCAAATTAAACTGTCGGCTTCTCGGGCCCAGAAGATATGATATGCATATAATTGGTAGATTTGGATAGAAAACACTCTAAAGTTTCCAACACTGTTAAAATAGTGTCTGTGAGTATAATAGAACTGATTTGGCAGGCGAAAACCTGAGAAAAATCCATTCAGGAAGTAGTTTTTTGTTTTGTTTTGTAGTTTTCTATTCAATCCCATTACAGTATCCATTGATTTAGGACTCAAATTGCAGTTTCTATGCCTTCCACTAGATGTCAACAGTCTTTAGAAATTGTTTCAGTCTTGTATTCTGAAAAATGAGTAAGTAAGCAGTCTGAACGAGTGGACCCTAAAGGGTCACGGAGCTTTTTCATGCGCACAACCGAGAGAGTGCCTTTCTTGTTTACATTTTATATTGACGACGTTATTGTCCGGTTGAAATATTATCGATTATTTAGGCTAAAAACAACCTGAGGATTGAATATAAACATCGTTTGACATGTTTCTATGAACGTTCCAGATACAATTTGGATTTTTTTTTGTCTGCCTGTTTTGATTGCGTTTGAGACTGGATTACTGAAGAAAACGTGCGAACAAAACTGAGTTTTTTGGATATAAAGAGACTTTATCGAACAAAAGGAACATTTATTGAGTAAATGAATGTCTGCGGAGTGCAACCATGTGAAGATCATCAAAGGTAAGGGATTAATTTTATCTGTATTTCTGACTTATGTAACTGTTCTACTTGGCTGGTTACTTTTTGTAATGATTTGTCTACTGGGCTATGTTCTCAAATAATCGTAAGGTATGCTTTCGCCGTAAAGCATTTTAAAATCTGACACCGTGGTTGGATTCACAAGAAGTTCATCTTTAAACCTATGTAAAATATGTTTTGTTTTCTGAATTTTTATAATGAGTATTTCTGTATTTGAATTTGGCGCCCAGCAGTTTCACTGGCTGTTGAAGAGGTGGGACGCTAACGTCTCACGTACCCAAGAGAGGTTAAACGTATTTAATTGATTTTATAAAATAATTGTCATTGCCCTAAAAGGTATTCATGTCACAACAATATCCATCATCCATTTCATATGCTATGTTACGTATTACAATTCACATGACATGTTAAGAATTGCAATTTATATAATATGTTAGTAATTGCAATTCGTACAATATGTTTTGAATTTGCAAAACATATATGTTACGAATTCCAATATATTGTGGCTAACATTAGCTAGGTGGGTAAAGCTAACGTTCACTAGGTGGCTAACGCTAGCCATAAAAATAATGCCAGTTGATTCATGATTTCGACTGGATGAGAAACGCTGCCTGCCTGTCTATCTCGTCTCGACACGTTCATTACTATGGGACAGCTGGATATCAAATGTGAATATTAAAACAATGTTGCAAATGTCAGAGAGGCGGACAGCAAGGTTTATACAAATCTTTCCGCTGTTGAAAACTAAATGTTAGTCTAAAAGAAATGTGAGATATTGTCTAGCGGTGCTTTGTATAGTGGAGATTAAGTTTATAAATTGCTTGGCTGGGCTGATGAGACAGTGGATTGCCGCAGTCAGATGGAACAGAGTAAATAGGCATTTTAATGTCATAGATTTAGCCGGTGGTAACTTGTGGAATAGACAGCGGCTGGAATGCGGTTTTATATACAACCCACCTGTTGTATAATACACTATTATATGTTCCCGGATTCAGTTTACTATGCTACGTTTAGTCTATGAGACCAGGCTGCATGGTTCAGCGTCGTATTCATTGAAGAGTTCGGCATTCAACTAAACACGTGCAACATATGCGCAGTTATAAACCTGCTAGAGTTAGCAGCAGGCAAACGAGCAATAGCTACGGTTGTAGTACAGATGAAGACTGATCTGCAATGTGAAGCTAACTAGCTTTAGAAACGCCTGAGTAGATATAACGTTAGCTTGCTTCGTAGTATACCACTCCGGTGAATGAGGGTTCAAAGACGAACAATAAGTGTTAAGGTGAGCGTGGATTTTGTGACAGTGTCGCCGCAGTAGACTACGTTACAGCTTCTAAAAGCGTGATCTCTTTATCGCACAGTAGTTCCACAATATTTTAGAGGATTATTTAATCCCCTAGGGTAAAGACAATTTTGGGTGCGCTGGTAAATTAGCTGGCTATCTACTCCGTTTTCAGAACACTCGTCTGTGTGCCAGAGCGCATAATAACTGATGAATTTAAGAATGCTCAACACCCATTGACTATTTTCAGCGTCAGTAAACATCGGCAAAATCGTAAATCAATTGTTGCCAGCAGCACAGTTAGTCACCAACGCTTTAGATAACATGAAAACAGGCTAACCAGCTCTGCTAGTAGGGCAAATAAAATAGTCAGAGGGAGGTGTTCTCTCATTTGTGTCTGGAAGTAGCTAACCAACGTTAGCCAGTTATCTTGGGTGCGTGACCTTGGCCAGAGCGTTCAGTGTGCGGTCTGAACGCGTTTTGCTTTTCCCCAACGCAGTTAAGCAAAAACCACGCCCAATAACGGGGCACTCTCCAAGTCCGGAAGTGGATACCAAGTAGCGCGAAATTTCAGTCACTGATTAACAACATTTGCCCTTGTATTTCAAGATTGAAAAATATAATAACATAATGTCGTGGACCGAGCTAGCCATTAACGTCCCTTAATGCTCAAAGACCGATTCAATGGCTGTAGCATAGCGTATTCGACTGAATAATTAGCTAATAAATATTTGAGAAATTATGAATAATAAGCAACCTTCAATTGAGGGAATTCAGCAGAATTCTGAGAAATTGACAACTCATTGAAACTCTGAAAATAAATACATGGGCAATTGTTACCAAACGTGATGATAATAATAGGCCTGCATTAAGGTAGGTAGCTAATTGTTATATTACATTTTCCATCCTTACCTTGGAAGGTCACGGTCTCTGCGCTGATCGCCTGTGAGTGAGACGTCCCTCTGAATAACGGGGTGCGATTTTGGGTTAACTGCGTTGGGGAAAAGAAAGACGACAACGCTTTGAGCCACTCTGACACTGTAGATTGAATTTAAGAACACACCCTTTGATTTCTCTGTGAGCGCTGATCTTGTAGTTGGAGTTGTGCTGTGAACAGTTGGAGTCCTACATCTTGTGCTCGAATAGCTACTTATTGAAAACCCTTCTCCTTATGTACTGTAGGGTTTTTAGCCATTAGTCTCCCACAAACTACTATTCCAACACTGTTTTAACGTTTGGAAACGTCTCATTGTTTTCGAAACATATCTTTCATGCCAGTTGACTAACTACATTTTTTCCACAGTTAGCTTACACAGGTGTTCGGAGCATGCTAGATGGCTAATTGGCACAGGTGGGGGCTGCCTCTTATCAGAGTGAAATATTTACACGCTCGCGAGCATCTACGTGGCCAGACTTGGAGAGTGGCCTGCTGGAGGTCATTTTGCAGGGCGCTGGCAGTGCACCTCCATGCACAAAGGCGGAGGTAGCGGTCGTGCTGCTGGGTTGTTGCCCTCCTACGGCCTCCTCCACGTCTCCTGATGTACTGGCCTGTCTCCTGGTAGCGCCTGCATGCTCTGGACACTACGCTGACAGACACAGCAAACCTTTTTGCCACAGTTTGCATTGATGTGCCATCCTGGATGAACTGCACTACCTGAGCCACTTGTGTGGGTTGTAGACTCCGTCTCATGCTACCACTAGAGTGAGAGCACCGCCAGCATTCAAAAGTGACCAAAACGTCAGCCAGGAAGCATAGGAACTGAGAAGTGGTCTGTGGTCACCACCTGCAGAATCACTCCTGTTTTGGGGGGTGTCTTGCTAGTTGCCTATAATTTCCACCTTTTGTCTATTCCATTTGCACAACAGCATGTGAAATTTATTGTCAATCAGTGTTGCTTCCTAAGTGGACAGTTTGATTTCACAGAAGTGTGATTGACTTGGAGTTACATTGTGTTGTTTAAGTGTTCCCTTTATTTTTTTGAGCAGTGTATAATTGGTTCAGAGTTTGTTTTGGTATTTCAACCTGCGTGTCCTGATCGCAAATGCGCGAGCGGTTTGGTCAGCATGTAAGGCTCAGCATTCCCGAACAGTCCCATTACAAGTCACAATGTTGAACAAACTTCATTTCAACTTAATTTACCTGCCGATTTTTGTTATCAACCCGACCTTCAGTAAACTGGTCTCAGTGGAGGCTGCTGAGGGAAGGTTGGCTCATAATAATGGCTGAAATGGAGTCAATGGAATGATTCCAGCCATTATTATGAGCCGTCCTTCCCTCAGCAGCCTCCACTGGCTTGTCTGTATATCAGTTTCAGTGACGAGTCGTCATTCAGGGCAGAACCCCACCTGATTTGAGCCCCACATTTTTGTCATCATCTCACCTTCAAAGTCTTAGCTAGCAGTCCTCATCGTGGATCAAGTCGACAATCTACTGGAAAATCCTTTTAATCCTTGTCATATGAAGAGAAATAATGAAGAGAAATTATAGATACAATTTATCAGTGCTCATTGGCCATTGGACATAAAGATTACACAAGTTGGAAAAATTTCAACAATAATTATGTCTGGAAGGAATCAGTGGCTAACTGCAAACATTGCAAAGCAACCGCTAACGATTCAAAGGAGTGGCTGTGTTTCCCCCCCCCCCCCCCCCCCCAGAGTTCCCACCATAAATCCAGAGAATGCCAGACTTTGATGACCGTTTGATGACAAAATTTGCCACAAAGGACCGGCTGCGCCACCTTCATAAGGTGAGTCCAAAAATTGTATGCTTGTATGCTGCTGCATAAATGATCTAATATGCAAGGGAGATATGTATATTGTAGCTTAGAAAGTAATGCTGTATGTTGTGTAGTAAGCTGTTAGTAGCCCATGTGCCTCACCCTAATAATTTGGTCTATTTTCACCAACGATGTATTGTAAACACATCGTTCGTGGCCGGTGTGTGCTTGTTTGCTAACTTGTTTTGTACAGCTTTGATAGTAGTGGTGGTGCTTGGCTTGCACGTGCAATTTTTATTTTTTTATTTTATTTTTTTTTCACCTTTATTTAACCAGGTAGGCTAGTTGAGAACAAGTTCTCATTTGCAACTGCGACCTGGCCAAGATAAAGCATAGCAGTGTGAACAGACAACAACACAGAGTTACACATGGAGTAAACAATAGACAAGTCAATAACATGGTAGAAAAAAGAGAATCTATATACAATGTGTGCAAAAGGCATGAGGTAGGCAATAAATCGAATAATTACAATTTAGCAGATTAACACTGGAGTGATAAATCATCAGATGATCATGTGCAAGAACAGATACTGGTGTGCAAAAGAGCAGAAAAGTAAATAAATAAAAGCAGTATGGGGGTGAGGTAGGTAAATTGGGTGGGTAGTTTACAGATGGACTATGTACAGCTGCAGCGATCGGTTAGCTGTTCGGATAGCAGATTTTTAAAGTTGTTGAGGGAGATAAAAGTCTCCAACTTCAGAGATTTTTGCAATTCGTTCCAGTCGCAGGCAGCAGAGAACTGGAAGGAAAGGCGTCCAAATGAGGTTTTGGCTTTAGGGATGATCAGTGAGATACACCTGCTGGAGCGCGTGCTATGGGTGGGTGTAGCCATCGTGACCAGTGAACTGAGATAAGGCGGCACTTTACCTAGCATAGCCTTGTAGATGACCTGGAGCCAGTGGGTCTGACGACGAACATGTAGCGAGGGCCAGCCGACTAGGGCATACAGGTCGCAGTGGTGGGTCGTATAAGGTGCTTTAGTAACAAAACGGATGGCACTGTGATAAACTGCATCCAGTTTGCTGAGTAGAGTATTGGAAGCTATTTTGTAGATGACATCGCCGAAGTCGAGGATCGGTAGGATAGTCAGTTTTACTAGGGTAAGTTTGGCGGCGTGAGTGAAGGAGGCTTTGTTCCGGAATAGAAAGCCGACTCTAGATTTGATTTTGGATTGGAGATGTTTGATATGAGTCTGGAAGGAGAGTTTGCAGTCTAGCCAGACACCTAGGTACTTATAGATGTCCACATATTCTAGGTCGGAACCGTCCAGGGTGGTGATGCTAGTCGGGCGTGCGTGTGCAGGCAGCGAACGGTTGAAAAGCATGCATTTGGTTTTACTAGCGTTTAAGAGCAGTTGGAGGCCACGGAAGGAGTGTTGTATGGCATTGAAGCTCGTTTGGAGGTTAGATAGCACAGTGTCCAGGGAAGGGCCGGAAGTATACAGAATGGTGTCGTCTGCGTAGAGGTGGATCAGGGAATCGCCCGCAGCAAGAGCAACATCATTGATGTATACAGAGAAAAGAGTCGGCCCGAGAATTGAACCCTGTGGTACCCCCATAGAGACTGCCAGAGGACCGGACAACATGCCCTCCGATTTGACACACTGAACTCTGTCTGCAAAGTAGTTGGTGAACCAGGCAAGGCAGTCATTAGAAAAACTGAGGCTATTGAGTCTGCCGATAAGAATATGGTGATTGACAGAGTCGAAAGCCTTGGCCAGGTCGATGAAGACGGCTGCACAGTAATGTCTTTTATCGATGGCGGTTATGATATCAGCACACAAAACATTCTATAATATAATTGTTATTTGACGTGTCAAATTAAAACCTTTTTTAACGAATCTTTTTTGACACTCAAAGACCCAAACGGCATTCAATGTGCCTCACCCTAATAATTTGGTCTATTTTCACCTCTTAATTTCACCTACTGTTCTAACTTGGTGGTGCACATGTAGCCTTTAACCTGTTTTTAGTGAAATGTGATCATCGAATATTGTAAGAGCTTTCATTTTCTGTTTATATGCCCCCTTTATTTATCCTACGGTTCTGACTTGTTGTACAGGGAGTACACTGTAAGAACGGCCCATGTTCTGAACTCTGTCGCTGTACATTTCAAAAGTGCTGAACAAATAGTTATATTGACTACGTCCGTCGTCGCTCGCTCATTAATGTCTTAATCGAAATTACAGATTGCCTCTAATCCGCTTGTCATCCCCTTATTCCACAGTTTGTACATCTCCATAGTCAGTGAAAACCACATTAGTTTAAGCAAGTCAGTCATGTCAGCTATGTTTTTTTAAAGGCAGTAAATAAGGCTGAATGAACAGTTTTGCTGCCAGATAAGGCTCCGCTGAAAGCCAGGTGTAGCAGTGGTAAGATGTTGGGTCTCTGCTGTTGGGACAGCTTTATTTAGGCCCTAACAGTTTGTGGGCAATGTTTGTCACCGTTATAGTGCAATTAATGTGTTGTTGTGTAGTGGCTTTGCTGGCATGCATCCCACTTTTTTTTTTCTCTACCAAGATTTACATGCTAAAATCGCAATGATCAGTTTGTATTTCCGGATTTTATTTTCAATATTGATGAAATTCGCATGTGACAAACACTTGCACAATATGGCAGAGCTGAACCGCAGACCAAACAGCAAACACTTTCAGGTAATTGCGAGGAAATATGCTTCGGTAGACCAGGTTTGGTTACATTTGACTATGGTTTACATATTGTGCATGACATGCAATGTGTCAAGAGAAAATACAAACGACAGAACCTACCGGCGCCGCAAAAAGTTGGGTAGGAAACACTCTCCTGCGGATACTCTATCTCTACCTTTTGCTGCCAAAAGAACCAACAGCATGTAGATCCGGTAAAGTAAGTGTAAAAATAATTTTATTCAACATTCTGGCTTGCAGAGACTATTGCGTCTTTTTTAGTCAGACTGAAAATCCATGGAGTAGCCATGGTAACAGTATGATGTTTAGATAAAGGTGGCGGCCTGTGTGTTCCATCTGTCTAAACCAGCACTGTAACATGGAGATATGGCCGTGCGGGAACACTAACCCTATAAAGGTGTGTAGTAATTTACCTTTAAAAAAATATACACTACCGTTGAATATACACTACTCATTAAAATAACAGCAAATTCATCAGAAATACAGTGTAGACCTTGTTAATGTTGTAAATGACTATTGTAGTTGGAAACGGCAGATTTTATTTTTAAATGGAATATCTACATATGCGTACAGAGGCCCATTATCAGCAAACATCACACCTGTGTTCCACTGGCACGTTGTGTTAGCTCATCCAAGTTTATAATTTTAAAAGGCCCATTCATCATTAGAAAACCCTTTTTAAAATTATGTTAGCACAGCCGAAAACTGTTGTTCTTTTTTAAATAAGCAATAAAACTGGCCTTTAGACTAGTTGAGTATCTGGAGCATCAGCATTTGTGGGTTAGAGTATAGGCTCAAAATGACCAGAAACAAAGAACTTTCTTCTGAAACTCGTCAGTCTATTTCTTGTTCTGAGAAATTAAGGCTATTTCATGTGAGAAACTGAAGATCTTGTATAACGCTGTGTACTACTTCCTTCACAGAACAGCGCAAACTGGCTCTAACCAGAATAGAAAGAGGAGTGGGAGGCCCCGGTGCACAACTGAGCAAGAGGACAAGTACATTAGTGTCTAGTTTGAGAAACAGACGCCTCAAGTCCTCAACTGGCAGCTTCATTAAATAGTACCAGCAAAACACCAGTCTCAATGTCAACAGTGAAGAGGCGACTCAGGGATGCTGGGCTTCTAGACAGAGTCCCCCTGTCCAGTGTCTGTGTTCTTTTGCCCATTGTGTTTATTGGCCAGTCTGAGATATGGGTTTTTCTTTGCAACTCTGTGACTGGATTCGGATTCGGTCTTATGTAGCAAAATTTGAAATGGTGATTTTTACATTGGATAAAAGTAGAGACTCAGAGCTACAAAATGGTATATCATACACTGCATTTGAGGAACAATGGGAAAATAATTCTTCTTTGAAAGTTGATCAACTTGTAAACTCACTTTTGAGAAAATGGCCTTTGAATGTTTTGGTATCTAGTGAAGAGCTCTTTGTCTACACCCATTCAGCATCGTTCACACCCTCTTAAGCTTAAGCCCCACCCATCTCGTTTTGCCCTCGGAGTGCACACATGGCGCTCTGGCTGACAATTTGTTTACATCTGGATAACATGAAAACAGCCTAACCAGCTCAGCTGGCAACAATTTGATTATGCTTTTTTTTGCAGACGTTAACTGACACCGGCCATATTCAACAGGTGGTGTACACACGTAACGTTAGGTAAGGAGACAGCCAGCTAACGTTCGCTAGTTAAACAACAATGAACAGTGCCAACAATGCCACAGTGCTGGGAGCTAACCAACCAGGTTCAATGTTAGCTAGCTAACATTAGGCTCCAACTAGAAAAGCAAACGACTCTGGGAAACAAATAGTAACGTCAGCTAGGGAGCCAGCAGCTAATGTCAGCTAGCTAGCTAACAGTACACTTTAGCTTGAAATTAAACAACTTTCTGTCAAAATTAGAAACGTGTAATATCTGAAAATGAAGCTAGCTAACTGACCTGTATACATCATCATGCATGATGGACGCATCTCCCTGTCAGGAATGCCATACCACGGTTGCCCTTAGTTTGAAGATATAATCCGGAGACATGGAGAAAACACCTCTATCTAGCTATTATACTCTAATTCCACCAATTTCATAACTTGATCCTCCAGAAAGTGGAGAGCAAAACTTATGCAGCTCCACTACACACTACATTTAAAAAAAATCAGTGTTCGACAGGATTAACAACACAGACTGACAAGCTCAAATAGACAGAAGCCTTCTATATGGCAGACCAATGCGAACTCCTCTCTCGGCATGTCCAGCCCACTCATTATCTCAGCCAATCATGGCTAGTTGGAAGGTTGCTGGCTTTGTCTGTGGCTTAAACAACATGGCTCGTAATTAAATAATTCTATTTGTATTTACAGATGGCATACAAGTTTGTTATTAAGCTTTGCTGCAGGAAGGACAGGTGCACTTCACAAAATAGATGGCATCATGAGGCAGGAATTTTTTTGGGGTATATTGAAACAACATCTCAAGACATCAGTCAGGAAGTTAAAGCTTGGTCGCAAATGGGTCTTCCAAATGGACAATGACCCCAAGCATACTTCCAAAGTTGTGGCAAAATGGCTTTAAGGACAACAAAGTCAAGGTATTGGAGTGGCTATAACAAAGCCCTGACCTCAATTCTATAGACAATTTGTGAGCAGAACTGAAAAAGTGTATGCGAGCAAGGAGGCCTAAAAACCTAACTCAGTTACACCAGCTCTGTCAGGAGGAATGTGCCAAAATTCACCCAACTTATTGTGGGAAGCTTGTAGAAGGCTACCCAAAACGTTTGACCCAAGTTAAACAATTTAAAGGCAATGCCACCAAATACTAATTGAGTGTATGTAAACTTCTGACTCACTGGGAATGTGATGAAAGAAATAAAAGCTGAAATAAATCATTCTCTCTACTGTTATTCTGACATTTTACATTCTTAAAATAAATTGGTGATCCTAACTGACCTAGACAGGGAATGTTTACTAGGATTAAATGTCAGGAATTGTGTCAACCTGAGTTTACATTTATTTGGCTAAGGTGTATGTAAACGTCCGACTTCAACTGTATACTAGTACTACAATCTACTGCTGTAGAAGTAGTAGGCCTACTGTGATTCTTCTACAATCTGCTATACTGTACATTTGAAATGGGCCATGACCTAAGTAAAAAGGAAGATAATTGTGATGAGTGGAGGATATTTAGTCTGAAACATATTTTTATCCTTTGGTCATTAGGACCGACCCATCAGCCATTCAGTATCCTGCTATCCCTGGAATCCAAGTTTCCTCCCTGGTCAATTTACATTTTAACACATGGGTAAGTTTATTGTTGTTTCCTGTTGAAAAATTAGCAATGAGTTATCATCACCTGTACTTGTTTAACAACTACAAGTCATCACAATGATGACTGAACTATTAGTTAATCAATTTACGCAGCATTCCTTGGCCCAGTTCCAATATTATCAACTCGGATCCATTTTCTTTCAATGCTTGTGAGTTCTTTGTTGGGCCTGAAATGTTTGTTAGTTGAATTGATTCTCTGTAAATAACTGACACATTTCATCACCCTCAAGATAAACATTTACTGTGAACTCCATATGAGTTTGTCTTATACTCAGACATCCACATATTTCTCAATTCTTACAGGTGCAAAATCTTTGCAATTACTTGGGTGGCAATTGGCATTGAATTCCCTTTGAGCTTTTGTTTCCTGTGAGAAAACATCAATCGGCATGGTGCTGTCTCTCTACTGGCGGGCCAGCCTTTCTTCTTGAATGGGTGCCAGCCAATGAGCTTCTTCCTGAGCAGGCGTCACTTCCTTTTTACCGGCTGCTGCAGTCAATCAGCTTATTCAGCACAGAGAGAATATGTGCTGTGTGCGCTCAGGGCTTTCCACACTGCTAAAAGCCTACAACCTCCCTATCTGCCTCCCACTTTATCCCAACAAACATCCCATGTCGCTGACCCTCCCATCCCCCATTCCCCCACAAGCCTCCACTCACACACCCATGCCACATGAGGCACAGCTCTGTTAGTGAGTGAGTCAGTGGAGAAAGTTACACCAGTCTCTATATGTTGGTGTGTTTGCCAGGCACTCGACTGCAACAATCGCAGCACAATCCTTTGGCCCGCGAGCCCTGCTGCGTCTGATCCCAGGCCTCTTCTCAAGGTAATATGCTTTAATGGTTGTTTTCTGCTGTCACTGAGAACCTGATATTTTCAGCCTGAGGTGAGGTTGTTGTTGTTGATGTTGGATTATTAAACTAGTAATCCGGAGACCTGTTTTGTTATGGTGGTGTGTCTATTTGTGTAATGTCTGTATTTCTATCCACCTTATTAATTAACAGTATGACTCATTAGGTAGATCACTTTGTTTTGGTAACTTTTGTTCAGTGGTGAATCACGGCTAAGTCAACATTTTTCAAGTCATTTTGCTGCTGAATCCACAAGCACTTGACTGTCCCTCCACACATTTCTAGTCAGTATTCCCATAACATGAATGAGTCAAAGACAGTGCCTGCGTTTTTAAAAGGCTATAGTGCCTTCAGAAAGTATTCACACCCCTTCATCCACATTTTGTTGTGTTACAGCCTGAGTTTATATAGATTAAATTGAGATTTTTTGTCACTTGTTTACACACAATACACCATCATTTATGGCAAACCTAAATAATAATAATTATAAAAATGTGCTTAAGTTGCATGGACTCACTCTGTGGGCAATAATGGTGTTTAACATGATTTTTGGATGACTACCTCATCTCTACCCCACACATACAATTATCTGTAAGGTACCTCAGTCGAGCAGTGAATTTCAACCACAGACCAGGTAGGTTTTTCCAATGCCTCGCAAAAAAGGACACCTATTGGTACAGTAGATGTGTTAAAAAAAAGAAAAAAAAAGCAGACATTGAATATCCCTTTTGAGCATGGTGAAGTTATTAATTACACTTTGGATGGTGTATCAATACACCCAGCCACTTCAAAGATACAGGCGTCCTTCCTAACTCAGTTGCCGGAGAGGAAGGTAACCACTCTGGGATTTCACCATGAGCCCAATGGTGACTAAAACGGTTACGAAGTTTAATGGCTGTGATTAGAGAACTGAGGATGGATCAACAACGTTGTAGTTACTCCACAATACCAACCTAATTGACTGAGTGAAAAGGAAGCCCGTACAGAATAAAAAATTATCCAAAACATGCACCCTGTTTGCAAAATGGCACTAAAGTAATACTGCTAAAAATATGGCTAAGCAATTTACTTTTTGTTCTAAATACAAAGTGTTATGTTTGGGACAAATCCAAATACAACACATTACTGAGTACTGCTCTCCATATTTTTCAAGCATAGTGGTGGCTGGATCATGTTATGGGTATGCTTGTAATCTTTAAAGGAAATGTAATCTCCATCACCACCCCAACATCAACAAATTATGTGAAAATGTCACGTCTATGTTTTTTGTAGTAAAAAAGAGCGTACGAAAGCTGTTTACAATGACATCCACCAATTAATAGACATTTTGAAAAGAATAATGGGCAAATGTTGCACAATCCAGGTGTGGAAAGCTCTTAGAGACCTACCCAGAAAGACTCACAGCAGTAATCACTGCTAAAGGTGGTTCTACAAAGTATTGACTCTGGGTTGAGTACCTACATTTGATATTTCTGTATTTCTTTTTTCATACATTTTCAAACACTTCTAAAAAACATGTTTTCACTTTCTCATTATGTGGTATTGTGTGTAGATGGGTGATAAAGAATTAATTGAATACATTTTGAATTCAGGCTTTAACACAACAATGTGGAACAAGTCAAGGGGTTTGAATACTTTCTCAAGGCACTGTAAACCTTATTACATTGATTGATTGAAATCTGCTCAAAATGGAAGTTGCTTTAGGAGCAACAGCTTTGTAAAAGCAGGACCATGTTGTGCGAACACGTGGTGTTCCAGCTCAAAGGACAGGAAACAATGCAGAGTATAAGCCATTCAGACCCACTATAATAGCCCTGCCACTGGCTGCTACTACTGGGTGGGATATAGACCTCAGGCCCCACATGGAGCTAACCCCCTATTTCTCTGACCGACAGCCTCAGCATGGAAAGCCCAGTGAGGGCTGAGCCAGCTACCCCAACCCTGGCTCCCCGACACCATACTCCTTCTCTAAGTCCCAGAGCTGAGGCCAAAGAGAAGAGGTCGGAGGAGAGCGAGGGAACAGCGGATGAGTGTGAGGCAGTGGACACAGAGGAGGACCCTATATGTCTCTCGCTGTTATCAAAGATGACCGTGTTTGTGGAGGCGCCAGCAGAGGATGCGTCAGAGAAGGCTGCGGCTGAGGAGGCTGCAGCCAAGGAGAGGGCTGAGAGAGAGGCTCAGAGGCAGCTCCTGGCCACAGAGGAGCTGGTCTACACCGAGAGGAACTACCTGAGACTCCTCCAGGTCTGCACCTGCACCATCAGGAGCAACCTGCAGAAACTACAGGTACTTCTACTGCACTGCTGCACAGGGCTAGGAGTTTCCTGACCATGTGACTTGACCGGGGGAAACTATGGACCCTAGTGGGTCTAAAGTCAACAGACAAATGTCTAAGGAATGGTTATCTTGAAGCACCACACTTTATTTCCTTTCCTGCCTCTGAAGGTATTTAAATGACCATATCATCGAATGTATTTGAATAGAAGGCTGTGCTTAAAATGGGAGTCTCGTAAAAACAGGATGAAATCACATTTTATGGGCTGGAAGGCAAGCCTGTCTATGCGTCAGCCAGTGGTAATGATGAGGAGGGCTAATGTTGGTGGACGGACGGAAAGAGGGAGGAGAGTGAGAGACAGGGAGGAGAATGGAGAGAGAAGGGATAGAAAGGCGGATAGGAGGAGGGGGTAGTGTAGTGGTGGGTGAATGATGCCCTTTGTGGAGAAGTAAAGTCGTTATGATAAATGGTGTACCTTCCTCCCCACCACAGCCTCAGCTGCCTAACCTGGACAGCATGTTCCTGTACATAGAGGAGGTGATTGATGTGTCGGGACGCCTCCTCAGCCTCCTGGACCAGAAGCAGGTCACGCCCCATGATCCTCTCTTTCTGGAGACCCTGTGTAAGCAGATTCTTAGAATTTTTTTATCAAAATCATTTACTAATGGGTGGCCGTGGGAATTGAATTCCTGGCATTGCAAGTGCCATGCTCTACCAACTGAGCCATACAGGAGCAGTACTGCAGGACCGTCACCGTGGCGGGCTACCTTCACACCTCAAACATACACTATCACACCTAGTGATTCTTACTCACAGGTACTTAGTAATATATTCACACCTGCACCACCCCACCTACTAATTCTATGGGGCTATTCAAGAATAGGCTCACGTCAACCACCTCTGTTTCACAGGACTATTGATACCAGCTGCTTCTCATTATGTGTACTACATACCTGCGTGTATTAAAAGCCTACTAGCACATTTCCCACCGTGGTGTTGCAAATCAAACACTTCATACAGTACACCTTGCAGTCAAGCCGCTTGGAGAGGTCAGCTAAATAATGGGAAAAACAAACTCCCTCTCTGTTGCGACCTTGTTTGCCCTGCTATATTTCAATGTCGAGCAAACAAGAGTGCCGGTGTGTCAGAGTTCCTTTTTTCCCATTATTTAGTTGACCTCGCTCAGCAGCTGGACTGCGAGGTGTTCAAACATTCCTCTTTTCTGCAGAGATCTAAGCTGCAAGAATGGCTAGAGAGACAAACATACACTGAGTGTAGAAAACATTTCGATCCCAGACTGATCAGGTGAATCCAGGTGAAAGCTATGATCCCTTATTGATATCACGTGTTAAATCTCTGCATTTTTGAGAAAGGGCTCGTAAGTAAGCATTTCACGGGAAAGTCTGCACCTGTTGTATTCGGAGCATGTGACAAATCACCTTAGCAACGCTCCATGGGGACGGATAAAGGACCCGCACGGGAGGCATACATGTACATTTATGTCACGTCATAAATACTTGATTCCTATTCCCTTCAGGCGACGCCTTCCTCAGTCTATCAACAGACATAGAGTCGGCTTACAAGGAGTACCTGTCCAACTACAGCAACGTCACAGCGTTAGAGAACAGCTACAAACAGAAAGAACCCCTGTGGACTGAGATGGTGAAAGTCATCAAGTCCTCAGCGTACGTTTATCTCTTTCTCTCTCTCTGCATTGCTGTTCCAACCGTACTTGCTACCATACTGCATTTCTGTTCCTATCCTGGCCCCAAATCTATGGTCGTTTTCATGCCAAACACCCAATAGGGTATACAGCACAAACCGATCTGGGACCAGGCTAACTTTGACCCTATTGTCAGATTGAAATACAATGTCCATCCTTCAGTATTGTCACAGTATATGTGTTGATACAGGCCAGAGGTGAATGGACGTACCTTTTGTCTCACTTTCTGCATTCCTGTTCGTACCATACATTGTCTCTATTGTCCAATTGAAATACAATACTGAAATTGCCCTTAATATCACACCCCATTTAAAAAATAAATAAAAAAGTTTTACGGATGTCAAAATACAGCTTTCTCACATTACAAATCTAGAAAAAGACACGTTTATACTATGTTGTGTACAGGCCAGAGGTGAATGCTACCTCTCTGAGCTTCTTCCTGGTGATGCCAGTCCAAAGGATCGCTCGCTACCCTCTTCTCCTCCAGACCATCATGAAACATACAGACCCTGGGCACCCGGCCTACTCTCTCCTGGAGCAGACTGCCCACGCCGCCGTAGCCATCAACTGCAGGATCAATGAGTACAAACGCTTCCGAGAAGTTGGTGAGGACGCATGCTAGCTATCACGTTCTTGTAATCAAATCCTATGATTGGTTTTAACTATTCAGACCAAGGATATTGATAGATTGTGGGCATTGCCTTCACTTCTTTTTTTTTCTGAACACCCATATTAGAGTTTCTTGTCTTCTCATCACAGCTGACAAATACAAGAAGACAGAAACCCTGACCATAAGAGATAAGATAAACCGTCTGAACAGCCACAGCATCGCAAAGAAGACTGCCAGACTGAGTCAGTTCATCAAGCATGAGACGGGGATTGCACCAAAGGTAAGGCACTTTCCATACCTGTTCCTGATGTTAGGTTCACTCAGCCATAAAATGCAGCTACACGCCCTTCTTCAGCGCCTTTGGGTTAATAATTAAACATAGGGAATGGAAAAAGCTGTGAGATAACATATGACATGACCAGTGTTTACTTCTTAAAAGGTCTCGCTGTATTCAAACCTTGATTCACACCTCCGGGGAGCATTTATTACAAAAAGTATGTAGAGAGTAGTTGAATACAATGACACGTACTATGCTGGTGGCATGTCACATGGTTATGAGTATTCCCTTGCGGACATTTTTAGACATATTATTCATCAAGTCACAAACTGAACCTCTGGGTCTCTTTTTAGCGATGGATGGTAGAACATTCTTATTGAAATCTCTGTAAAAAAAATGTATTGAATTTTCTGTTAATAACTTCCCTCGGTTCAATTCCAGTTGGTTGATGAGGAGTTTGATGCCTTGGAGGGCTTTTTCTATCTCCTCGAAAATGGTATCGCCGTGCTACATGAAAATGTGGAGACGTATCTCAGCCATCTGCAGGTGAGCTTTTGTAGACCTGATCCCTTTGCCCGTGGAGACCAGAGTAAGATCACCATGACAGCATTGGAATCACTTTGTTTACACCTGGCTTTCCACTCAACATACAATTAGTGCCCAATCCCTTTAGATTCACCTCTAGCTTGGCATCCTCTTCTCACTAAATAATGAGCACTGTTGGATCAGTAATCCTCCTCACCAGGTGTCAACTACAACTACTTGGCTAATGTTTCAGTGGTGAGCATTTGAAAATGTAAAGGTGTTGTAAGAAGATCTAAGGTTTCAGCCTCCTTCACATTGCCGCACCTATTTGAATGCAGACCTTCCCTACTGTCACAGCCACCGCCTGTCATAAACCATGCATTTCTGTCAACTACCTCAGTTTTCTGTTTGCGTTTTTTCCGCGTCTCAATATAGTTTGCGTGGCATCTTTTCTTCCATCGTTCTATTACAGAGATTCCTTAGCTGTCGACCGGAGGAGTTTGACCTTGAGATGGACGGTGAGAAGCCTGCTATATGCTACAAGGAAATCACAGCAGCATTGAGACAATGGATACTTCCTACATTTGTGAGTCAAGCCAAAGTACCCCTTTGTTATGCATGCTACAACAATGGGCATCAGAAAATAAGTTGGGTGGGCGGACAGACCATCTTTATTGAATTACGCCCATGGCCATGTTTCACTTTCCCACATGTCCTTCAGGCTTCAGATTGCACTGCCTGGACCTCACGCCTCTATCCATCGCCCTCCCCCCACTCTCTATTCCCTAATATTTCCCTCTTTCTCTCCCCATCCCCCACTCCATTTCCAGGAGAAGAGGATAAGGACCTTGGTCCACAAGCCCCTCTGTGCCCTTCGAGAACTGCTGGTGGGGCCTCGTAACCTGATCCGTAAGCGCCTGGACAAGCTGCTTGACTACGAGCTGATCGAAGAGAAGCCCAGTCTGAGCTACGATGAGCAGGCGGTGGCAAACACCTATAAGACCATCAACACGTTGCTCCTCAACGAGCTGCCCCAGTTTAACGGCCTGGCCCTCACCCTGCTCTGGGGCATGCTGGGGGCCTTCAGCTGCCTGCACAAGGATCTGGCTGCAGACATGGAGCAACTCTTCCAGGGCTTTGCCCAACAGGTGGGTTAGTGGGTACACCACAGTCACTGTAGAAGGGTTTAGAGGGGGAAACAAGATAGACTTTAGTATAGGGTATCTGCGGACGACCAATGCTGACCATTGCAATTGACCATTATACACTGAACAAAAATATAAACACAAAATGTGAAGTGTTGGTTTCATGAGCTGAAATGAAAGATCCCAGAAATGTTCTAGACGCACAAAAAGCGTATTTCTCTCAAATTGCGTGCACAAATTAGTTTACATCTCTGTTAGTGAGCATATTTCCTTTTCCAAGGTAATCCATCCACCTGACAGGTGTGGCATATCAAGAAGCTGATTAAACAGCATGATCATTACACAGGTGCTCCTTGTGCACTCTAAAATGTGCAGTTTTGTCACACAACATAATGCCACAGATGTCTCAAGTTGAGGGAGTGTGAAATTGGCATGCTGACTGCAGGGATGTCCACCAGAGCTGTGGTCAGAGAATTGAATGTCCATTTCTCTACCATAAGCCGCCTCCAATGTTTTAGATATTTTTGTAGTACATCCAACCGGCCTCACAACCGCAGACCACGTGTAACCATGCCAGCCCAGGACCTCCACATCCAGCTTCTTCACCTGCGGGATTGTCTGAGACCAGCCTCCCGGACAGCTGATGAAACTGTGGGTTTGCACAATTGAAGAATTTCTCCACAAACTGTCAGAAACCGTCTCAGGGAAGCTCATCTGCGTGCTCGTCGTCCTCACCAGGGTCTTAACCTGACTACACTTAGGCATCGTAACCAACTTCAGTGGGCAAATGCTCACCTTCAATGGCCACTGGCAAGTTGAAGTGTGCTCTTCACGGATGAATCCCAGTTTCAACTGTACCAGGCAGATGGCGTGTATGGCGTTGTGTGGACGAGCGGTTTGCTGATGTCAACGTTGTCAACAGAGTGCACCATGGTGGCGGTGAGGTTATGGTTTTGGAAGGGATAAGCTACAACGTTGGACAACAAACACAATTGCATTTTTCGATGGCAATTTAAATGCACAGAGATACCGTGATGAGGCCCATTGCCGTGCCATTCTAACGCCGCCATCACCTCATGTTTCAGCATTATAATGCAAGGCCCCATGTCGTACGGAACTGTATATATTTGCTGGAAGCTGAAAATGTTGCAGTTCTTCCATGGCCTGCATACTCACCAGACTTGTCACCCATTGAGCATGTTTGGTATGCTCTGGATCGACATGTACGACAGCGTGTTCCAGTTTCCGCCAATACCTAGCCACTTTGCACAGCCATTGAAGAGGAGTGGGACAATATTCCACAGGCCACAATCAACAGCCTGATCAACTCTATGCGAAGGAGATGTGTCGCTCTGCATGAGGCAAGTGGTGGTCACACCAGATATTGACTGGTTTTCTGATCCACGGCACTACTTTTTTTAAAGGTATCTGTGATGCATATCTGTATTCCCAGTCGTGGAATCCATAGATTAGGGCCCAATTTATTTAAATTGACTGATTTCCTTATATGAACTGTAACTCGGTAAAATCTTTGAAATTGTTGCATGTTGCATTTACATTTTTATTCACTGGATATTGTTAAGCATGTTGTGTTGCAGTTTTCTTGTGTCACTTTCAGTGATTGATTAGTGAGAACTATACCTAAGGCCAGAGATGCAGCTGAAGTTGAACTTGACTATCTTTCTAAACTTGTTTTGTCTGACCTCTCTTTGCAGCTCCCTCACAGTTCCCTGGAGCCTAATGCATTCTGGGAGTGGGCAGAGTGTTCGGTGCTGGAGGGTGCAAGGATGCTGGAGAGTCTGTGTCGGAATGTGGAGGACCAACTCAATGCTCCCATTGTCCAGGTCAGTCCCAACAGAAGCTGCACTATAATCTGTTGTTTGGTTGGTGGTGATGTGACCGGGGAACATGTTGCCGGGGAACATCGCCAGGGACAGTGCGTGTATACATCCACAGCCTCACAGGACTTGTCAAATAGCAGCAGGACGATTCATACTAGACCCATTCACTGTAAATGTTCTTATTATCTAAATCCATCATGTGTTTGGAATAACCTTTATTGGATCGGGATGGTTATTTAGATTAGCCTTAGAGTTGTTGAGTAATCTTTCGTGGGCAGACGGGCGACTAATCAAATTGCGCAGTATTTTAGTTCTGAGTTAACCGAGATGACCTGTTTACCTGTTGAAGGTTCTGAGGAAGGTGTGCTGCCTGAGGGGACAGTACTGTAACTAAGCCATTTGTCAAAACTAACACACTAGGACATGTCACATTCACAACTCACAAACTATATTTTCTGTTCAACATGCATAAATAGCAAACTGGAAATTCCATTATCCTTCCTCCGCAGTTAGAACAGAAAGCGCCATTCATTTTGCTTAGTCATAATAGTAATAACTTAACTCCAGCTAACGCGTGGCTCGTATCATCACCACACCACTACGCATTACTTTAAATGATGAGAATGTGAAGAAGCCAAGAGAAGAGGAGAGAGAAAGGGTCTGGTTTCATGTCTCAGACTAATCTAGACCTCTCACACAGCCCACATTAAAATCTGTGTTTTATGTCTTTCTGTCTGCAGTGTGAGCAGCCCTCAGAACAGATGGGCCCTGGCCAAAAGTAGTGCACTACATCGGAAATAGGGGTGCCATTTGCGATGGATCCTATATGATAGTAATGAGCCTCCGCCTGTCAGATCTACAGGAATACATGACAGCAGTAGTGAGGATGGGTAGCTCGTTTGTGGCTGGCGATGGCTCTCACTTACAGGCACCATTTCTACAGCACTAGAAGGCAACGGGATCACTTCATTAGCTGCTCCTAGATGAGATGGTAAAGACATAAACCTTACAAGTCACCCCGGGGGAAGCTAAGCAGGTGAACAAACACCATTGTTAATGAGTGCTCACTCTTAATACACACTGGGTGTACAAAACATAGACCAGAGGGTTGGCAAACGTCTTCCTGGAGTGCTACAGGAACTGCAGGATTTTGCTCCAACTAGTCACAACACCTGACCAGCTAATTGATCAGTTCAATGATTGCCTAAATTCCACACACCTGGTCTTCCAGGTCGGTTAAATCAAAAACATCAAGTGCCTGCGCCGCTCCAGGACCAGGGTTGCCTACCCCTGACATAGACTGACCAGGTGAAAGCGATAATCCCTAATTGATGCCACTTTTTAAATCCACTTCAATCAGTGTAGATGGAGGGAAGGAGACAGGTTAAAGAAGGATGTTTAAGCCTCGACAATTGAGACATGAATTGTGTTTGTGCCTTTCAGAAGGTGAATGGGCAAGAAAATATATTTAAGTGCCTTTGAATGGCGTATGGTAGTAGGTGCCAGGCGCACCAGTTTGAGTGAGTCAAGAACTGCAATGCTGCTGTGCTTTGCCGTTGCTTTTTACCGTGTGTATCAAGAATGGTCCCACCACCCAAAAGACATCCAGCCAACTTGACACAACTGTGGGAAGGATTGGAGACAAAATGGGCCAGCATCCCTGTGGAACACTTTCGAGGACCTTATATAGTCCATTCACCGACGAATTGAGACTGTTCTGAGGGCAAAAGGGGGTGCAACTGAATATTAGGAAGGTGTTCCTAATGTTTTGTACACTAGATATATTGTTAGTATCTTCATCAGGTGTATATAGATTGCATTCGGATTACAGTGCTATTGGATTTGTTACCACATTTCTTGATTTCTTTGTGTGTGATTATTTGTGACATTTTACTGCATTGTTAGGAGCTAGTAACGAAAGCATTTCACTGCACCCGCTATAACATCTTCTTTTTTTTTTTTTTTTTTTTTTCCCCCTTTTCTCCCCAATTTTCGTGGTATCCAATCGCTAGTAATTACTATCATGTCTCATCGCTACAACTCCCGTACGGGCTCGGGAGAGACGAAGGTCGAAAGCCATGCGTCCTCCGAAGCACAACCCAACCAAGCCGCACTGCTTCTTTAACACAGCGCGCCTCCAACCCGGAAGCCAGCCGCACCAATGTGTCGGAGGAAACACCGTGCACCTGGCCCCCTTGGTTAGCGCGCACTGCGCCCGGCCCGCCACAGGAGTCGCTGGAGCGCGATGAGACAAGGATATCCCTACCGGCCAAACCCAGACGACGCTAGCCCAATTGTGCGTCGCCCCACGGACCTCCCGGTCGCGGCCGGCTGCGACAGAGCCTGGGCGCGAACCCAGAGACTCTGGTGGCGCAGTTAGCACTGCGATGCAGTGCCCTAGACCACTGCGCCACCCGGGAGGCCCGCTATAACATCTTCTAAACTGTGTACACGACCAATACACTTTTATTTGATGCCGCTAATTAGTTAAACTACTGTATGTTGCTTAATTATGTGCCTGATTGCTGCATAACTATGTTCCTGATCGTACAGTATGGGTTCATTAGGGCATACCGTATCAAAACGTTTCAACTTTTTGCAACGGAAAGTGAAAACACAGCATTTTATTATTGGATAAATCCAGGTAGTCTCCCTGTTTCAGTCAGTTCCCTTCTGTTTGGTGCGTAATGAGCACACCCCTGTTCTGTTCATTTGTGTCCTCCCAGCCTCTCAGCCCTGGGTCTCAGAAGTGTCTGAAGGTCCTGACAGACAAGCACGGCTCAGGCAAGATCTACCAGCTGACGGGTCATGTGGTGGGGACTAGAGACCTGGACCTGAGCCTGAACAGAGGAGAGCTGGTGGCCATCATCAGTGAGATGGACACACGGGGGGACAGACGCCGCTGGCTGGTCGACGCAGGGGGTAAGATCTCCAGGATATCTCACATTTTCACTTGAGGGGATGATCTTTTAAAAAAAAAACACACTGCTTCACATTCTAAAGGAAAGTCAGTCCCTTTAGTTAGTCAATGTATTGAGTTGTGTTTCAATGTAGCAGTGAATACCAAACTAGAATTCTGGTTCAGCCACCACCAGTTAGTGGAGACATCTAATGGTTGTTTACTGTTACTGCTGACTGTGTACTCATAGTAAGTGTTTAATTCTATCTATCCAAATAGATTAGATCAGTTATTGGATAATATGTGGTTTATAATGTATCTTATTACTGTATAAAATTGATAAATGCATTTTTTATGATCATCTATTACACAATCTGTGTCCAGGTCCAAGAGGATACGTCCCCGCCTCCAAACTGGTGCGTTACCACCAGGTAACCATGGCCCCTCCCCCGTCCCCTCATCTGACAGTCACTACCATGGATTGTGCTGGAGGAGTCAGGCGACACTCCTACACCCCTGACATCAGGCGACACTCCTTCTCCCCTGATACACCCCAGCCCGTGAGGACTCTGTCGATGACCATGCCCTGCTTCCAGGTAAGTGATACTCCCTGGTAAAGTTTCCCCTAGGTACAGATCTAGGATCAGTGTCCCCCTCCCCAATCCTAATCTTAAAGGGATAGTTCACCCAAATTACAAAATGACTTATTGGTTTCCTTACCCTGTAAGCAAGCCCGTGTGGCTCAGTTGGTAGAGCATGGCGCTTGCAACGCCAGGGTTGTGGGTTCAATTCCCACGGGGGGACCAGGGTTCAATTCTCATGGGGGGACCAGGATGAATATGTATGAACTTTCCAATTTGTAAGTCGCTCTGGATAAGAGCGTCTGCTAAATGACTTAAATGTAAGCAGTCTATAGACTAGATGACAGCAATCCATGCTTTGTTTTTTTCCCCCTGGCACTGTTTCCACATGCTAACGTTTTAGCATTTGTGGCACAAATCCCATTCAAGTCATTGGACCGATATTGGCATGTTCAAAACATCTAAGTGTTTCACCGAGACGTGGCTGAATGACGATACGGACAATATAGAGCAAGCGGGATTTTCCATGCACTGGCAGAACAGAGACGCTACCTCTGGTAAGACGAGGGGTGGGGGTTTATGTATTTATTTGTCAACAGCTGGTGCGCGATGTCTAATATTAAAGAAGTCTCGAGGTATTGCTCGCCTGAGGTAGAGTACCTTATGATAAGCTGTACACCACACTATCTACCAAGAGTTCTCATCTATATGATTCGCAGCCATCTATTTACCACCACAGAACGAAGCTGGCACTAAGACTGCTCTCAACCAACTCTATAAGGCCATAAGCAAAGAAGAAAATGCTCACCCAGAAGCAGCGCTCCTAGTGGCAGGATCTTTAGCCTGTCTAGGATCAGCGTGGCGCTAGCGGCACACCCCCCCCCCCCCCACTGAAAAACCAGTGCCGCGAAATTCAAAAAAAATATTTTTTTAAAATATTTAACTTTCACACATTAAAGTCCAATACAGCTAATGAAAGACACAGATCTTGTGAATCCAGTCAACATTTCCGATTTTTAAAATGTTTTACAGGGAAGACACAATATGTAAAGATGTACATCTATTACCTAAAAACACATTAGCATAATCCACCATCTTTTATTTGTCCACCAACACCAGTAGCCATCACCAATTCGGCTAAACTAAGATATTTATAGCCCCTAACCAACAAAAAAACTCATTAGATGACAGTCTGATAACATATTTATGGTATGGGATAGGTTTTGTTAGAAAAAAGTGCATATTTCAGGTAGATGGCATAGTTTACAATTGCACCCACCATCACAAATGGACTAGAATAATTACAATGAGCAACGTGTTTACCTAACTACTAATCATCAAACATTTCGTAAAAATACACAGCATACACTAATCGAAAGACACAGATCCTGTGAATACAGACAATATTTCAGATTTTCTAAGTGTCTTACAGCGAAAACACAATAAATCGTTATATTAGCATAGCACATAGCAGCCCAGCATTGATTCTAGCCAAAGTGGGCGATAACGTCAACATCGCCAAAAATATATTAATTTTTTCACTAACCTTCTCAGAATTCTTCAGATGACACTCCTGTAACATCATATTACACAATCCATATAGAGTTTGATCGAAAATGTTTATATTTAGCCACCAAAATCATGGTTAGAATCATGGAAAAAAATCATGGAAATGTAGCTCAGCTGGTCAGAAAATGTCCTTGCGCCACTTAGACAGTGATCTACTCTTATACATAAATACTCATAAACGTGACTAAAAAATATAGGGTGGACAGGGATTGATAGACAATTTAATTCTTAATACAATTGCGTTATTACATTTTTTTATTTATCCTTACTTTTCAATACAGTTTGCGCCAAGCGAAGCTACGTCAAAAAACATGGCGTCCTAAGCCACTAAAATGTTTCGACAGAAACACGATTTATCATAATAAAAATGTCCTACCTTGAGCTGTTCTTCCATCAGTATCTTGGGCAAAGGATCCTTTCTTGGGAGAAATCGTCTTTTGGTGGAAAGCTGTCCTCTTGCCATGTGGAAATGTCAACTGCGTTCGGGATGAACTGAAAAGCGTGCCCAACTTTTCACATCGTTGCAAAAATAAATGTCCCAAAATCGCACTAAACGGATATAAATTGCTATAAAACGCCTTAAATTAACTACCTTATGATGTTTTTAACTCCTAAAACGAGTGAAAAGATGACCGGAGAAATATAACAGGTTAAACTAACGCTTGGAACAGGTGCGCGCCGGTGTCCTCTAGGCTCATGACGCAGCTCCCAAAGAATGACTAGCTTCAGGGTTTTTTCATTTGTAGGGCCTGTGAACGCGCAATCGACCCCGTTGGAATCGTCATCACGTAAAGGCATCCAGGGGAAGACGTAAGAAGTGTCCGTATAGTCATAGCAACGACAGTGCCCTTTTAAATGACTTCAGAAGAGTGGCCAACATTTCTCAAATCTGACTCCATGTCAGGGAAATTGCTGTAGAATGGGCTCTGTTCCACTTAGAGACAAAATTTCAACTCCTATAGAAACTATAGACTGTTTTCTATCCAATAATAATAATAATATGCATATTGTACGATCAAGGATTTTGTGGGAAGCCGTTTAAAAAATTAGCCAAATTAGCATAAATAGTCTAAACAGCGCCCCCATCCCCAACAGGTTAATGCAGGAAAATTTAAATCCGTGTAACCTCATTTTTACCAGCATGTCACATGTGCAACCAGAGAAAAATAAAAATCCTAGACCACCTTTACTCCACACACAGAAATGCATACAAAGCTCTCCCCCGCCCTCCATTTGCTAAATCTGACCATAATTCTATCCTCCTGATTCCTGTTTACAAGCAAAAACTAAAGCAGGAAGTACCAGTGACTCGCTCAATATGGAAGAGGTCAGATGACGTGGATGCTACACTACAGGACTGTTTCGCTAGCACAGACTGGAATATGTTCTGGGATTCATCCAATGGCATTGAGGAGTACACCACCTCAGTCATCGGCTTCATCAATAAGTGCATCGACAACGTCGTCCCCACAGTGACTGTACATACATATTCCAACCAGAAGCCATGGATTACAGGCAACATCCGCATCTAGCTAATGGCTAGAGCTGCCGCTTTCATGGAGCGGGAGACTAATATAGATGCTTATAAGAAATCCCGCTATGCCCTCAGACGAACCATCAAATAAGCAAAGCGTCAATACAGGATTAAGATTGAATACTACTACACCGGCTCTGACGCTCGTCGGATGTGGCAGGGCTTGAAAACTATTACGGACTACAAAGGGAAATCCAGACGCGAGCTGCCCAGTGACGCGAGTCTACCAGATGAGCTAAATGCCTTTTTTATGCTCGCTTCAAGGCAAGCAACACTGAAGCATAAACGAGAGCACCAGCTGTTCTGGTTGACTGAGATAACACTCTCGGTAGCCGACGTGAACAAAACCTTTAAACAGGTCAACATTCACAAAGCCGCTGGGCCAGACGGATTACCAGGATGTATACTCAAAGCATACGCAGACCAACTGTCAAGTGAACCCACCAGGTACAACCCTAAATCTGTAAACATGGGCACCCTCATAGATATTATCCTGACCAACTTGCCCTCCATATACACTTCTGCTGTTTTCAATCAGGATCTCAGCTATCACTGCCTCATTGCCTGCATCCATTATGGGTCCGCGGTCAAATGACCACCCCTCATCACTGTCAAACGTTCCCTAAAACACTTCTGCGAGCAGGCCTTTCTAATCAACCTGGCCCAGGTATCCTGGAAGGATATTGACCTCATCCCGTCAGTTGAGGATGCCTGGTTGTTCTTTAAGTAATTTCCTCACCATCTTAAATAAGCATGCCCCTTTCAAAAAATGTAGAACTAAGAACAGATATAGTCCTTGGTTCACTCCAGACCTGACTGCCCTCGACCAGCACAAAAACATCCTGTGGCGTACTGCACTAGCATCGAATAGTCCCAGGGATATGCAACTTTTCAGGGAAGTCAGGAACCAATACACACTAGCATCGAATAGTCCCAGGGATATGCAACTTTTCAGGGAAGTCAGGAAACAATACACACAGTCAGTTAGGAAAGCAAAGGATAGCTTTTTCAAACAGAAATTTGCATCCTGTAGCTATAACTCCAAAAAGTTCTGGGACACTGTAAAGTTCATGGAGATTAAGAGCACCTCCTCCCAGCTGCCCACTGAACTGAGGCTAGGAAACACTGTCACCACCGATTTTAAATCCACGATAATCGAGAATTTCAATAAGCATTTCTCTAACGGCTGGCCATGTTTTCCTCCTGGCTCCCCCAACCCAGGCCAACAGGTCCGCACCCCCAACAGCTACTTGCCCAAGCCTCCCAAGCTTCTCCTTCACCCAAATCCAGATAGCAGATGTTCTGAAAGAGCTGCAAAACCTGGAACCGTACTAATCAGCTGGGCTAGACAATCTGGACCCTCTCTTTCTAAAATTATCCGCCGCCATTGTTGCAACCCCTATTACTAGTCTGTTCAACCTCTCTTTCGTATCTTCCGAGATTCCAAAATATTGGAAAGCTGCCGCGGTCATCCCCCCTCTACAAAGGGGTGACACTCTAGACCCAAACTGTTACAGACCTATATCCATCCTGCCCTGCCTTTCTAAAGTCTTCAAAAGCCAATTTAACAAACAGATCACTGACCATTTCGAATCCCACCGTACCTTCTCCGCTGTGCAATCCGGTTTCCGAGCTGGTCACAGGTGCACCTCAGCCACCCTCAAGGTACTAAACGATATCATAACCGCCATCGCTAAAAGACAGTACTGTGCAGCCGTCTTCATCGACCTGGCCAAGGCTTTCGACTCTGTCAATCACCGTATTCTTATCGGCAGAATCAACAGCCTTGGTTTCTCAAATGATTGCCTCGCCTGGTTCACCAACTACTTCTCAGAGTTCAGTGTGTCAAATTGGAGGGCCTGTTGTCCCGACCTCTGGCAGTCTCTATTGGGGTACCACAGGGTTCAATTCTCAGGCCGACTTTTTTCTCTGTATATATCAATGATGTCGCTCTTGCTGAGGGTGATTCCTTGATTCACCTGTACGCAGACAACACCATTCTGTATACATCTGGACCTTCTTTGGACACTGTTAAAAAAAATCTAAACGAGCTTCAATGCCATACAACACTCCTTCTGTGGCCTCCAACTGCTCTTATACACTAGTAAAACTAAATGCATGCTCTTCAACCGATCGTTGCCCGCCCGACTAGCATCACTATTCTGGACGGTTCTGACTTAGAATATGTGGACGACTATAAATACCTAGGTGTATGGCTAGACTGTACACTCTCCACAAGACTCATATTAAGCATCTCCAATCCAAAATGTAAATCTAGAATCGGCTTCCTAATTTGCAACAAAGCCTCTTTCCCTCATGCTGCCAAACATACCCTCGTAATACTGACTATCCTACAGATCCTTGACTTTGGCGATGTCATTTACAAAATAGCCTCCAACACTCTACTCAGCAAATTGGATGCAGTCTATCACAGTGCCATCCGTTTTGTAACCAAAGCCCCATATACCACCCACCACTGCAACCTGTATGCTCTCGTCGCCTGGCCCTCGCTACATATTCGTCGCCATACCCAAGTCTTTGCTAGGTAAAGCTCCGCCTTATCTCAGCTCACTGGTCACCGTAACTACACCCAGCTGTAGCATGCGCTCCAGCAGGTATATCTCACTGGTCATCCCCAAAACTAACACCCACTTTGGCCGCCTTTCCTTCCAGTTCTCTGCTGCCAATGACTGGAACGAATTGTAAAAATTGCTGAAGTTGGAGACTTATATCTCCCTCACTAACTTTAAGCATCAGCTATCTGAACAGCTTACCGATGGCTGCAGCTGTAAATATCCCACCCAACTACCTACCTCATCCCCATATTGTTTTTTTGCTCTTTTGCACATCAGTATTTCTACTTGCACATCCTCATCTGCACATCTATCACTCCAGTGTCAATTGTTAAATTGTAATTACTTTGCATCTATGGCCTATTTATTGCCTTACCTCCTTACTCCATTTGCACACACTGTATATCGATTTTTCTATTGTGTTATTGACTGTACTTTTGTTTATCCTATGTGTATCTCTGTGTAATTTTGTCGCTTTGCTTTATCTTGGCCAGGTCGCAGTTGTAAATGAGAACTTGTTCTCAACTGGCCTACCTGGTTAAATAAAGGTGTTATTAAAAAATAAGTACTGTCTTCACTGACATTTTCAACCTCTCCCTGACTGAGTCCCTAACCTACATGTTTCAAGCAGACCACCATAGTCCCTGTGCCCAAGAACACTAAGGTAACCTGCCTAAATGACTACCGACCCGTAGCACTCACGTCTGTAGCTATGAAGTGCTTTGAAAGGCTGGTCATGGCTCACATCAACAGCATCCTCCCGGACACCCTTGACCCACTCCAATTCGCATACCGCCCCAACAGATCCACAGCTGATGCAATCTCAATTACACTCCACACTGCCCTTTCTCACCTGGACAAAAGGAACACCTATTTGAGAATGCTGTTCATTGACTACAGCTCGGCGTTCAACACCATAGTGCCCACAAAGCTCATCACTAAGCTAAGGACTCTGGGACTAGACCTCTCCCTCTGCAACTAGATCCTGTACTTCCTGACGGGCCACCCCCAGGTTGTAAGAGTAGGCAACAACACTTCTGCCACGCTGATCCTTAGCACTGGGGCCCCTCAGGGGTGAGTACTTAGTCCCCTCCCCAGAGAACTGGCAGTGTGGTTCCAGGACAACAACCTCTCCCTCAATGTGGGCAAGTCAAAGGAGCTGATCGTTGACTACAGGAAAAGGCGGGCCGAGCAGGCCCCCATTGACATCGATGGGGCTGTAGTGGAGCGGGTCTAGCGTTTCAAGTTCCTTGGTGTCCACATCACCAACAAACAGTCATGAAGAGGGCACGACTAAACCTTTTCCCCCCTCAGGAGACTGAAAAGATTTGGCATGGGTCCCCTGAACCTCAAAAGGTTTTACAGCTCCACCATATATAGCATCCTGACTGGTTGCAACACTGCCTGGTATGGCAACTGCTCGGCATCTGACCGTAAGGCACTACAGAGGGTAGTGTGTGCAACCCAGTACATCACTGGGGCCAAGCTTCCTGCCATCCAGGACTTATATAATAGGCGGTGTCAGAGGAAAGCCCATAAAATTGTCAGAGACTCCAGTCACCCAAGATATAGACGGTTTTCTCTGCTACCGCACGGCAAGCGGTACCAGAGCGCCAAGTCTAGGACCAAAAGGCTCCTCAACAGCTTCTACCCCCAAGCCATAAGACTGTTGAACAATTAATAAAATCGCGACCAGACAATTTACATTAACCCTCCCTTTTGTACACTGCTGCTACTCGCTGTTTATCTATCCATAGTCACTTCACCTCCACCTACATGTACAAATTACCTCAACTAACCTGTACCCCTGCACACTTACTCGGTACCGGTGCCCCCTGTATATAGCCTCGTTATTCTTATTGTGTTACTTTTTATCGTTACTTTTTATTTTAGTCTACTTGGTAAATATTTTCTTAACTCTTTTTGAACTGCACTGTTTGTTAAGGGCTTGTAAGTAAGCATTTCACGGTAAAGTCTACACTTGTATTCGGGGCACGTGACAAAGTTTTGATTTTAAGTGATTTTGTTGAGCTTCACAATCAACGTGAGATACTTTCGGATGATTTGGACATGATATGTGAACAATTTGCTGGCATGACTTGAACGGCATTTGTGGCACAAACAAATGCTAAAATTGTGTTGGCATGTGGAAACATTACAAAAGAAACGAAGCATGGATTGATGTCATACCTTGTCCAGAGACTTCTTACAGGCTAAGGAAACCAATGTAATTGTGTAATTTGGGTGAACTATCCCTTAACCATTAGTGGGGGGAAAAATGCTAATCTGAGCCAGGATTAGCGTCTAGGGGCGAGTTCACACGGGTGAGTGACAAGAGGGCCAGAGCAGCGTGAGGGGTGGGTGGTTTCTGAGTGGCAGGTTGTTAAAGCACATCTGATTTACCTGCTCTGCTTTGTGTGTCAGGGAAATGGACGATGGGTGTATGCAATTGGGGGGAACAGCATCCCATCAATCAAACCCTATCAGATGTGTGTGTGAGGGTTTTGGTGGAAAATTCCAAATTGTCTGCTTACCCTTGTCAGCAGTGTTGATACGCAGAGTGCCCTCAAACCCTCTTCTGAGTGTTTTTATTAATTGATTTGTTTTAGCTCTTCAAACATCAGTATACATTGCTGTATACATGGTTACTTGAACTCTGTGTAGCATTTATTTGTGCTGCAATTTCTGAGGCTGGTAACTCTAATGAACTTGTCCTCTGCAGCATAGGTAACTCGGGGTCTTCCTTTCCTGTGGCGATCCTCATGAGAGCCAGTTTCATCATAGCACTTGATGGTTTTTGCGACTGAACTTGAAGAAACTTTCAAAGTTCTTGAAATGATTCCGGATTGACTGACCTTCATGTCTTAAAGTAATGACGGACTGTCGTTTTTCTTTGCTTATTTGAGCTGTTCCTGCCATAATATGGACTTGGTCTTTTACCAAATAGAGCTGTCTTCTGTATACCACCCCTACCTTGTCATAACACAACTGGCTCAAATGCATTAAGAAGAAAGAAATGTCACAAGTTGTAAAAGTGAGTGATTCTCCTCATGACCTTTGGGAGGCATTTATCATACCCTTATAGCCAGCCATCATCATGTACCGCTGGAAGTATGATCACTAATCATAGGCAGGTGACAATCCCCTGGGGCTTGAATTCTTCAACTCGGGTCGTCCATTTTGAGTCTGTAATTTCTGTGCCTTTGTGAGCAGAGGAGACTGCTGGTGATTATAAGTCCACTACATTCACAGGCCTCACAGCGAAGCCCTAAACTGCACTTACATGCCCTGCTGATGGCCAACTTTCTAAAGTCATGTTGTCCAGAGAAGAGCTGTGTTTACTAATGGCGTTGGCCAGACCACCAAGCTTAAAAACAGCAATTAGCCCTAGGCTAGGCTGCTAGGACCTCAATCTCTGTTAGATCACCATACTCGATAATAAAGCCTTGTTTGCTCTGTCTGTCCACCGCGGTATCGTTGCAGGTGTTTGCAGGCTATGACTTCACGGCGAGGAGCAGTCACGAGGTCTCTCTGAGGGCGGGGGAACCAATCAGAGTCCTGGAACCCCACGACAAGAGGGGTAGCCGTGACTGGAGCCTGGTGGAGGTGCGGGAACAGAGGGGGTATGTGCCCTCCAACTACCTGGCAGCGGTGCCTACATCTATGTCACCCACCACCCCCTACCACTAGGGTTGCCCCGGGCAACCAGCCAGTCCGTGCTAGACGCCACTCGACCACCGCTGCCCACGCACCTCTGCTCAGCAGGAGAAGCGCTCTCACTGAAGCCTACATCAACAGGGGGGAGAGAAAGAGATGGGTGTGTGTGTGTGATGGATTGGATGACAGGTGTGTGTGAAGTGGCGCACCAGCCATTTGCATGTAGAGTGCTCCAAGCCCTCGACTGCAGCACCTATTAGAAGCATGTAAGTGGGAGGCCGCTTCCATCACCAGGAACCAGGGGTGAAATGCTGCGTTCTCCTACAGAGAATGACTGACTGGCAGGCAGGTAGCAATGCCTCAGCACAGTATGAGGATGAAGGAGAGCAGGCAGTCTGTGGCAAGGGAATTGGTTCTTGTGAATATTTTACCTACCTGACAAAGCTTCTCCACTGAGCGGATCTTCCTCTCTCTCTCTCTCTCTCTCTCTCTCTCTCTCTCTCTCTCTCTCTCACAACTGGCGCTGGCAGTTAAACTGATGGACATATGTACAAACCCCTGACTCTGTGAATCTGCCACTGGCATTGACAGCAATGCAATTTATGCTCAGGCAAATAGTTTTATGATTTCTAAGAAGAAATGAGGTCGGCATACTAAAACATTAATGCTAGAGTGCATGATCAAATAAGAATGAGGGGGAGAGTGGATGAGAGAAGTCCTGTTCAAATGGATGACGCGTAGCTTGTTTGATTCCAGATATCAAATGGCAGCAAACATCTGTTATTAAAGCAATTGCATCATTCGGTTGTCATGGCTTTAATAGCAAAGTACTTGTAGTGTTAGCGGCGCCTTCTCATTGGTCCAAATGTCAGAGCAGAGTGAGAAGACAAGACGTTACATGATGCTGCTGCTGCTGCTGCTGCTGTATCTGGGCTGTCTAGACGGAGGCAGAACTCTGTCTTCTCTGAGCTGGCCACAAGGTGGCGCACCTCACCAATTCTCACCTAACAGATGGCTTTTGTAGGCTTTAGCTTTATCATCTTTATTATTACCTCAGTCAGTATTGATGTTAAGCTTCTGGTGGATGTTGCACAATCGAAACATGTTCATATCTTAACAGTGTTGTCATATATAATTAATTTGACTGTCACTATCTGCGTCATAATATTATCTAATGAGAATGTGTTTGCTCAGTAAGTCTACTGTCAGGGATAATCCTATGCCGTGTTTTTTTTTTATTTATTCTATTTATTTACCCCTAGCGGGGTTTCGTGTGTTCTGATGAAATGAGCTATGGAGGATGAAATGACTCAGTATAGCCAAAAACAGTTTGAAAGGGAGCACAGCTCTGCTCTGTTGGTGCAGCAGTGTCATTGTTATGCTGATTGCTGCAGAATAGTAGTCTGTGTGGCCTGGATAATACAACATTCAAGCTGGGTATACAGCCTTCCAGATATTCACCTCCATTTTACCATGTTGGCTCAGAACAGGATTTGTATGTGGCTCTAAGATGGTGCAGTTTCTGAATTTGAGATGTATTTTAAGGAAAGGCCACGTAAATGGGTCACCGTCTTTTGAGAGCGCTATTATAACATAGCTTTCACTAAGAGAGCACCAGAATGGAGGGTAATCAAGTGTAAACGGACGTCAGGCCTTTTAGGGTTGCACTTAACGGAACCAAACAATGCTGCTGTGTGGCGCGTGTTCTCCTCCATATGACATCTAAACATATGTGTGGCTTTTTCCCCGCATTTGTGGTTGTCACCTTGATGCTAAGGACGGGTTGTCAACGGGGATTTGATGCAGTGACTCCCTGCAGCTACCGCTATCCCTAGCATGACAGAGCCCTACGCAGCTCTAAAAATACACTTTCTCTCATTCATTGGTTCTATAAATAGACTACTGTCGTTATAGCATCCCTTGTTGGACCCTTGGCCTCCCCCTGCTGGCTACTGTGGAAACAAGTTGTTTTTTCCCTTCCTTCCTCCTCTGGGTGGTAAATCCCATAACAGCGGCTGTTATACTACCTCCCTACATGGCTCCAGGGCCGCTCTTGGCTTAAAATCCATAGGGGAGTATACAGACAACAATTAGGTTGGTTGTTGTTTCTGTCTTTGAGAATTGGGCTCCTGACTATGAGGGTAATCCGGTGCTTTGCAGGCAGGGCAGAGACGAGGCGTCCATGTTTCTGTCAGCCTCAGGCTCCAGTCAGAGTGTGGATCAGCTGCTCCACTGTAACACTGTCTGCTTATCTGGCTGCAGCCTCAGATTTACGTGCTGCGCTGAAATTATTGTCCATTTTTAGGGGGTCACTGTGGCTGTCAAGGGAAAGAGCATCTGGGTGCCGGGGGGGTATTTTTCCTGAGAGTCTCTCCCTCCACCACCTCCCCTGACTTGTGAGGAAGTGTTAAAGCGCAGTGTAACGGGGGCTGATCCGTCAAAGCCGCACTGGGCTGGCCACAGAAATAGCAGCAGTGGGCTTGTCCTGGTTGTTTTAAGCCAGGGCTGTATTTGGTAACCATTTGGCACCGCCCCTGATGCCTTAGCTTGGCTTCTTTAAGACCCTGTCAGCTGGCTCTTTAAGGCCTTGTCTCTGGCAAAGCCAATTTAGTTTTAACAATGGTTCATCCCCTCTGCTGCTGGACTAGAATGGGACATTTTCCTTTGGCTTGTAGCTAATGACTGGGGGTTTAGAAGATAGTGGTGAGACTGAAGCGTGGACGGTGCAGGGTACGGCAAGGCAGGGATGCATGTGACACTCTGCAGCCATGCAGCAAAATTCTCCTGAGGCTCCCCTTGGGGAGAGAGCCACTGACATGGCCCAATCGCCATGTGTGTCAGTGAGAGCGTGTGAGTGATCCACGGCAGTCAAGCTTAACAGATCTCCTTGTCGTCAGGAGGATTGACTTGGCTGTTCCTAATTCTAGGACATCGGCTGTTTTCTGCTTTCTCCTTCATGCTTCCAGCCCTTCTTTGAATAAGACATACAGAAGACAGATGTACAGTGCATTCGGAAAGTATTCAGACCCCTTGACTTTTTCCACATTTTATTACATTACAGCCTTATTCTAAAATGGATTGCATTTTTGTGTGTAGGTTGATGAGGGGAGAAAAAAAAAACTTTTAGAATAAGGCTATGTGGAAACAAAATGTGACAAAATGTGGAACAAGTCAAGGAGTCTGAATACTTTCCCGACTGCACTGTACACTGACATAAGAGATACAATTTACATTTCCCTTCAACTGGATATCATTCCATTCATAATTTTCCCACACACTGACTTGAAACTGAATTCTATATACCCTTTCCATTTGAAGGAAGTTATGTGGCCTGCAATAGACTAGCGTCTCGAACAGGGCTACTTATGTGGCCTTCATAAAGGAATTGCTTTGATGTTCTATAACTGGATACTTTTAATTGGCCAAACATTATTTGTAACCAAAGAGTATTACAGGATTGTTTACATGTTGATCTCAACTGTGCTGTATAGGGCAGTGCCCTTTCCCTTGGTGTAAATCACATTGGCCCCTTAGTACAAAATAGACTGGACGATCCTTTGGGGCCCATTCCTTTTGGGTCCTGGGGCCCATTCAGACTGAGGGAGGCGCATGGGTGGGGGTGAGGGCAAGGGATGATTGGGGTAGAGCGAGAGGCTGCGTTCGGGCCTCTGTGAGGATTCTAACTGGAGGGGGACTGCGTTGATCATAGACTGTTCTAACCCAGAGTTCGTAGACACTCCGCTGGAACCTACAGTCTCGGGACAATCCCCCTCCCTTCTTACTTTTCCTGAAATGATGCCGTTGCTTTGTCTTTTCCTCTCATTCACTACGCTGCGAAATGTGGCATCGAGACGCTCTGTTTTTCTTTTGTTTCTGTTTGAACCCTTTGACGTACAGTCATGGGCTGGCTACTGGCTCGCAATGCGGGCAGGCGGCCGCTCAAGGGCCGTTTTTTGTTTTTCAGCAGAGAGGACAGGGCACCACCTCTCCCAGCCCAATTATGTGACGACCCTAACTGTGTTTTGAAACAGGTAACCGTGTGGTCCATACGTAAGCCCAGCCCTCTCTCTTGTAAACAGCGCTGGCCTAGAATGTCAGGGATGTCAACCGCCATCACGAGGGCGCAGGACTTAGAGCTTGCTATAGTGTAGTGGGCGTGAAACGCAGAGCCATGCGGAGAGGGAGGGAAGGGGGTGTTTATGTTTGATGTGAAAGAGGAGCTCATCCCCACTATTCGACACCGGGACAGACTATGTGCCATGCCCCCTTCTGGCAACCCGATAATGCACTTTATAACACTTACATGACAGTTAGCTTATAGGGTGTCACATATTATAACACGTGGAGTGCAAATTTCTTTCAGCTGGACTGAATTTCTAAGTTTAGGCGCTGCTGTGTCAAGCTATTGAATGTTTTATTATTTTTATTTTTTTTAAAGATGTGGTACTAATATTTTCATCTCGCTCTTAAAACTGTCAATCATTTCATGTTCCCTTGTTGCTGTATTGTACAGTATGGACTGCAGCTACCGCCAAATGAAGTGCTATGTTGCTAGTGGTGGAACTAACTGTTTAGTTTTGCAGTTGTATATGTATTGTACATATTTAGCAAATATGTTTAACATTAAACATATAATAAACCCCCCCCCCCCCCCCCCCCCTGTGAGATGTGTGATTCTGTGTCTTGCCCTGTTTTTAGTTGATTGCGTTATTCTGCCCGTGTACGGTAACATGTTTCTTGAGGTGGGAATGACGAGGAACTTGTGCATTTCTTTGTAGGGCGGGGACATACAGGGAAGATGAGACACAGGGAATGGATTTTCTTGTATGACACATTGGATTCTTCGAACATACAGCTGGAAAGCCTGAGCTCAGCCAATAGGGTGTGCTCTGAATACCAATGTGATATCTGTAGTAGTAGATATCCGATAAGTAGGGAGGGCCCTGTGTTTTGGACTATCATGTCACATGACCTAGATTTAAACCTTTTTATTTGAAGCCTTGTTCCAGAAATGAGAATTACACCAAAAATGAAAGCAAATGCCTGAGGATTGTGCAGGACCATCTGACATAAAAAGAAAAGTGGACAGTTTGATGAAAAAGCTTTTAACTATATGTTAAAAACGAGGTCATGTGACATGATTCTCCTTAACACAGGGCCCTACCAATAGACCTATAGCATGTCCACACTGTGGAAACCAGCCTCTGTATTTGGCACCTGCGATCAAGGCCACGTGAAGCTGGCTCGTGTTCTCGCTCATGCGCCAGCCCTGGGTCTGATCCCGTGTCAATAATGCAGTAGGAGACACCCCTTCGCTCACGCCTCACGTGGCAGGTGAATCTTTGACCTTCCTCTGCTCGATTCACCCCAATCCAACAGTTCCTTAAAGCTGTCATTGACGGATCTTCTCTCCGCCTCTGTGGCCGTAAAATGAATGTGGTAATATGTCTTTGGGGAGAGGGCACTGTTATGGCCATTCAATAAAGATTCTGTCATTAGTGTTCACATAGGGCGCTGCCCTCTACTCACTGTTGCACTAGCTAGCTACTTCTCCTCAATCTCATCACCGTCATGTCACAACACATGCAATGACCCTTAAATTCTCCCTTTTTAATTGGTTTGCAACCTTTAAATGCAGCTTGTGTGAATAACTGTGGCACTGTACACAATCTCTATGAAAACGTACTGCACATTAGCGTGTCTGAATAGGATTTGGAGGCGGACTTCAAAGTTAAACCATTGTAGATATGAAGTTGGTAGTGTGGCTTATTGACTAAATTCATTTTGAGGTAATGGTGATTTGTTGGGAGCTTTGGAAGAAAGTTTGGGTTGGTGGCCTCTACATTGCTTTGCAAAAATCATTCACCCCCTTGGTGTTTTTCCTATTTTGTTGCATTACAACCTGTAATTTAAATGGATTTTTATTTGGATTTCATGTAATGGACAAACACAAAATAGTCCAAATTGGTGAAGTGAAATGAAAATGTAACTGGTTTAAAAAAATTATAAAATGTAAATGTAAAACTGATAAGTGATGGTTGCATATGGATTCACCCCCTTTGCTATGAAGCCCCTAAATAAGATCTGGTGCAACCAATTACCTTCAGAAGTCACATAATTAGTTAGATTGCACACAAGTGGACTTTATTTAAGTGTCACGTGATCTGCCCCATGATCTCACTATATATACACCTGTTATGAAAGGCCCCAGAGTCCGCAACACCACTAAGCAAGGGCCACCATGAAGACAAAGGAGCTCTCCAAACAGGTCAGGAACAAAGTTGTGGAGAAGTACAGATCAGGGTTGGGTTATAAAAGAATATCTGAAACTTTGACCATCCCATGGAGCACCATTAAATCCATTATTTAAAAAATGGAAAGAATATGGCACCACAACAAACCTTGCCAAGATAGGGCCGCCCACCAAAACTCACAGACCAGACAAGGAGGGCATTAATCAGAGAGGAAACAAAGAGACCAAAGATAACCCTGAAGGAGCTGCAAAGCGCCACAGTGGAGATTGGAGTATCTGTCCATAGGACCACTTTAAGCCGTACACTCCACAGAGCTGGGCTTTACGGAAGAGTGGCCAGAAAAAAGCCATTGCTTAAAGAAAAAAATAAACAAACACGTTTGGTGTTCGCCAAAAGGCATGTGGGAGACTCCCTAAACATATGGAAGAAGGTACTCTGGTCAGATGAGACTAAAATGTAGCTTTTTGTCCATCAAGGAAAATGCTATGTCTGGCGCAAACCCAACACCTCTCATCTCCCCGAGAACATCATCCTCACCGTGAAGCATGGGGGTGGCAGCATCATGCTGTGGGGATGTTTTTCATCAGCAGAGACTGGGAAACTGGTCAGAATTGAAGGAATGATGGATGGCGCTAAATACAGGGAAATTCTTGAGGGAAACCTGTTTCAGTCCCAGATCTGAGACTGGGACGGTGGTTCACCTTTCAGCAGGACAATGACTGTAAGCATACTGTCAAAGCAACACTCGAGTGGTTTAAGGGGAAACATGTAAATGTCTTGGAATGGCCTAGTCAAAGCCCAGTCCTCAATCCAATTGAGAATCTGTGGTATAACTTAAAGATTGCTGTACAACAGCGGAACCCATCCGACTTGAAGGAGCTGGAGCAGTTGTGCCCTGAAGAATGGGCAAAAATCCCAATGGCTAGATGTGCCAAGCTTAGAGACATACCCCAAGAGACTTGCAGCTGTAATTGCTGCGAAAGGTGGCTCTACAAAGTATTGACTTTGGGTGGCGTGAATAGTTATGCACGTTCAAGTTTTCAGTTTTTTGTCTTATTTCTTGTTTGTTTCGCAATAAAAAATATTTTGCATCTTTGCATGTTATGTAATTTAAATGATACAAACCCCCCAAAAATCCATTTTAATTCCAGGTTGTAAGACAACAAAATCGGAAAAATGCCAAAGGGGATGAAAACTTTCGCAAGCCACTGTATACGGCGTCATCTTTACGAGCTTGATTTTCCCGTCTCTCCCTGCCAGCTGAAGGTTGTTATTGCTACGCTGCAGTCCGGCGTTTCAGAAACCATCACTATCTGTCTGTTGTGAAAATTCCATTCCAATCTTTGCATCTCCTCGTCCCACAGGCCTGGCCAATGAGAAGCTGCTAACACCCCATGTCTTCACGTCGCAACATAACCCTACACACACACAGGTTGTGTGGAGACCCTTTCCTCATGTATCCACCCAGCTCCAGCCCCTGCATGGATCCCTCCCTGCGATTAAATTAACAGCTCAGTCACCACACACCATCCCCCTTCCACAGAGCCCTCTGAAAGACTGCTGGTTTAGATTAATAAGCATGGCTTAATCATTGAGGAGTAATTGTGTGTGTGTGTTTAGCTAGAGTAAAGACTACAGAGCGGAATGATTTGGCTGCTTGGTGTTGGACTTCCTGCCTTGTGTTTCCCTGCTGAAAAAAACCATCATAAACCAGCCACGGCTGGTCACCTTGGTCAGTGGTCACCAGCCTTCGCTGTGTTTTTGCGGGTGACCATCCTTCGCTGTGTTTTGCTGGTGCCTTCACCGGTTGACAGAGAGCGACCCGGCTCTACATATTTGACTGGTTTGTGACCCACTGACACCGCCCCGGTTAGAGGGGAATAAAGCAGCCCAAGAGTTAACACACACAGGAACTTTATTTAAACACACTGGGGAAGATGAACATGGGGATGGTTCTGTAATGCAGAGTGCACTGAATAGAACAAAGTATGGAATGGATGATATAAATGAGCTATAACCATGTAATGGCATAGAACGTCAATAGCACAATAGGAAGGACTGTATGATAATTCACTGCCGCAATAAACAGTCGGCTATTACACTCGAGAACAAGGACTGTATCTAATAATGACCTAATAACCATGTATTACATAGTAACACCATATTAATGACTAAGATGGCAGTAGCACATTAAGAATAATGGCAAAGAGTATATGTAAATAAAGCAGGAAGTAGTAAACAGTGACTAATCAATGCAGACAATATCAGTAGTAACAGAATAACAGGAATGAGAAACTACATAGAATACTGTTTATGCATCCCATGCCCACCCATGTTCTCGGACTGGAAAAGCACAGTTTGGGCCCGGCTCATATTTATACGCTTGAGAGAGGATGCAAAGGACCCGACTGGCCAGTGCGGGGCTAGCTAGGAGCAGCTGACCAATCATGATCAGTGCATGGGAAGAGGGTGGGGTGCATGGGGACAGTCTAATTGGCTGGAGACATGAGCTGGAGGTGAGGAGTGATGAGATCTAGACTGCGCGGCTCTTTGACAGACATAAACAACAACACACACACTGGAAATTAGTCCCACAGGGCCCTGCTTTCGCTGAGTTTTTGCTGGTGACCAGCCTTCGCTGTGTTTTTTGCTGGTGACCAGCCTCCGTTGTGTTTTGGACACTGGTCACCAGCATAAAGATGTAGGATCTTAATTTGAGCCAGTTTGCTACTGTAGGAAAATAATGCTGCATCAACAGGAAATGTAAATTATTATGTGGAGTATAATTAACAGACATTTTTGTAGGGCTTGTTACATTTTTTGTAAGGGAAAAGTTCAAAGTGTAAATTACAAACTTCAGAAGCCTTTTTTAAACCTCAAATACACTAAAAGGTAAAAATGTCCTTGCAGGAAAGTTCTTGCCTGGCTACCCAGACTCCTTGCTCTTGCCAAATGCTGCGCCACGCCCAAGGACGTTAGTTTCTTATCCGCGATGAGTCCGGATCTGAGTACCTCCCCGACCCTTCACCGAACGTGAACACAATCGGGGCCATCTGATTGGTCTAAAAACCGATGGGTTGGGCCAGAACACACGTGGGTACAGCGACGGATTGTAAATTCGTCATTGGCTTTGATACTCTGGTTGGTCGGAGACGATCCAATCACTGATGACTTTGTTTTGTACAGCGCCCCTCATCACCACAAACAATTTCAATGATGGCCGTCTCAGACTAATTTATGCAGCGAACGACAGAGCAGCTGAAGAATTTAGCATGAGACATCAGGCTTGGAAAGTTCTGCAACATAGTGATCCAATTAAGATCCTACATCTGTATGCTGGTCACCAGTAAAACCAGCATTAAGTCACATTATGCTGGCTTGTAAAGTGATGTTTAATTCCTATTGGAATACAGCCAGAGTGGGGATATCCAGCATCTGGAAGTTGTATTCACCTACGATCTGCATTCAGAATGACTGCCAGGGTTGGAAAGATGATAAATGAGACTACCTAAATCATATAAACTGGAACAACCATTACAGTTAAGTCCAACAAACAGATTGAATTAGTGTAGAAACATTTATTTTATTGATCTGTGTGCACATAAGATACATTAATTGAGACATTAATCAATCATTGTAAATGCAAAACACGGATATTGAAACAAACAATAAAAAAAATATAACTGCAATAGAGCATACTGGGAAATATGATAATGATCGGCGAGGTTTTGCAGACCAGCTTGACTGCTAGACCATGCTGGACTAGCATAGACCAGCTTGGTCACCAGCATACCAGCATCACCAGCATAAACTCATCACCAGCATCACCAGTATGCCAGCATGAGATGGTCACATGCATCACCAACGTACCAGTCACCAGCATCAACATCTAGACCAGTGGTTCTTAAATATGTTATAGTCCCGTACCCCTTCAAACATTCAATCTCCATCATTGTAAGCCTGCCACACACACACTATGATACATTTTTCTAACAAATAATATTGAATTTTATTGGTCACATGCACATGGTTAGCAGATGTTATTGCAAGTGTAGCAAAATGCCTATGCTTCTAGATCCGACAGTGCAGCAGTATCTAACAGGTAATATCTAACAAATTCCACAACAAAATCTAATACACACAATCTAGTAAAGGAATGGGCTGAGAATATATAAGTATAAAATATATGGACGAGCAGTGACAGAGCAGCTGAGATGCAATAGATAGTAAAGAATAGATAGTGAAGGATACAGCGTTGGGCCAGTACCCGAAAGGTTGCTAGATTGAATCCCCGAGCTGACATGGTACAAATCTGTCGTTCTGCCCCTGAACAAGGCAGTTAACCCACTGTTCCTAGGCCATCATTGTAAATAAGAATTTGAGCTTAACTGACTTGCCTAGTTAAATAAAGGTTAAATAAAAATAAATACAGTACATACATATGACATGAGATATGTAAACATTCTTAAAGTGGCATTATTAAAGTGTCTAGTGTTCAATTTATTCAAAAGTGGCAAATTATATCAAGTCTGTAGGTAGGCAGCCGCCTCTCTGTGCTAGTGGTGGCTGTTTAACAATCTGATGGCCTTGAGATATAAGCTGTTTTTCAATCTCTCTGTCCCAGCTCTGATGCACCTGTACTGACCTCACCTTCTGGATGGAAGCGGGGTGAACAGGCAGTGGCTCAGGTGGTTATTGTCCTTGATTATCTTTTTTGCCTTCCTGTGACATCGGGTGTTGTAGGTATCCTGGAGGGCAGGTAGTTTGCCCCCCAGTGATGCGTTGTGCAGACCGCACCACCCTCTGGAGAGCCCTGTGGTTGTGGGCGGTGCAGTTGCCGTACCAGGCGGTGATACAGCCCAACAGGATGCTCTCAATCGTGCACCTGTAAAAGTTAGTGAGGGTTTTCGGTGACAAGCCACATTTTTTTTCAGCCTCCTGAGGTTGAAGAGGCGCAGTTGCGCCTTCTTCACCAAATGTCTGTATGCGTGGACCATTTCAGTTTGTCACAGAGGACCTTAAAACTTTCCACCTTCTCCACTGCTGCCCCGTCGATGTGGATAGGGGGGTGCACCCTTTGCTGTTTCCTGAAGTCCACGATCATCTCTTTTCTTTTGCTGACATTGATTGAGAGGTTATTTTCCTGACACCACACTCCGAGGGTGTAAGGGCTGTTGTCCTCCTCTTCCTCAGATGAGGAGAGGAGAGAAGGATCAGTGGACCAATACGCAGCATTAGGGAAATAAGCCATCTCTTTATTTGAAACGACGGCACACGAAAACAAAACACTTACAAAATTACAAAACAAGAAAACGACGTAGACGAAACCTGAACATGAACTTAACTAACTAAACGTAGAACTCACGGACAGGAAACAGACTACATCAAAACGAACGAACAGCCAAACAGTCCCGTATGGAACATACATCGACGACACAGGAGACAATCACCCACAAACAAACAGTGAGAACACCCTACCTAAATATGACTCTCAATTAGAGGAAAACGCAAAACACCTGCCTCTAATTAAGAGCCATACCAGGCAACCCAAAACCAACATAGAAACAGAAAACATAGACTGCCCACCCAAAACTCACGCCCTGACCATAAACACATACAAAAACAACAGAAAACAGGTCAGGAACGTTACAGAACCCCCCCCCCTCAAGGTGCGAACGCCGGGCGCACCAGCACAAAGTCCAGGGGAGGGTCTGGGTGGGCAGTTGACCACGGTGGTGGCTCAGGCTCCGGACGCTGTCCCCACACCACCATAGTCACTCCCCGCTTCTGTCTACCCCTCCCAATGACCACCCTCCAACTAAACCCCCCTAAATGAACGGCCAGCACCGGGAGAAGGGGCAGCACCGGGACAAGGGGCAGCACCGGGACAAGGGGCAGCACCGGGACAAGGGGCAGCACCGGGACAAGGGGCAGCACCGGGACAAGGGGCAGCACCGGGACAAGGGGCAGCACCGGGACAAGGGGCAGCACCGGGATAAGGGGCAGCACCGGGATAAGGACCAGCACCGGGACAAGGGGCAGCACCGGGACAAGGGGCAGCACCGGGACAAGGGGCAGCACCGGGACAAGGGGCAGCACCGGGACAAGGGGCAGCACCGGGACAAGGGGCAGCACCGGGACAAGGGGCAGGTCCCGGCTGAGCTACTCTGGCAGATCCTGACTGAACGGCTCTCGACGCTCATGGCTGGCTGACGGCTCTCGACGCTCATGGCTGGCTGACGGCTCTCGACGCTCATGGCAGGCTGACGGCTCTCGACGCTCATGGCAGGCTGACGGCTCTCGACGCTCATGGCAGGCTGACGGCTCTCGACGCTCATGGCAGGCTGACGGCTCTCGACGCTCATGGCAGGCTGACGGCTCTCGACGCTCATGGCAGGCTGACGGCTCTCGACGCTCATGGCAGGCTGACGGCTCTCGACGCTCATGGCAGGCTGACGGCTCTCGACGCTCATGGCAGGCTGACGGCTCTCGACGCTCATGGCAGGCTGACGGCTCTCGACGCTCATGGCAGGCTGACGGCTCTCGACGCTCATGGCTCTCTGACGGCTCTGGCTGCTCATGGCTCGCTGGCGGCTCTGGCAGATCCTGTCTGGTTGGCGGCTCTGGCAGATCCTGTCTGGTTGGCGGCTCTGGCAGATCCTGTCTGGCGGGCGGCTCTAGCGGCTCCTGTCTGGCGGGCGGCTCTAGCGGCTCCTGTCTGGCGGGCGGCTCTAGCGGCTCCTGTCTGGCGGGCGGCTCTAGCGGCTCCTGTCTGGCGGACGGCTCTAGCGGCTCCTGTCTGGCGGACGGCTCTGTAGGCTCATGGCAGACGGGCGGCTTTGCAGGCTCATGGCAGACGGGCGGCTTTGCAGGCTCATGGCAGACGGATGGCTCAGACGGTGCTGGGGAGACGGATGGCTCAGATGGCGCTGGGGAGACGGATGGCTCAGATGGCGCTGGGGAGACGGATGGCTCTGGCCGGATAAGGCGCACTGTAGACCTTGTGCGTGGTGCCGGAACTGGAGGCACCGGGCTAAGGATAAGCACCTTCCTACTAGTGCGGGGAGCAGGGACAGGGCACACTGTACTCTCAAAGCCCACTCTATACCTGATGCGAGGTACCGGCACTGGTGACACCGGGCTGAGGACAAGCACATCAGGATTAGTAGGGGGAGAAGATACAGTGTGTACAGGGCTCTGGAGACGCACAGGAGGCTTAGTGCGTGGTGCCGGAACTGGAGGCACCGAACTGGATACACGCACTACAGAGAGAGTGCGTGGAGGAGGAACAGGGCTCAGGAGACGCACTGTTAGCCTAGTGCGTAGTGTAGGCACTTTAGGTACTAGGCTGGGGCGGGGAGGTAGCGCCGGAAATACCGGACCGTGGAGGCGTACTGGCACTCTTGAGCATTGAGCCTGCCCAACCTTACCTGGTTCAATGCTCCCGGTCGCCCAACCAGTGCGGGGAGGTGGAATAACCCGCACCGGCCTATGTAGGCGAACCGGGGAAACCATGCGTAAGGCAGGTGCCATGTATGCCGGCCCGAGGAGACGCACTGGAGACCAGACGCGTTGAGCCGGCCTCATGACACCTGGCCCAATACCCAATCTAGCCCTGCCAGTGCGGGGAGGTGGAATAACCCGCACTGGGCTATGCACTCGTACAGGAGACACCGTGCGCTCTACTGCGTAACACGGCGCCTGCCCGTACTACCGCTCTCCACGGTATGCCTGGGAAGTGGGCGCAGGTCTCCTACCTGCCCTTGGCCCACTACCTCTTAGCCCCCCCCCAAGAAATTTTTGGGTGTTACTCACGGGCTTTTTGGGCTTCCGTGCCAGACGCGTTCCCTCATAACTCCGGTTCCTCTCTCCGGTAGCCTCTGCTCTCCTCAGTGCCTCCAGCTGTTCCCATGGGAGGCGATCCCTACCAGCCAGGATCTCCTCCCATGTGTAGCAACCTTTTCCGTCCAATATATCGTCCCAAGTCCAGGAGTCCTTGTTGCTCTGTTGAGCTTTCCCTTGCCGCTTGGTCCTAGCGTGGTGGGTGATTCTGTAAGGGCTGTTGTCCTCCTCTTCCTCAGATGAGGAGAGGAGAGAAGGATCAGTGGACCAATACGCAGCATTAGGGAAATAAGCCATCTCTTTATTTGAAACGACGGCACACGAAAACAAAACACTTACAAAATTACAAAACAAGAAAACGACGTAGACGAAACCTGAACATGAACTTAACTAACTAAACGTAGAACTCACGGACAGGAAACAGACTACATCAAAACGAACGAACAGCCAAACAGTCCTGTATGGAACATACATCGACGACACAGGAGACAATCACCCACAAACAAACAGTGAGAACACCCTACCTAAATATGACTCTCAATTAGAGGAAAACGCAAAACACCTGCCTCTAATTAAGAGCCATACCAGGCAACCCAAAACCAACATAGAAACAGAAAACATAGACTGCCCACCCAAAACTCACGCCCTGACCATAAACACATACAAAAACAACAGAAAACAGGTCAGGAACGTTACAGAGGGCCCTCACCTCCTCCCTGTAGGCTGTCTCGTCGCTGTTGGTAATCAAGCCTACCACATAAGAATGAGTGTGAGTTTTTGTTACAACCCGGCCCGTGGGAAGTGACAAAGAGCTCTTGGGCACGAATAATAATTAATAATTTAACCATCTTACATATAAAACATTATTTGTTCATCGAAAATGGTGAATAACTCACCACAGGTTAATGAGAAGGGTGTGCTTGAAAGGATGCACATAACTCTGCAATGTTGGGTTGTATTGGAGAGAGTCTCAGTCTTAAATCATTTTCCACACACAGTCTGTGCCTGTATTTAGTTTTCATGCTAGTGAGGGCCGAGAATCCACTCTCACATAGGTACGTAGTTGCAAAGGGAATCAGTGTCTTAACAGCACGATTTGCCAAGGCAGGATATTCTGAGCACATCCCAATCCAGAAGTCTGGCAGTGGCTTCTGATTAAATAAAATTTTCACAGAACCGCTTGTTGCAATTTCGATGAGGCTCTCTTGTTCAGATATTGGTGAGTGGACTGGAGGCAGGGCATGAAAGGGATAAGGAATCCAGTTGGTTGTGTCAAGCATTTCGGGAAAGTAAATGCGGAATTGCGCACACAACTCACTCAGATGCTTCGCTAAATCCCATTTGACATTGTCCGTAAGCTTGAGTTCATTTGCACACAAAAAATCATACAATGATGGAAAGACCTGTGTGTTGTCCTTGTTAATGCAGACAGAGAAGAGCTCCAACTTCTTAATCATAGCCTCTATTTTGTCCCGCACATTGGATATAGTTGCGTAGAGTCCCTGTAATCCTAGATTCAGATCATTCAGGGGAGAAAAGACATCACCCAGATATGCGAAGCAGTAATTGTTTCAAAACATCTCCTGCCATGTCACTGATGCATAGTGAAACAGTGTTGTTTGATGAAGACATTGTCTGTATAGTTTTTTGGGCCTTTTCCCCCAGCATTGTCCCAGCCATATCCGCGGCAGCAGGAAGCATTAAATCCTCCACAATAGTATGGGGCTTGCCTGTCTTAGTCCCTCGGTAGCTCACCATATAAGACGCTTCTAGCCCCTTCTTATTAATGGTATCTGTTGCTTTTATACATGTCTTTCTACTCGAAAGTCGTCTTAATCATCGCTCAAACTCCTGTGGCATATTTTTCAAATTGGCATGTTTTGTTTCTAAATGTCTGCGCAAGAGTGAAGATTTCATCGAGTTGTGAGATAGTACTTTTGCACATATAACACACTGTGGCTGAGGAAAGGCACTACTTCCAGTATAAGTGAACCCCAGATCAATGTAGTCCTCATCATATTGTGCCTTTTCGATGGTCCAACGTCCCTGTCTGTTGTTCGGTGGTTTCCCGGGTAAGGGGGCAGTAGCTCTTCGCCTGCATTAGATTCACAACAGTCAGTGTCCATTCTAGCTGGGCTAACAACAAATGTAGAATTACTGATGCTAGCATCGGATGTGCTCGTGGAAGCAGAACAACTTGTGTCGTTGATAGGTGGTAGCAGTACTACCAGTAGAGCTGGTATGTGCCTCTATTTAACCATTTATTAATTTTCGGGGCAAACGGAATGAGCAGCAGCTACCTTTGGGAAGAGACTAGTGGTATATCCAATTTGTAAGTCGCTCTGGATAAGAGCGTCTGCTAAATGACGTAAATGTAATGTAAATGTTATTGTGATTGGATGTTAATTATTTGACGAGGCTATCTGTATTTGACATTGCTGAACACTAGATGGTTTCATTTTATTTTTGGCAGTGAAACAAGGCTACTCAGGCGAGAAAAAAACTTCACCGAAATATATAGCCCCGTTGGAAAATGTAAACGGTTTTAAAATGTGAATCACAATTTTATTTGGTCGTAAACCCCGACGGCATTGCGCATACCCCAGTTTGAGAATACCTGATCTAGACCATGCTGGTCAGACCAGCTTGACCAGCACAGCTTGAAATGTTGGCAAATTTAGGCTTGTGAATCAGCCTGTGAGGAAGCCCAGAGCAGAGACTGGAGTGGATTGGAGACGGTGGGTTGATATTAACAGAGAGCAAAGCAGACGAAAGAGACCGAGGTGACTGACTGCCACAGCCCACAGCCTGCTACGCCGACGCCAATTAGGAAAACAGACGACACACAAAATGCCGTAGATAATGTTTTGAGGGCTGTGGCAGGTGAAACAGATTTTTAAATGCACTTAGTTCATCAATAGTAGAGTGCACAGATGCAATATGGTGGATTAATGCTCTTTAGCGTAGAACATGTCATAGTGTATCCATGTGATCATGTAATGCATCCCTCTGCTACATGAGTAACTGCCTGTATCTTAAAAGCCCTGTGCCTTTCCCTGTTCATGTACCTCTCTCTCTCTCTCTTTACCCCCACCCCATCTTTCGCCCTATTTCTCCATCTGTCTCCTCCTTTCGCTCCCACCTTTTCGCCCCCCCCCCTCTCTCCCTCCCTTTTTATCCCCCTATATCCAGTGTGACTGCCGAGGCAGCTGCCCCTCTCTCTGCCTCCCAGCCCCAGCCAGCCACTCAATCAAGGTTGCCTTGAAACTCAAGGTCATGTCTATAATAGCACTGACATACAAGAAATGCTACTGTGATAAAAACGACATAAGTCAGAGCAGCTAGGACAGGACGCAGAGCACTCAGGAGCCAAGGGAGGGGGGTCACACCAGAGGTCAGGAATCGTCAGGCACGCACAAGGCCCTGACTGACTTTGACTTTTTAGGATTTCCTTTCTTACAGCCACACATGTCCCAGTCACGTCCCAGCCAGCACTGCCTATTTGTGTCCCCAGTCACCCTAGCTCTAGCCCGGCTATCACTACAAGTGATACTCTGGTGAGTTGGGATGCTTGTTTATTGACTTGCTGAATGATATGTCATAAACACCTGTTTCACTTGCACCGTAATCCCTGTGCAGATGAAGGGATTTCAGGCCCTAATCCTGGTATTTAGAGGCATTTGGTGGGACAGGTTCTCTGGATGCTGCCGGCCTGTTCTCTCCCCTATCTGTACTCACACACGCACACGCACGCACGCACGCACGCACGCACGCACGCACGCACGCACACACACACACACACACACACACACACACACACACACACACACACACACACACACACACACACACACACACCGAACAGAGAGAGAGAGATCACAGAGGGTTATGTTATGAGTCCTCTTTAATATGCTTTACATGTAAACACTGCCCTCGGTGAATCATGCCGGCTGATTGGAGTAAACAATGTTGTCACTGTAAACAGTCAACACGGTGGATCATTGGCACCCAAAACAACATGGTTTGATATTCCTGATAACAACGGATGCCTTGTACATCTTTGCTATGATGCAACGGTTTTTAGAATGTCCATGACTGCAGTTTACGTATGACGTGAACCCTACAATAATGATGTTTTAACAATGAACAGTTGTGAAAGAGCATGAAAAAAATGTGTTTTAAGATGGAATTGTTTTGAAATGGTCATACTATGGATCATTTAGCTATTTGATTTAAAATTTAAGGCCCCCATTTAGTTATAAAAATATACACAAAAATGATTTGATAAAATATAGATTTTGGCCTTTACTACCATAGCCTAGAGAAACGTATTGAATAACACAAAAAATTGGGTAGGCATAAAACTACCTTCATATTTACATTTATTTTTTATAGTCCCGTGACACTTAGGGGGGTCATAGAGCAAAACGGAGAACCATCGAGTTCGTGAGAATTTCCACAGTGGGGTCACATTAGTTTGTAGTCCAAACGGTTCAGACGCTACGGACATTTTTGTGAGAAGTGCGACATCTCTCTAGCTTAAACTGACGCATTTCGATGGGGATTTTTTAAATTCTGTTTCTTATATTGACGCGCCGGTGCATCAATCGACTCTAGGCGGTTAACAAGAGCACTACTGCTCAGCATACCGCATTCAATAAATATTTGGAAATCCTGACTCTCTTTCTGACTCTCTTTCCATACCTCTCCATGATTTGGTGGAACCCAAACATTTCCTTGCTTGGCTTGTGTGTGTGTGTGTGTGTGTGTGTGTGTGTGTGTGTGTGTGTGTGTGTGTGTGTGTGTGTGTGTGTGTGTGTGTGTGTGTGTGTGTGTGTGTGTGTGTGTGCGCGCCTCACTGCAGACCAACCAAGGAGGAGGTGCAGAGTCTGAGGAGACAACACTGATGCTGTATAGTGCATCATCTGCTGTTTCACTCCCTGGCCTGATGGCCTGCTGTGAATTAAGGTTAGTGTTACTGTCACAATCTTTCATCTGGATTCCAAACAGATCTCTGCCATCTGCCGCCACTAGGGGCAGCATCAGCTTGTTCCCCCCCCCCCCCCCCCTCGCCCTCTCTTCCTGGCGAGATTATCAATAAACAATTTTGTGTCATGCAGCCCATCAGTCTCCATATGATATGGCCCCCACATCTTGACCAGACTTTACCTTTATTTTCTCAGGATTGCATCAATAGATGCCTTACTATAATGGTAACAGTACACACAGCCTACGGTGTAACCTCTGGCTGGTTCATTTTAGATAGCCTACTGTCTCATAACATTAGAGAGCGAGAACAGTTATGAAATTACAAAAACAAACAGGATTTCATGTCCCTATCCTCGTCCACTGCAAAACGATTGTGTGTGTATCAGAGTGCCATTCACGATTGCTCTGTAACTGATTGAAACATCAAACGACACTCATATCTCGCCTCTTTTATTGCTGTCATTTTCCAAAGGATGGAGAGAAACAAAAAATAAAGAGGGCAAGCTATCAACCAGATGTCCAAGTCAAGATAGTGACGCAGCAGCACAATCACAACCCAATTCTGATGGACTGAGAGCTGTGCGTAAGTAATCTCAATGACAGTTTAAAGTTGACCTGGCTGTCTTCCCTGTGGACCGACCATCCACTCTGGGCCGGGGGTTTGTGCAGATTACCCCCCCCCCCCCCCCCAGCCCCCATACACACAGATCAGGCTGGCTCTAGTCTATACTGTCAGTCAGGTAGGCTGTCCTGTCAGTCAATGAGAGTGAAGGGAAGGGAGGAGAGTACCACACACACAACAAATCCTCCATTAAGCCTGATTTGATTACATCATGATCGCCAGCAATCAAGGCCGACTAGCTGCAGGGACTTTGTCCCCCCCCCCCCCCCCCCCTCCGTTCTCTACCGTCCACCCTGTACTCCTATACTCTCGTGGACATAACAATGTGAAAGTAGCACTCTCTGAGACGCTGCAGAAATGCTACGATAAGTGTGTCCAATTACTCCGAGTGACCGTTAAGGGTTAAACCTTTTGGTGATATCCCCATCTTGAACATCGGAATGCGGTGTTCATTCATGATGTTATGTCGTGAAGTTGGTCCTCGATGAACTCTGTGGACGTCATCCATCTTGTTGAGAGAGCCACAGGCTCCGTCGGTGCTGTCGGGAGGCAGGCAGGAAGGAGGGGTGGGGCGTAGTGCTTTCAAACTAAATTTAGGCTGCTTGTCTCCTTCATAAACAGTAGCCTGTGTCTGTCTTGGGCTGTGAACTGTGAAAGCCCACTGTAGTAAGGCTTGTTCTCTCTCTCTCTCTGTCTCTCCCTGTCAGGGCTGGGCAACATAGTATGGTACTGGTCTGGGCTCATATTAGTCTGGGAATGACTAAAAACACACCAGTTATCTAAAGAAGGAGGAACCCTCCTTTAGAACAGCAAACTGTACTGTATTATATTGTACTACTAAACTGTACTGTATTACATTGTACTACTAAACTGTACTGTATTACATTGTACTGTATTACATTGCACTGTACTGTATTACATTGTACTGTACTGTATTACATTGTACTGTACTGTATTACATTGTATTGTCTATATAACCCAGCCCAAAGCAGGATTGGCCACAAATGTAAACAAATAGTAGATGGCGTCCTCCCGGCTCAAACTATGCCTAGCCTAGTGGCTGTCCCAGATTTCTACTGGATCAATCTTGAATTACACACACTGGTATAAAGGATATTCCCATCTGTGCTTCAATGCTATGGGACGTGATCAGGGTCTAATACCTTGAGCTGATGCTGACCTAAAGTAATAACGTCTAGTTCAACTGCGGTTGTGTTATTGCTGCAGTGTTGCTGGCTCCTGGTACAGTGGTGGCGAGTGAATGCTCTGAGCACTTCTGATTGAGGTGACATCTCCTCTCTAGGGTCCCCTCCCTTACTCTGTTCTGTGTGAGAGCAGAAACTGGCTCTGAGCTCTTAATCCCGGTAGATGGATGGATGGCCGGCCGCACTACGCCCCCACTCACTGCCTGCGAGGCCCATCACAGGTCCCCTCCACAGAGACATTAGCCACAACCTATTCCACAGAGACACACGGCTCCCCTACAACCTAACGCTACGCACCATGGCCCCCTCCCTCCTCACAATGAAAGGGGGGGGGAAAAAACAAGTTGCACATAAGCAAGGGACACGAAGACTTGTCTTGCTTACTCATCACACCTACACCGAGGAATGACTTGGTAGGGGTTAAAAGGTCACACCATGGCATTTACTAAACCAGAACATACTGCATGCTACAAAACAATGATCAACTAACCTCTCATACCCACCACCGTTATTATGTCTTTCAACCAGTGGTAAACACTAATCTGATAAGCAAGCATGCAGATGTTTATCCTTCCTGCCTGCCTGGCTGGCTCGTATGCCTGTATGCCTGTCCTGTCCAGTTGATGACCCGTATAATCCCACATGGACGCAGTCTATTCTGTCATGAAACCAGATAGCCTCTCATGTCTCATGCTATAAAACATTTGGCACGTTCCAGAGGGCCAGTGTGATTTATATTGCTGTAAGCCCCAACTGCACACAGCAGGCCTGACATTATCACCGCTGTAGGATTTCAGAGAAGAGACAATTTCCCTGGAAATGAGCAACCCGGAAAGATGAGAGTTCATTTTATAAGCCCGGTACTGCTTTGCGTTGACTCTCTCGCTCGCTGTGACCTGTTTTGACTCTTGCACGCCCTTCCTGCCAACGATTGTCAATGTAAGCTTTTCATTTGCTTATGGCTGCACTCTGGTGAAAAGCAAACTCTTAACATGTTCAGAGGCGTATGTAATCCTTACGACAGAATTTGTCCAAAATGATATCCTTGAGGTAAGACTGACCCCTATGGATCAAGGTCAGACAAGGAGAGCAATTTACTATTAGCCACTCAATGGTGCTTTACTAACTCTATCCCATGCTTAAGCACTGGAGTTTAGTCCTCTGGCTGAAGCTCAAGTTAGCATACAAACTGAGTTTGGGGAGCCTCGTCTCTCAAAGCTTGGAGAATTCTTAGTGCTCCTGTATTTTGACCAAAGGGCTGTTTTCTACCAGAGCTATTGATGTGACGACCCCAGTCCCCTGAGCTGGGAGCCCATCTGTTCAATAATACATCTGTTTGCTCTTATGAGGAACACCACAGTAGACTTTGGGCTGTGGGAGGTAGGTGGAAAGTTGGTGCTGGATGCATTTTTCAAAGCAGTCCTTTTTAAAAAAGGAGGAAGGCTCCTCAGCGGCCCCATTAGTCATACAGATTCGGGGCTGGAGCGGTTCTGTGACTCAGTCTGTACGGCTTAGCCCTGCCTGACGCCCACTCTAAACACTCCAAGAACTCATTGTTTTAGAAAACAGAGATATATAAAGAAAGAGTGAGGGAAAGAGGTGGGGGGGGGGCAGATAGATAGATAAAGAGAGAGTAGAGGGAGAGAGAGCAGAGAGAGAAAGAAGGTGAGCAGCCTAGGGATAGATGTGTGAGCACTCTGAGGGTAGAGGGTGGGGGGGGAGGGCTGAAGTATGAATTGCAACTAAATGCTTCAGATATCTGCCATGTCTGAGTTATTAGTAACACACACACACGCAGTTTAAGCCAGCCTGGAAATCATGGAGGGACAAAGTAAAGTCATTTGACTTGTGTGTCCGCGTGCATGCCTGTGTCTGCAGGCCATGACTGAAATAGGAGGAGAGGAGAGAGAGGCAGAGAGGGTGTTTGAGTGTGTGCATGAGCTTGTGAGCACTGTAGGTATGCACTGGATACGTCTCTTACTATGTACATGTGGATGATTGTCTGTCAGTTCCAGGCAATGCAACTATTACTGAACACAAATATAAATGTAACATACAACGATTTGAATGATTTTTACAGTTACAGTTCATATAAGGACATCAGTCAATTGGAATGAATGAATTAAGCACTTCACATGAGTGGGAAGTGGCACAGCCATGGGTTGGCCTGGGAGGACATATGCCCACCCACTGGGGAGCTAGGCCCAGCCAATCAGAATTTGTTTTTCCCCCACATTAGGGCTTTATTACAGACAGAAATACTCCGGTTGGCTGGACTCAGACGATCCCGTAGGTGAAGAAGCCGGAAGTAAAGGTCCTGGGCTGGCTTGTTTGACGTGGTCTGCGATTGTGAGGACAGTCGGACGTACTGCGAAATTCTCAAAAATAATGTTGGATGCGGCTTATGGTAGAGAAATGAACATTCAATTCTCTGGCAACAGCTCTGGTGGAATTTCCTGCCGTCAGCATGCCAATTTCACGCTCCCTCAAAACCTGATACATCTGTGGATTTGTGTTGTGTGACAAAACTGCACATTTTAGAGTGGCCTTTTATTGTCCCCAGCACAAGGTGCACCTGTGTAATGATCATGCCGTTTAATCAGCTTTTTGATATGCCACACCGTTCAGGTGGATGGATTATCTTGGCAAGGGAGAAATGCTCACAAACAGGGATGTAAACACATTTGTGTTGCACAACATTTGAGAGGAATAAGCTTTTAGTGCATATGGAACATTTCTGTGATCTTTTATTTCAGCTCATGAAACATGGGACCAACACTTTACATGTTGCGTTTATATTTTTGTTCTGTATAAATATATTCACACGCTTGTTGTTAGGACTGAAAGTGTTACATAAATGTGCAGTCTCTGTACCCTACTTTCCCCTGCTAAGTTATTACTGTAGCTAGCTTTGAAGCTTTGAACTGCCAGTATATGTACTGTCAATAAGGTGGCAAGAAGATTGCTAATGCTGTTTGATCTGAGCTGTGCACATCTGTGTCAGGATTATGGATCTGGATTGGACATTGCTGCTAGGGACCCTCACAGTGGCCCCTCGGACTGACAGGTGCACGCCCTGTACCCAATAAGACCCAAGGTCAAATGCCAGAGGTGGGCGGGGTCACAACATTTTCTGCCTGGCTGGCTGTGACTTCCTTATTGTAAGCTGATGCGGTGACATTGGCCTTTTCTCATTTGGTAGATGTTAATTCATTAGTAGGCAAACAGAAGATTGTCCTCCCATCCTTGAAAGCCATCTTTCATCAAGGAGAGTCATGTATATCCTACCTGAGTCATTCGCTGAAGGGTTTTGAAATCTGCCACACGCCCTTTTTTTTGTTTTTTTCAGAGGAAAAAAATCATCCACACCTTTAAAAACAATATGCAACTTATCTTTTTATCTATGAAATGCATTGCACAACTAACTGAACTAGTTAGCACTATCTCGGGATCCACCCATGTAAGCGTCTTTTGCCTGAGTCTCATTTTATACTACCACAGAAGTTGATCAAATGAAATTGAGAAAAGGCCATTGTGTTCTACCTAGGATTCCTGGAACTGTTCGCCTGTGCTGTCAAAACAAGGGAGGGAAGGAGGGAAAGAAGGGAGGGGGAAGGGTTGTGTCACCTGCACTGTTCCACCTTGATGGTTATGCTTCTGAATATCATTTTTAGCCCCCTACTCTATCATGCGGTATGAGCAGATGCTGCTAGTGTAACTGTGGAACTTCTAACTGCTGTTATGTGTAACAACATCACATGCTGTTCTCAGGTCTCAGGGACTCTGGCAGGGCTCAAGTTAGTTCAGCTGTCTGTGGTGTGAATCGCTCTCTCTCTTTCTCTCTTTTTACATGTGTTTCATGTGTGTGTTGTAAAAATGTGACATGCGTGCTGAGCAGGAGTTGTGAGTGTGTGTGTGTGTCTTCTTCTGGACTAATATGCTGGAGCGCACAGGGCTAATAAATCATTCAGAGCCCAAGTCTATTCTTATCTATAACCTTGCACCAACCGCTAGACTCTATAGCTGGACCCCCTTCTCTCTCTCTCGCTCTCGCTCTCGCTCTCGCTCTCGCTCTCGCTCTGTGTCTCTCTCTCTCTCTGTGTCTCTATCTGTGTCTCTCTCTCTCTCTCTCTCTCTCTCTCTCTCTGTGTCTGACTGTCCCTCTCTCTCTTTGTCTCACTCTTTCTCTTCCGACCTATCTCTCTCTCCCGCTCACTCACTCACTCACTCTCTGTCTTTCGCACTCTCTCTCTGAGTAAAGGGAGATGGTCAGGGCGATATATTCTAGAGCCAGGAATGATGCTGATTAAAAGGGGGTTGAGGTTCACCTTTAAGAGTTGTATTTCCACCATACCACAGAGTGCACTGGTACACATTCCCCTTTGTGAGTCACACACACAGCTATATCAGGTTGGGATGGATCACATGACGACAATGTGCCATGGTGTTCCCCCCCGTTTGGTTGCTGTAGGTCAGCATGTCGGTGTGTTTAAGTGCTGCCTGCCTGTGTGCAGGCAGCACTTCGCACAGACTATTTCTGTGGAGTTTAATATACTATCTACACTGAGTGTACAAAACATAAGGGAACACCTGCTCTTTCCATGACAGACTGACCAGGTGAATCCAGGTGAAAGCTATGATCCCTTATTAATGTCACTTGTTAAATCCACTTCAATCAGTGTAGATGAAGTGGAGGAGACAGGTTAAAGAATCATGTAGAAAAGAAGGATTTTTTAAGCCTTGAGACAATTGAGACATGGATTGAGTTTGTGTGCCATTCGCACCTACTACCAGAAGTGTGTCGAGAACTGCAGTTTCCTATGTGTCAAGAATGGTCCACCACCCAAAGGACATCCAGTCAACTTGACATGGGCCAGCATCCCTGTGGAACACTTTTGGCACCTTGTAGTCCACGCCCCGACGAATTGAGGCTATTCTGAGGGTAAAAGGGCGTGCCGTGCAACTCGATATTAGAAGCTGTTCCTAATGTTTTGTACACTCAGTGTACTGTGTGTCTGATGCTGCCCACTTTCCGCGTGTTAACGATTAAACTACGGACCCCCTACGGACCCTCACTTTTACTTAAGTAGGGCTTGTACATTGTGCCAATGTTGTGTTGTGCTCCTCATGTTACCGAAGAGCATGCTTTAGCTGTCACAGACACCTGCTGTGTGTATGTGTGTGTGTGTGTGTGTGTGTGTGTGTGTGTGTGTGTGTGTGTGTGTGTGTGTGTGTGTGTGTGTGTGTGTGTGTGTGTGTGTGTGTGTGTGTGTGTGTGTGTGTGTTTGTGGGGAGTCGGATCATTGAGTTCTGGGAGCAGAGAGGATGGCAAAGGTAAATAGTGGAGAGTCCTAGCACATGCCAGGCGTGCTGAGTTCCTGCTAGATAAAGGTCCGTCCACACTGCCAGGGTCATGCCCCAGGGCCCCGGGCCCTCACAGAAGTCACTGTCCTCCTAGAGTCCAGCCTGCAGAGAGGGTCAGCACACTGACCCAACACAAGCACAGCTGGCTGGCCCCAACGGGCCCCCTGGTCCCCTTGCAGCCCCCTCAGACCAGGGCCCCAGCCCTCCACACCTAGAAAGGGTTAAAAGCCTTTTGTTTTTCTCCCTACCATCCTTGTGTGTACGTTAAACAAGCAAAGCTGGACTTAACCTTCACACTGCATTATGAAAACAAGAGCCTGGTGGCGGCGGGGAGGCTGAGGTGGAGTGGTGCTCGGGGAGGCGTGGCCGACTGTTCACTCAGTGAGAAGGCAATGGTCTTGTTTTGAATTCCTCTGATCCAACTGTCAAAATATACCAGGAAGTAAGGCCTAGAGTCCTAGACAGAGGGGTGTTTGATAGAAAAAACACTGCCAGCTAGGAGGAGTTGGATAAGGCTCTGTTAGGAGCAGTGGGACAGTATTGACTGAAATTGAAGTGACGTTTCACATTCCCTGACAAATTCCCTAGTGCTAAATGTGTCAAATTCACATTCTCAGGAGGACTATCAGTGTGACCAGTGAAGCATTCCCCAGCTCCTTTCTCATTGCACAATATACCATTAACATTTTTCTACCCATGTTTTTCTACCAGTTCTCCATTTCCACAATGTTTCCTTATTCTAACCACAGGGTTGCTCCTTGGGAATATATATTGATCTCAGTGGGGAGGTTTCATGTAGAACTGGGGAAGTGGCCTTGAAATGGCTTTGCCATGTAATTAAATGGGAGCTTATCACCACCACCAGTATCCATGCTATAGTGGCCATCGATTGATTCTACTGTTAACAGTATCAAGGGGCTTGGGCAGGGGCTAGGGAGCTTCCCATATTGACTGTAAAGAGGAAACCCAAACCCCCCTGTCAACTCTGACACCAGCCCACATGGGAGGTAGTAGTAATCATGGATCTGTTTTGGGGAAGGTTAGAGAGCAAAGCAGGGAGATCCAGACAGCACCCTGCCAGAATTCACTTACTACTCAGGCATGTAAGTTCAGCAGTGTTGTGAGCATACCCCGCCTAGACGAGGAACTTGCTCCAGTTGCTGACCTGGGTGGAGACGAAACAGCGGAGGAACTTCTTTAGCTCCTGTCTGGCCCTCTCTGTTTGCACATTCGACTGTGGGTGGAATCCAGAGGAGAGATTCACCGACGCCCCCAACGGGGAACAGAAGGCTTTCCAATACCGTGCGACGAACTGGGGCCCACGATCCGAGACGATGTCCTGGGGAAGTCCGTGAGGTCGAAAGACATGGGCAATCATGAGATCAGCGGTCTCTTTCGCTGAAGGCAACTTGGGTAAGGCAATGAAATGAGCTGCCTTGGAGAACCGATCAACGACCACCAGGATAGTGGTAAGCCCTTGGGATGGAGGTAACCCTGTGATAAAGTCTATGGACATGTGGGACCAAGGCCAGCTGGGGATGGACAGAGGTTGGAGCAACCCAGCTGGTCGCTTCGTGAGGACTTGCTTTGGGCACAGGTGGAACAGGCCGCAACAAAGGATCTCACATCCTCAATCATGTTGGGCCACCAGAATTTCCGCCTCAGGAACTCCAGTGTCCGATTAACCCCTGGATACCCAGTTAATTTAGAGGAGTGTCCCAATTGTAGTTCTCGGGAACGGGCTGATCGCGGAACGGGCTTGTCGGACCGTGGTCTCAATACTCCACATCTCAGGGGCCAGAATGCCGGAGCTGGGGATGATGGGCTCGGAGTCCCTCTCCTCGTTAGAGACATCGTGTTGACCGGACAGGGCGACTGCTTTCTGATTATTGGATCCCGGGCGATAGGCTAGTGTGAAATCGAACCTGTTAAAAAACAGAGCCCACCTAGCCTGGCAAGTGTTCAACCTCTTGGCTTCTTGAATGGAGCCCAAGTTCTTATGGTCCGTCCAGATCATGAAAGGATGAGGGCCCCCCCTCCAACCAGTGTCCACCCCTCAAGGGCCCACCTGACTGCCAAGAGCTCCCAGGTTGCCTACATCATAGTTGCGTTCCGCTGGCGAGAACCGCTTGGAGAGAAAGGCACATGGGTGCAGTTTCTTGTCCTCCTTGTTTTGCTGTGACAGGACCGCCCCTGCTCTGGTGTCCGAGGTGTCCACCTCTACCACAAAGGGACGAGTAGGATCAGGATGAACGAGGATGGGTCCAGAGGTGAAATGTCCCTTGAGCTCCATGAATGCCCTATCAGCCTTAGGAGTCCAGCAAAAATGAGTCTGGGACTTGTGGGTTAGGACCGTGAGAGGCGCTGCCATCACACCAAAATTGCGTATTAAACGCCTGTAAAAACTGGCAAACCCGAGGAACCGCTGGACCTGCTTGAGTGAAGTGGGACGGGGCCAGTCGGTGACCGCTTCAACCTTTACAGGATCCATTTGGATGCCTGCGGTAGAGATAATGGGGATTTGGGATACGGGGAACTCACACTTTTCTATCTTGACATATAGTTGGTTCTGCAGGTGGCATCTCAGGACATGGCGGACGTGCTCCGGATGTGTTCCGGAAGGGCTTTGGAGAAGCCATATCCCTAAGAGTGTCATTGACCAATGCTTGAAAGACTGTCGGTGAGTTCGATAATCTGAAGGGCATGACTAAATACTCATAGTGACCACTAGGGGTGTTAAAGGGAGTTTTCCACTCATGTCCGTCCCTGATTTTCACCAGATTGTAAGTGTTGCGGAGGTCCAGTTTGGTGAAGAATTGGGCCTCTTGGGCCAACTCCAAGACGGTGGACATCAGCGGTAGGGGATGACGATTCTTGATTGTAATCTGGTTCAGCCCTCTTTTATCGATGCAAGGACACAGGCCTCCATCCTTCTTACCCACGAAGAAGAAGCCTGCACCAGCTGGGGATATAGAGGGGCGGATGAAACCTGCCTCCAGCGACTCCCGGATGTAATTGTCCATGACTGCTGCTTCAGGGGTCGAGAGGGAGTACAGACAGCCCCGGGGAGATGTGGAGCCGTGTAGGAGTTCTATGGCACAGTTGCATGGACGATGGGGGGGAAGGTAGGCGGCTTGCCTCTTTCTGAAGGCCTCCCGGAAGTTGAAGTATTCGGGAGGGAGAGCGGAGAAGTCTTGGTCTCAATGGATGCAGGAGAACACGGCGAGGCTCTTGGTTGGGGTCTTAGACATTTAGTCTGGCAGTCCTTACCCCAGTCTAGTAGGTGTCCCATGGACCAGGAGAATAGTGGGTTATGTAGCGCTAGCCAGGGATACCCTAGGATATGGGGGTTCTCGGGAGCAGTGATCAAAAGAAAACTAAGAGTCTTTGAGTGGTTCACCCCAACCTGCAGTAAAATGGGCTTGGTCTGATATTCCACCTGACCGGAGCCAAATGTCCATCCATCGAGGGCTTGAATCTGCAGAGGGATGGGACACTTCACACAGGAGATTTGTAATTCTCTGGCAAAGTCCTGATCAATTAAATGATCTGCTGCCCCGGAGTCCACGAAGGCTTTAATCTGGTGCTGACGGTTGTCCCAGTGGAGGGTTGCGGGTAGTGACAGATGGTGACTGGGTAGCCGGGAGGTAACTGCACAGCTCATCAGGGTCTCCCCTTGTCCTGGCGAGCCATAGCATTTCCCGTCAGCTCTGGGCATGTAGCACGGAGATGACCAAGACATCCGCAGTAGAGGTAGCACCCTTCGATCATGCACCTGTCACACACCTGTGGGCTCAGACGTGTGTGTCCCAGCTGCATGGGTCCTCAATGCTGTGTTCGAGGGGCTTAGGTGCTCAGGAAACCGGGATACTGGGGTGGTGTCAAAAAGGCACTGTCTCGCTTAGCAGATGTTGAACAGTCGGCTGGCCACTCCTCGTCCACTGACTGGGTGGTTGAAGACTCGTCTCAGCTCGGCAATGAAGGCTAATATGGAGCTGCAGGATGGTGGCTGCTGTTCCCACACCGCCATTGCCCACGCCAGGGCCTTGCCCGAGAGTAGAGAGAATTTAGGCGATCATGGCCCAATCGGTGTGGAAGGTGGAGGACTGTAGCTCGAACACTGCTTGAGGAACCCCTTACATCCTCCTGGGTGGCCGTCATACCGCTTGGGGGCTGGGATCTTGGTTTCCCGATGAGACTCCTCCTGGGTTGAGGTTGGACTGTGGTTGGAGTGATTCGGTAAGTGCCCAGAGAGTCTCTGATATTTGGGAGAGTTGTTCTTGCTGCCGCCCCAGCAGTGCTTCTTGGTGGGTTACAACCTTCTTGATCTGGGTCATCTCTGCTGGTTCCATGTTTTGGCAGAACCTTGCTGTGACGTGGTAAGGTTGGACCCAGGTGCAGAAAAGAGAGCAGATGGGGAATCAGTGGTTAAGGATAAACATAATACTTTACTGCGAAACAGTAGCCACAGGATCACAGTACACTTGAAAAAACAACAAACACTAACTCTCGAAAACTCACTCAGGAAACGAACACACATGGTAAACAATTCAATCTTCTGCAAAGGACAACAGAAAACACACATCTTTTAACAGGGAAATCATAATGAGTAAATTGGACACACCTGAGTGTCATTAATGTATCAAGGTGACAGGTGGAACAATGACAGACACACTTGCAATGCATTCCAGGTGACTACCTCATGAAGCTAGTTGAGAGAATGCCAAGAGTGTGCAAAGGGTGGCTACTTTGAAGAATCTCCAATATAAAATATATTTATTTGGTTACTACATGATTCCATACACAGTTAAAGTCGGAAGTTTACATACACTTAGGTTGGAGTCATTAAAACTCGTTTTTCAACCACTCCACAAATTTCTTGTTAACAAACTATAGTTTTGGCAAGTCGGTTAGGACATCTACTTTGTGCATGACACAAGTCATTTTTCCAACAATTGTTTACAGACAGATTATTTCACTTATAATTCACTGTATCACTGTATCAGGTACAAAAGTATCTATATCCACAGTAGAACAAGTCCTATGTCAACATACCCTGAAAGGCCGCTCTGCAAGGAAGAAGCCACTGCTCCAAAACCGCCATAAAAAAAGCCAGACTACGGTTTGCAACTGCACATGGGGATGAAGATCATACTTTTTGGAGAAATATCCTCTGGTCTGATGAAACAAAAATAGAACTGTTTGGTCATAATGACCATCGTTATGTTTGGAGCAAAAAGGGGGAAGCTTGCAAGCCGAAGAACACCATCCCAACCGTGAAGCACGAAGGTGGCAGCATCATGTTGTGGGGTGCTTTGCTTCAGGAGGGATTGGGGCACTTCACGAAATAGATGGCATGATGAGATAGGAAAATGATGTGGTTATATTGAAGCGACATCTCAAGACATCAGTCAGGAAGTTAATGCTTGGTCACAAATGGGTCTTCCAAATGGACATTGACCCCAAGCATACTTCCAAAGTTGTGGCAAAATGGCTTAAGGACAACAAAGTCAAGGTATTGGAGTGGCCATCATAAAGCCCTGACCTCAATCCTATAGAAAATTTGTGAGCAGAACTCAAAAAGTGCGTGCGAGCAAGGAGGCCTACAAACCTGACTCAGTTGCACCTGCTCTGTCAGTAGCTGTACTATTATTCTGACATTTCACATTCTTAAAATAAAGTGGTGATCCTAAGACAGGGAATTGTTACTAGGATTAAATGTCAGGAATTGTGAAAAACTGAATTTAAATGTATTTGGCTAAGGTGTGTGTAAACTTCCGACTTCAACTGTATGTTATTTCATAGTTTTGGACAGATTGGAGTGGCAGCAAGTCTTAACCTTAAATTGTTGAGCATTTAGCCATGTCATCTTGATCGTTTTTCCCCCTGTAGTCGCTGCCACCGAGCTGCCTGTAAGCTACAGTGTAGTAGAGCCATGCAGCATGCACCCTCTATGCTGCCGTGTTAAAATGTCAATGGTGCCTGGAGGTCACCCTTCACCCTCCTCTACCAGGCAGCTGACTCTTAGATGTGAAGCGACACCCCTGGAATGTTGGAACTAGCTGCTCATTTGGAACTAACCTTTCTCCAGCGGGGAGGGAGTTAGAGAGAGAGAGAGAGAGAGAGTATATATACACACACACACTGGGGCTAGGCTGCTGACATATGCTTTTCTCGGCTGTAGGAACCTGTAGCTGACCCCTGACCTCCTATAGCCCTGGAGGATTACTCTGTCCGTCTCTACCAAGCTTGGATTAAGGAAACTCTGCATGCTACACATTGCACTTTAAAAAGCTTAATAAAACAGTGTTCCTTATTTAGGGCATATCAGATCATTTTTAAGGTCTCCGGATTGGTACACTACATCAGTTAAATGGAGCTCATTAAGGAAATTATTATCATTTTTTTAATGAAGCTAAGCATAGTCATAAATCATCACATTTGTGTATTGGGTTAGAACAAAGACGTACAGTACATAAGGTTCAGCCTTCAATTCGATACTATTTTATAAATATGATATAAAATAGATCATATGGATATAAATCATGTACCACAGGGACAGAGCACCAGCTGGACTGTGTATTGTTTTATTAGAACCAAACAGCTGGACAGTTGAATTTATTTATATTTTTTACAATGACACCAAATGACAGATCGTCTCAGGAATGGTAACTGTTTAAGGCCCAAGGTTTTACCGGTCTTATTTCTGGACTGATTAAACTAATGCTCAGATAAGATTATTAATGCAAACATTCACAGTCACCGTTGGCCAGACGGCACACCGTTGGAGCTAGGGCAGGGCCGGAGGGGTTGGCACAGAGGTCGGGCTGGTTCATGATTTCCCACATACACACACACACACACACACACACACACACACACACACACACACACACACACACACACACACACACACACACACACACGCACACGCACACACACTGCCACCCCCAGGACCTGTGGGTTCACACACACACCCTCAGTGACACCAGCCTGGCCAGTGACCGTCCACCCACAGGGCATGCCAAGCTCTTGTTGACTCTAAGGAAGGAGAGGCTTGATAAGTTATAGCCACAAAGTTGTGAAATTAAGGTGATCTGACAGAAAACCTTGAAATTATGATATTTTCGGTGAATGCTGCTTATGCAATAGTTGGCTACACAGTGAACTATGCACTTTGCAGACTTGGTAATAAACAGTATTAATCATGTTATAACATATTAATAACCTTACACCCACGTCCCCTACATTTCTTGCAGCAATCACTTTGTACTTGCACTTCAGTCTAGCAGACACCAATCTGACTGATCGAGAAACTGATAACTGTATGTATGTATGTAATTCTATTCAGATACAATCAGATGATCACATTTCTTGGGAAAGGGTGTGTGTTTGTGTCTCTTAGGTTCTAGATAACACTTTTTTTTTTAAATATCTAGAACCTAAAAGGGTTATTCACCTGTCCGCATAGGAGAACCCTTTTTTGTTCCATATAGAACCCTTTACACAGAGGGTTCTACATGGAACACAAAAGAGTTCTACCTGGAACCAAAAAGGGTTCTAACTGGAACCAAAACTGGCTTTTCCTGTGGTGGACAACCAAAGACCCATTTGGAACCCTTTTTGTATAAGAGTGTAATGAAGTGAACTGTATCTGTATAAAAAGCTAACAGGGAATGATGACAAGGAGTTTTATGGTGGCTGGCAGGCTGCCTAAGGTGAGCAGAGGTACTGCTGTGCCAGCCTCCAGACTCTAGCCTGGTATGTATCTGATCTGTGGCAAATTGATACACATCACATGGGAGGGGAAGTGTCATGATGGCGTCATGGTAGCTCTTATCCTAGCAGGGTTTTTGTCAGGTCCCTGTCCCCGTCACACTGTCTGTATACATATTGCAGCTTAGAAATGGCCTTGGGGGCCTCCCGGGTGGCGCAGTGGTCTAGAGCACTGCATCGCAGTGCTAACTGCGCCACCAGAGTCTCTGGGTTCGCCCCCAGGCTCTGTCGCAGCCGGCCGCGACCGGGAGGTCCGTGGGGCGACGCACAATTGGGCTAGCGTCGTCCGGGTAAGGGAGGGTTTGGCCGGTAGGGATTTCCTTGTCTCATCGCGCTCCAGCGACTCCTGTGGCGGGCTGGGCGCAGTGCGTGCTAACCAAGGGGGCCAGGTGCACGGTGTTTCCTCCGACACATTGGTGCGGCTGGCTTCCGGGTTGGAGGCGCGCTGTGTTAAAGAAGCAGTGCGGCTTGGTTGGGTTGTGCTTCGGAGGACGCATGACTTTCGACCTTCGTCTCTCCCGAGCCCGTACGGGAGTTGTAGCGATGAGACAAGATAGTAATTACTAGCGATTGGATACCACGAAAATTGGGGAGAAAAGGGGGGTAAAATAAAAAAAAAGAAAAGAAAAAAAAGAAATGGCCTTGGTCTCAAAAAGGTGCGTCCCAAATGGCACCATATTGCCTATGTCGTGCCCTACATAGTGCACTATGTAGGGAATGGGGTGCCATTTGGGACACAACCACAGTCTCACATTGCACTCAGAGAGAACAGAGAGTTCAGATTATTACATGTTATTACTGTGGGCCCAGAGTTTTTCCTGAGCATGTGACCTGACTAGGAAAAACCCAGGTCCCTAATTATGACTACATATGATTGAGCAACAACTGCAGGTATTTGCTGCACATCTGGCTCGTCATTTTCACTCATTGGTACAGAGAAGGAAACAGTAGCTTTACCGAAAGCATACGAGACAATACAGAAGTATTTCAAAAAGCCCAGATGGAGGTGTGGATTGCAGACCCCCCCAGCCCACTGTGTTAGTCAGTATCAGTGAGACAGATGATGAGGAGGAGGACGGTGAAGGTATTGGGATTTGCTTTCACAAGTGGTGTGTTGCATTGCAGACACAGTGACTGCCTGAGAGTGAGTTGGATGGTGAACTGAATGCACCCCCAACCCACACAGATGAATCAGAAAGATTTCCTCTTTTCAGGCGTTGCGTGGTTCAGACTCCTTCTTTAAAAGGGCTGTACTCTTCCTGACTCAGTTGACGCCTGTGTATAAGGCCTGAGGGGAAATTCCTAGGCTGCGTCTGAAATGGCACCCTATTCCATATATAGTGCACTACTTTTGACCAGGGAACACAGGGCTCGCAGTGCACTATATAGGAAAAAGTGGGCTATTATGGACATAACTCTAGATTCTGTACATAACTGTGGAGGTATGTAGATCAAATTGTTTTGACTCCCTCCCCTCTTAGTATTCTGGTGGTGTTTCCGAAAGCTTGCAGAATTGGAGGATTTGAATTGGAGGAGGTTATTTGGGGATTTTACTGTGGTCATGTGCTCTCTAATCTTGAGGTAATTATGGAAGATTTCCCCTTTTACCACATCAGGCCACCAGGGACAGTTGGCCCTAGCCATGTGTCGATGTGGCCACACTGAAAGATTGACACCAGCCAGCATTCTCTCTCCATCACATATCCCCCTCCTCATAATAGCACCTTCGTCTTCTCTTTCGATCCTCGCTAACCCTATTCTCACACTGTTTCCCAAGCAGCAGCGTTGGTCCATGAGTAGGCCTAGTGAGTGTGTCGCTATGACAACAGACAGTGAAAGGTTGACACCGGCACTCGCTCTTCCATCAAATATCCTCCCCCTCATTTCTTCCCTTTTCTTCTTTCTCTATCCTCTCTAACCTTATTCTCCCTCTTTATTTCCACCAGCAGCCTCGGCCCATGAGGAGTGAGTGTGTCGCTCTGACAACAGGTTGATGACAGCCCCCTGTCTTCCATCACATATCCACCACTTCATCCACGATTGTGTCAAAAGCATCCGCAGCCTGACTTAGAGGAAAAAACCTTCTTTAAAAGAAGTCCAGGACGTATAGATACAGGAACTCTTTAATACAGCTGTTTAATGGATACATTTACCAAAATACTCTTGATTGGTTAATAGGAGTGTACATGTGTATTGAACTTTCACTGTAAATACATTGCCTATTGCACTTTCCATATGAAATGTCTTTTGTATTTTTAAGCACATGACTAAACCAATTTCCCCCTGGTGGGATAATAAAGTGTTCCTAATCTAATCCTCCTTGAAATACTATCTTCTTGTTCTTCTCTTTCTATCATCCCTACTATTCTAATCTCCCTCCGTATTCCCCCCAGCAGTCGCTCCGGGGTATATTGACGACCAGCTTATTCTGGCCTTCTCACGGTAGGAATAAGAAAGGCCAGGGTCATGTATTGTAATAGCCAGCATCCTCGGTGCAGGGTGAACTGCTGCTGGTATGGGCTCCTTCCCCCTTCCCTCCCCGCCTCCCTCTCATTGTGCTCAAACTGAGAAGACCCAGTAAGCTGGTGTTCTGGTTCAACTCCAACAACAGCTGTTTCCAAGGGAGGGAGAGACAGTGGATGCGTTTGTGTTTGCGCGAAGGGAGGGGAATGGGTTCGTGGTCTATACACCACATCACAGATCCAACTCTGGCTATGTGGTCATGTAATGTCCTTATAGCAATGTAATCATACTGAGGTGAAGCCAGACAAGCCATAGTTGCAGATTGTCTGTTGTGGCCAAAGCCAGAGTCCCTTAACCTTACACGCCAGCATGATTGGTTCTGATTGAACATTTATTGGGTGACATATTATACAGTGGGGTGTAGTAGAGGCATTCACTTCGATCACCACCGGAGGAGTGAGCTTGGCAGGGAAAGGTCTCTGCCCTGTCAATATATCATGACACACACACACGCCAGCATAGTATGAGAGAATACGATGCGTATATAAAGTGTGCAAGCCAGGCTGGATGGTTTAGTATTAGATGAACAGCTTTGTTTGGGTTTGTAGAGATTACCCTGGGGCTAGTCACGTGGGAGAAGAAAAAAAATGTATGCATCTGATTGGTTCACAAGATGTCTTGAGTCATGCTGTATCTAAGCATTATTTCAAATCACTGATCTGTCCATGGGTCTCCCGGAATGGACCGTTGAAAGGGCTGAAAGCCAGCATTAGGAAATGCATGATTACATAAAAAGCTCTTTAATGTGACACTTTGATGTATTGGAAAAATAGTTCCCATCTAGAAATGCTGCTACAGCATTCATAACGGTCCCTTATGGAATGTTACATTTACACCACAAAAACAATCTACTCCCCTCGTGGATCCATCCCGGCAGGGTAGAGTGTGATGATGTAGTGTCGTTCTGGGATCCTAACAGATCCCTGTGCGTAATGTTATATAATGCTCTTTTCTCTGTATGAACCAAGGTGAATCCAGTAGGATTATATTGTATAATCTGCATATGACTAGCACACCAGACACTGAACAGCAGAGAGGCTGGTGAGCATAAAGTCCGAGTCAAAGCAAGCCAAGGAGCCAGAAGACAGAGTCTGTTCAACTGTCCGTGATGCTTTCTGAATTCTTCCCCTATTCATGCAAATAGCCTCATGCACAATTCAATTACTGCCCGTATCACCGGTAAAGAGGTGTGCTGCACTGAGATAAGAAGGCTCTGTTCTAGAAGCTTTTATGTCTCTGTGTTTTTGGTGTGCGTGCATGCGCGTGAGCACGCGTGAGTGAATCTTTGTGTGTGGTTGTGTGTATGTTAAATGACGTGTGTGTGTATGATGAGATTATGACCAATCATTCTCCTACACCCATTTCAGACTCCCAAAATGAGACGCTAGCCTCAAACTGGATGTAACTTTTGGTCCGAATGATTATAGAGGGAAGTGACTCTAAAGCTTGATCATTTCCTACCACCTGCTGGGAGTGAGTCATTACTCGTTCATATCATTAATCGCTACACTCCTAGGGAAAAAAAGGTGCTATCTAGAACATAAAAGGGTTCTTCAAAGGGTTGTCCTATGGGGACAGCCGAAGAACCCTTTTAGGGTTCCGTATAGAACCCTTTCCACAGAGAGGTTCTACATGGAACCCAAAATGGTTTTACCTAGAACCAAAAAGGTTCCAAAGGAGTGTATCTGAAGAGTTTCTTTTCTAAAACACTATATGGAACCCAAAAGGGTTCTTCAAAGGGTTGTCCTATGGGGACAGCCGAAGAACCCTTTTGGGTTCCATATAGAACTCTTTCCACAGAGAGGTTCTACATGGAACCCAAAATGGTTTTACCTAGAACCAAAAAGGTTCCAAAGGAGTGTATCTGAAGAGTTTCTTTTCTAAAACACTACTGTATATCCACAAATTGTTCACATTTGTGTTTATTCATCAGAATGATTGTTTATGAGTACTTTCATGTGTGTGTTAGATATTACTGTTCTCAGATGTTTTTTTTATTTTAGAGTCAGAAAAAAAATCATCAAATGTTAGCCTTTTCTCTTGCAAAACGCTATATATCCATTGTTTTGCTGGAATGGGATGTTTGTATTCTGTATATTGGACTGTGATATGTGGTTTTCTCACCTAGCTGTAAGTCGCTCTGGATAAGAGCATCTGTTAAATGACTAAAATGTCAAATATACATGTTTTACATACTGATCTCAAATAACTGCATTTAATTATTGAAATAAAAAAATATGTCATAAATGTATAATTTGTAGTTATTTAAAAAAACATATTTGTTACATTTGACCGTATAAAAATGTCAAACTTACTTCTCTGAGAGTAAGGCAGATATATAGCATTTAGCAAAAATAAATAAATCATTATTTGTTTCTCTAAAATGAAACCATCAAGTGGTAGATTTTAAACAAATACATTTCTGTCATTGAACAAACCTATGCCATGATTAGATAGTGAAAACAACACACCAAGCTCTTTAATAATGTCTTTAAACAATAAAATATATAATTTACTCACATTTCTGAAAATGGATGTAGCGTTTTGGAATGACACTTTCCATCTATCTCTTGCATGTTGTGTTTTAACTGTGCCATGAGGGATTCCTATGTTTGTCTGTATGGTCCAGAGCAGTGTGAAACTCACATAAGGAGGATAGAGAGGAGTTTCCCTTGGTACTTGCATATCCAGATCGCTTAAATGCCAAACATCTGGGATGCTTACCAGATATGCCTCTGTCTTTCCACGGAATGGACCAAAATATAACAAACGCCAATCTCTTTATCGGCTGCTCCCTGTGTTGCTGTGTTCCCAGAGGCAACACAGCCCCCCTACCCCCTACCCCCTTCCCCCTCCTCTACCCCACCCAACGGCACAACCCCCCAGGAGTGCTTGGCACTGGCAACCGTGGCTAGACTATATTCACCAAAGTATGCTACACCCACTGCATGCCCCTAATGTCCTTCAATCCTCAATAAATACCTCCGCTCCTATTGGTTACACTGCTTATTCTGACATGTGCCTGTCATTTTGTATGTGTGTGTGTGTGTGTGTGTGTGTGTGTGTGTGTGTGTGTGTGTGTGTGTGTGTGTGTGTGTGTGTGTGTGTGTGTGTGTGTGTGTGTGTGTGCGTGTGTGTGTGTGTGCACTGTGTATTAATCGGTATTTACGTCTGTGTTTGTCTGTGCGCGTGCTTGTGTGTGTGTATGTGTGTGCATATGTTTGTGTGTGGGGGGGGGGGGGGTGTATTTGAGGTCTTAAAAATCCAACTGAATGGGATCAATGTTTATTATACCCAACGCTAAGCATTACTTCATTATTGCTAAACCTAGGAGGGTTGTGAAACAAGATTGTCGTGGGTCCCCTCCGGTGCTCTCCTCGATAAATCAGTCTCTCCCTGTGGAGGGAGAGGCAGGGTGGGAGGCAAGGAGGAGGGAGGGAAGTGAGGTAGATGGGGAGGCAAGAGGGAGGGAGGGGGAGGCATGAGGGAAGGGGAGGTGAGGGGGAGAGACTTGGGAGGTAGCATCAGGGCACCCAGAAGGCAATGCTCTGGCTCAGCCTCCAATATTAATCTGGCCTAGTTTGCCTGCCTGGACTACATCTTGCAACGGTGCACTCACACAGCATTATAGCAGGTGGGCTGTCAACATCACAGGCTGACTCCAGCAGTCTAACCTCTCCCATTTCCCAGAAAACACACAGACATCCAGCTGAGACCAAATCAGACAATTCAGCATTATCCTAGATTCTCTATTCATCACTTCAAATCAATGTACACATGCAGCTAGTCAATCTTAACTTCTCTGCGCTACGGATCCCTTTTACGGGATCATTTTCCTAAACAACCGCTGAATTGCAGGGTGCAAAATATTACTAAAAATATTTATCATACAATCACAAGTGAAATATACCAAAACACAGCTTAGCTTGTTGTTAATCCACCTATCGTGTCAGATTTTGAAAATGTGCTTTACAGAGAAAGAAATCAAAGCTTTTGTGAGTGTATCAATCAATGCTAGAACAGCTAGCCCCAAATTAGCATGGTAACGAAAGTCAGAAAAGCAATAAAATGAATCGCTTACCTTTGATAATCTTTGGATGTTTGCACTCACGAGACTCCCAGTTACACAATAAATGTTCTTTTTGTTCGATAAATATTACTTTAATAACAAAAAAACACCATCTGGTTTGCGCGTTATGTTCAGAAAACTACAGCCTCGTTCCGGTGCTGAAAGGCAGAAGAAAATTCCCAAACGTATCAGATTCAAAAATATTACTAAAAATATTTATAATCATGCAATCACAAGTGAAATATACCAAAACACAACTTAGCTTGTTGTTAATCTACCTATCGTGTCAGATTTTTTAAATATGCTTTGCAACGAAAGCAATCTAAGCTTTTGTGAGTGTATCAATCAATGCTAGAACAGTTAGCCTTATATTAGCTTGGTTAGCTTGGTCACGAAAGTCAGAAAATCAATAAAATGAATCGCTTACCTTTGATAATCTTCGGATGTTTGCACTCACGAGACTCCCGGTTACACAACAAATGTTCTTTTTGTTCAATAAATATTACTTTTATAACAAAAAAGCGCCATTTGGGTTGCGCGTTATGCTCAGAAAACCAAAGCCTCGTTCCGTTTGACGAAAATTCAAAAAAGTATCCGTAATGGTCGTAGAAACATGTCAAATGTTTTTTATAATCAATCCTCTGGTTGTTTTTAACAAACATAATCGATAATATTTCAACCGGACCGTAACCTATTCAATAAGAGAGAAAAAGAAAATGGAGAGCTCCCTTCTCGCGCGCAGGAACTATTCAGAGTACACCTGACTACTTTTGAAAAATCTCGCTCATTTTTCAAATTAAAAGCCTGAAACTATGTATAAAGCCTGGTCACAGCCTGAGGAAGCCATTGGAAAATGAATCTGGTTGATACCCCTTTAAATGGAAGAAGGACGGGCCAGGAAACACAGATTAAAAATAAAAAAAATCACTTCCGGGTTAGATTTTCTCAGGTTTTCGCCTGCAGAATCAGTTTTGTTATACACACAGACAATATTTTGACAGTTTTGGAAACTTTGGAGTGTTTTCTATCCTAATCTGTAAATTATATGCATATTCTACGATCTGGACCCGAGAAATAGTTTGTTTACCTTGGGAACGTTATTTAAAAAAAATATAATAATAATCTGACCCCTAGTGTCAAGAGGTTTTTAAGAAGGTAGCCAACATCCAGTCACCCAGTAGTCAGGGAATATCATTATAGACTAATAGACTACTTTAGTCTTAACACATTCACACTTCTTTCCCCATTTACCAGTGCTTTGATTGCACCGCTTTGGTGTCCTGAAGGATAATAATTTAGTAGATAGGATAGAGACTCAGATCTCTCATTTCCCCAGTACGGGGTTCCACACCCTCGAATGTGAGCTTATCTTAATTACAGTCTGTCTCGCTGCCTGTCTGTCCAGCAGGAACACAGAGGAAGGGCTTGGCTGGTGGTGGTGAGAAGGCGGAATGAAGCTTACTGGAACTATGAGAGAGAGCGAGTGTGTGAGAGAGAGAGAGACTGCCAGGTCTGCAGACAGTGACAGATATCTTCCCCAGGCTCTAGGCCAGATGACCTGCCCCCTGACAGCCACCCATCAAGTGGTCACACGCACGCATGCACACACACACACATTCTCTCTCTGAGGAGAGGATGTCGGATCCTTACAGATTCACACACCTTTGTCACTCTGGTCCCAAGCAGTAGAAGCCTAACAGCTTTCTGTTGTGTGAGAATGCGAGCACATAGTGTGTGCATGTGTGTATGTATGTGCATGAGTAGGGGGAGTGTGTGGTGTGTGAATCTTTTACGTCAAGGCGTGGAAAATCGTGCCTTTGGAATCACTTTGCTGGCTTAGCGTGTCTGAAAATACAAATTGTTCTATTCCCGACACCCCTCTATTCACAAAACAATGGCAGGAATGCTACATATCCCACAATGTACACACACGCTGTACTGACTCAGCCACTCTCAATGCAGTGCACACGTTCTCACAGGTCAAGGAACAGACAGCCCCAAAGAAAATGCCACTGTCCATTGTCTAGACAGTTTGTTTTAGATTTGTCAGAGTAATTAACCATTTTCGTCAGGACTTGTTTCTGCGGTCCTGTCATCGACAGTGCAGTAATGAGACTGAAGAGGGGCCAACATCAGCTGGGTGGGTTTGATATGTAACCTACCTGTAGCAACTCCGTGCATCACACTTCCTGGAAGAAAAAGGGTCAATGGTGTAACAAACTGCTGGGTTTCTCCATTCTGCTTCATCCTATGACTAATCATCGTTTTTTTTTTTTTGCTTTTAGTGTTAACACATTCCTACCCATCCAGGAACATATAGTAAATACGGTGTGTGTTTGCTCTTGATCAATATTCTGGGATGGTCCAAGAGACTTCTGAATTTGACATTCAGATCCATGTCGGGACAAAAGGAGGCAAACAACAGAATATGGATCTCTATTCATTTACACCTGTCGTTGTTCAAACAAGTCCAAACGCAGAAGCACTCCAAATGTGGAGAGGCTTTCCAAACGCAAGCGCTTTCCAAGCACAGTTTGCAGTTTGGTCTGTTGGTGATCATCATGGCTCTGTCCTCATTCCTCAATCTAGAAATTTTCAAATTTACAGGGGATATGATATGACCAAATACTATGATGGTTAGGTCAACTGTAAATAGGGCCTTTGGCGTCCCTCTATCCCCTAGCCCCTAAATATAACCCTACTCCTCTTTGTCCTCGGGCGATGTCTGGGGGTAGTGGCCCTGGGAGAAAGGGGAGGGAGGACTGGACGAGGTCTATGCAGAGAAATGTCTGGCATGTGACCGCTCGGCCGGAGCAAACTTTTCACCCCCACTGCTTGTTTGTGTTAGATCAGACGACTTTGAAACCCTTTATCACCTGAGTGACTGGTTGTGGCAGTTTGTTTAGCCAGCACGACAATAAAGTAGTGAGAAAGAGAGTGGTGAGCAGCGGAGGGAGCTGAGCTTGCCTGCCTGCCAGCATTGTGCTGGAAGAAAAAGGGAGTCGTGATGGAAAGGCACGTGTTGGCCGGGGGTATCGGGTCTCCAGCTCTCTCGCTCTAGCGCACTACAGACTCACTCTCCTTCCTCCTCCACTCAGAGACAAGAGCCTGGCCAGCCAATCACAGAGCGCCGAGCACGGAATCTTTTGCATCTTTGTCGAGTCCTCTGACTTGCCTCCGAAATGAAAGCAGTTAAGCTGGAGGAGCGCTCAACGGGTTCAGTGTGCTGTGCTCTGCTGTATGCATATAGGACGCTACATGCACCACGTCACCGTGCCACATAGGTCATACTGCGGGTTAAGCTTCCCCCCTCAATACATTGCATTTTATACATGCCTCAGTGGAGAGACATTTAGGTTGCTGAACATCTGGCTGTTTTTTCTACAGATCTGTGATTGTAGGTGATGCTCAGTCGTAAGAAGCACACGCACACCATTCATTCACACTCTTTCCCGCTCTTGTTGTGAATTGTATATTGACTTATTCAGAGCATGTCAGTGATTTTACATGTATTGTAGATTTATCACTCAGGAGGGATTATCCATGTTACATGAATGAGGGTGACCTAGGATTCGGATGAAATTGGATGCTATGAAGAGATGTCAGAATCAATCATTGTTTTGTTTGTATACATTACCAGAGATAAACGTGTGTAAGCTAAACTCTCAATGAAATCAATCAACCACAAGAATAGCCACTAATATCCAAATAGTGTCAAACAACCGCATCAAAAGTTGGCATGAAAATATAGAATAGGGCATTTTCGTTCTTCTCTCTATAGCACTCTCCCAACCATACATTATTGACTGATAACGGACATGGTATCGATGAGGCCAATTATTGACTTACGAGCTGACCTGACCTCTTAACCCCCAATGGATCACAACAAAATTGTCAGTGATCAGTCACAGGTATGATGAGGACCCAGACTCGAGCTTACCACTTACGGTGCATCAACCTCTAAAATAATCAGCTCCGTTAGATCAGACATGTGACTGGGGCTATGCCAGGCCGCGTCACATTGGGAAATGTTGTCGACGTGCGGCGAAAGCTTGGCCTACCAAATACACAGTGTCTATGGGGTGAAGTTGCACTTCCTAAGGCTTCTCCTTTCCTTCCCATTGATCACGACTGAGCAAAATACCCCTGTTACCAATCAACAACAGTGGCGTGCTAGCCCCCCCTCACGGAAAAGATTGTGTGAATCCTATTGATTGGCGTCCTTGAACAACTGGGGTAGGCTGGGCTGAACGTGCAGCAGGCAGCCCCGCTGTATTGACCTCCCACATCGCATCAGGCCTTTCCTCCTGACAGATCAATGAGATGATATAACTGATGAAATGGGCCACTCTACTGATTGATGACCATAGACAGCCTAGTTCTAGTAGTAGCCCACGACAACAATGTTTCCTTGTAGTCTACAGCAACATTTCCACTAGCCTGGTCCCGGTTCTGTTTGTGCAATTCCTATGGTCATTGTCATTGTAAAATCAAGTGTTTAGGATCTGAACACATAACTAAAAACTTTTACTAAAAATACGTTAGTGTTTTTGTAAACATGTTTATTTGCTGTAACAATTTTTAAACACATGAACACGTTTATTCAGTATAAGGCGTTTAGGTTTTAAACATTGGGGTGTTGTTTTAACACTAGAAGGTATAAAGCTGTATTTGCATATTTCCCAGCATGCCTTTTGAGTGAATGTGAGAGATACCCACCCATGACTGTCTTTGTTAGTGACAGAGACTTCACTGTTGCATTCATTAACTTCTATTCCTGAAGCCTTCACCAGGTAACTGCCTGAGTAAATGTGTTTCAATTAAAAGTGAACACTTTATGACCCCATATTATATGTTTAATAAGGTCTTTAGTTATGGCTTTGTTATCCTCAACATTATGGTCTGAAAATCCTGGCTCATGGGCCACACCAGACCTGCAAGTCACATTATGTTGGTTTGTGAAGTGATTAGTAATTCCTATCGGAATCCTGCCAGAGGGAAGAAATTTAATATTTGAACACCCAGGACCTGAATGACTGCTAAGGTGAAGGTCTCAATAAAAAAGACTACCCAAACCATCTAAACTGGAACAACCATCTCAGTAACGGGTGCAGTAAGTCCAACCCCTTGGAATAGTTTAGAAAAATGTTATTTATTTATCTTTGTATAGTATAAGATAAATGAATCAATGTGCATGAGGAAACAGATATTAAAACAAACTACTCTAAACATAAACCTGCAACAAAGCATACCAGGAAAAATGATAATGAATTCCCCCTCCCACGTCTTTTTCACGCTGAGAGAGTTAACTGAAATGAACTCAATACAGTTGAGTAACAACAACACCACGCATTTAAAAAGATGACAGGAATCAAATTACCTGTTCAGTGCTGAAATATAGGTAAGGTGACAAACATTCCTAACACTAACCAGGTTTCCATACAATTGGCGACAAATTTTTATGGTAATATTCTAGAATCGGCATTAAGAAATATGCGCATTTTTCCACCAGTGGTGTGTTTCCACCAAATTGACTTGTTGTGGATAAAAATCTGTGCTTAAGTTTTCATGTACCTGATAACTCTACCGATAACTTTGTCACAAAAACTGTTGCATTAAATAGCAAATGTGACTATTCTAGTTTTAGCATGTGCGCTTTAGCGAGCCAACAGCTCGCAGATACAGTGCAGGTAGGCTGTGCGGGTAGGCTAGTCTACCTGGTGAGATTATTATGGTCGTCAAGCATTGTTCATGTCACCAGAATAAGACCCTCAATAATTATTGGAAAGGACTATCAAGATCACCATGCACTTTCACCACCCTGTGAAGTTTATCAGAATTTATAACATCTGTAGCCTAATTAACTGCATGGTTTCAAAATGAAATCAAATTTTATTGGTCACATACACATGGTTCGCAGATGTTACTGGGGTGGCAGGGTAGTAGTGGTTAGAGCGTTGGACTAGTAACCGAAAGGTTGCAAGTTCAAATCCCCGAGGCTGTCATTGAAAATAAGAATTTGTTCTTAAAACCTGTTTGGGATAGGGGGCAGCATTTTCACTTTTGGATGAAATGCGTGCCCAGAGTAAACTGCCTGCTACTCTGTCCCAGATACGAATATATGCATATTATTAGTAGTATTGGATAGAAAACACTCTGAAGTTTCTAAAACTGTTTGAATGATGTCTGTGAGTATAACAGAACTCACATGGCAGGCGAAAGCCTGAGAAAAATCCAACCAGGAAGTGGGAAATCTGAGGTTTGTAGTTTTTCAAAGCTTGGCCTACCAAATACACAGTGTCTATGGGGTGAAGTTGCACTTCCTAAGGCTTCCACTAGATGTCAACCGTCTTTAGAAACTTGTTTCAGGCCTCTGCTATAAAGGACGGGGGAATGGGAGCTGAATGAGTCAGGTGTCTGGCAGAGTGTCTCAGGCTCGTGACGCGAGGTCCCGACAGAGTTAGCTCTCGTTCCAGTGCTTTTCTACAGACAATGGAATTCTCCGGTTGGAACATTATTGAAGTTTTATGTTAAAAACATCCTCAAGATTGATTCCATACATCGTTTGACATGTTTCAACGACCTGTAACAGAACTTTTCGAGTTTTTGTCTGGACGTAGTGCTTGCGCCTCATGAAGATGGATTACTGGGCTGAAAAAGCTATTTGGACATAAATAATGGACTTTATGGAACTTTATGGAACAAATCAGTCATTTATTGTCGAACTGGGATTCCTGGGAGTGCATTCTGATGAAGATCATCAAAGGTAAGTGAATATTTATAATGTTATTTCTAACTTCTGTTGACTCCAACATGGCGAATATTTCTTTGGCTGGATTGGGCTCTGAGTGCCGTACTCAGATTATGCTTTTTCCGTAAAGTTTTTTTGAAATCTGACACACTGGTTGAATTAAGGAGAAGTCTATCTTTAATTCTGTGAATAACACTTGTATCTTTTATCAATGTTTATTATGAGTATTTCTGGGATTTGATGTGGCTATCTGCAAAATCACCGGATGTTTTGGAATCAAAACATTACTGCACGTAACGCGCCAATGTAAACGGAGATTTTTGGATATAAATATGCACATTATCGAACAAAACATACATGTATTGTGTAACATGATGTCCTATGAGTGTCATCTGATGAAGATCATCAAAGTTTAGTGATTAATTTGATCTATATTTCTGCTTTTTGTGACTCCTATCTTTGGCTGGAAAAATGGCTGTGTGTTTTTTTGACTTGGCTCTGACCTAACATAATCATATGTTGTGCTTTCGCTGTAAAGCCTTTTTGAAATCGGACACGATGGGTAGATTAACAAGAAGTTTATCTTTCATTAGCTGTATAGGACTTGTTAATGTGTGAAAGTTACATATTTCAAAAAAATATTTTTGAATTTCTCGCGCTCCCTTTTCAGCGGAATGTTGTCGAGGGGTTCCGCTAGCGGAACGCCTGCGCTAGAAAGGTTAACCTAGTCAAATCAAGGTTATAAAAAATAAATAATTGCGAGTGTAGCGAAATGCTTGTGCTTCTAGTTCCGACAGGGCAGCAATATCAACAAGTAATTTAACAATTCCACAACAACTACCTAACACACACAAATCTAAGTAAAGGGATGGAATATGTACATATAAATATATGGATGAGCAATGACCGAGTGGCATAGGCAAGATCCAAAAGATGGTTTTCAAACCCTTTGCGATGAGACTCAAAATTGAGCTCAGGTGCATCCCGTTACCATTTATCACACTTGAGATGTTTCTACAACTTGATTGGAGTCCACCTGTGGTAAATTCAATTAATTGGACATGATTTGGAAAGGCACACACCTGTCTATAAGTCCCACAGTTGACCGTGCATGTCAGATCAAAAACCAAACCATTAGGTCAAAGGAAATGTCCGTAGAGCTTTGAGACAGGATTGTGTTGAGGCACCGCTCACGCTGATCCTCGACACGGGGGCCCCTCAGGGGTGCGTGCTCAGTGATGGTGTTGGAATCGTGCCTGGCCATGCAGTCATGAGTGAACAGGGAGTACAGGAGGGGACTGAGCACGCACCCCTGAGGGGCTTCCGTGTTGAGGATCAGCGTGGCGGATGTGTTGTTACCTACCCTTACCACCTGGGTGCGGCCCGTCAGGAAGTCCAGGATCCAGTTGCAGAGGGAGGTGTTTAGTCCCAGGATACTTAGCTTAGTGATGAGCTTTGAGGGCACTATGTTGTTGAACGCTGAGCTGTAGTGAATGAATAGCATTCTCACATGTGTTCCTTTTGTCCAGGTGGGAAAGGGCAGTGTGCAGTGCAATAGAGATTGCATCAGCTGTGGATCTTTTGGTACAGTAAGCAAATTGGAGTGGGTCTAGGGTTTCTGGGATAATGGTGTTGATGTAAGCCATGACCAGCCTTTCTAAGCATTTCATGGCTACAGATGTGAGTGCTACAGGTTGGTAGTCATTTAGCCAGATTACCTTAGTGTTCTTGGGCACAGGGACGATGGTGGTCTGCTTAAAACATGTTGGTATTACAGACTCAGACAGGGAGAGGTTGAAAATGTCAGTGAAGACACTTGCCAGTTGGTCAGCGCATGCTCGAAGTACACGTCCTGGTAATCTGTCTGCCCCAGCGGCCTTGTGAATGTTGACCTGTTTTAAAGGTCTTACTCACAATCGGCTGTGGAGAGCGTGATCACACAGTCACCCGGAACAGCTGATGCTCTCATGCATGTTTCAGTGATACTTGCCTTGAAGCGAGCATAGAAGTAATTTAGCTCGTCTGGTAGGCTCGTGTCACTGGGCAGCTCTCGGCTGTGCTTCCCTTTGTAGTCTGTAATAGTTTGCAAGTCCTGCCACATCCGACGAGCGTCGGCGCCGGTGTAGTACGATTCGATCTTAGTCCTGCATTGACCCTTTGCCAGTTTGATGGTTCGTCGGAGGGCATAGCGGGATTTCTTATAAGCTTGCGGGTTAGAGTCCCGCTCCTTGAAAGCGGCAGCTCTGCCCTTTAGCTCAGTGCGAATGTTGCATGTAATCCATGGCTTCTGGTTGGGGTATGTACATACAGTCACTGTGGGGACGACGTCCCCGATGCACTTCTTGATAAAGCCAGTGACTGATGTGGTGTACTACTCAATGCCATCGGAAGAATCCCGGAACATATTCCAGTCTGTGCTAGCAAAACAGTCCTGTAGTTTAGCATCTGCTTCATCTGACCACTTTTTTATAGACCGAGTCACTGGTGCTTCCTGCTATAATTTTTCCTTGTAAGCAGGAATCAGGAGGATAGAGTCATGGTCAGATTTGCCAAATGGAGGGCGAGGGAGAGCTTTGTACGTGTCTTTGTGTGTGGAGTAAAGGTGGTCTAGAGTTTTTTTTCTCCCTCTGGTTGCACATTTAACATGCTGATAGAAATGAGGTAAACCTGATTTCAGTTTCCTTGCATTAAAGTCCCCGGACACTAGGAGTGCCGCCTCTGGATGAGCGTTTTCCTGTTTTCTTATTGTAGGAATACAGCTCATTGAGTGCGGTTTTAGTGCCAGCTTCGGTCTGTTGTGGTATGTAGACAGCTACGAAAATACAGATGAAATCTCTCTAGGTAGATAGTGTGGTCTACAGCTTATCATGAGAAACTCTACCACAGGTGAGCAAAATCCTGAAACTTCCTTAGATATCACCCCAATCTGAGTGATATTGTCTCCATTGAGGTGTAGTCTTTGTGAATTACTTATCAGTTAGGATCAAGGGCTAGGAATTAGGGAATTGACCAACCAAGAAATTACATTCCAAAGATATATTTAAATTAATTATTTGCCTTAAAATCAGATCCAAGAGCTGATTATTTATTTTCCAAGGACTTCTTTTAGGTCAGCACAGGGATACATTCAACTTCGAGTTCAAGACACACAACCAACCACCAGACATTCATCTCAAGAACCTAAAATGTACATACAATCATTCTGCACATCAAAAAGAGCATATTAGAACAAATCAAATTCTAGTGAAATGACAAATGCATTATGCTTCTTTGATATACTGGGCAACATGCTTGGCCCACATTCACCTGTATTGCTGGAAGACTTGGCCAAGATTACAGGAAGATTACAGGCGAACATTAATGCCAGCCTATGTGGGTTCTTTTTGGAACATCCTTAGATTAATTCATTTAAACCAAATGTCCAACACAACATGATGAAGACATGTCATAGAAAGGGTTAAGGGACCTAAAAATACAAATGAGAGTACCGGTATATGATTTCTTAGACAGTGGCATAACAGAGTGAAGACGTACCAGCAATTGTCCCTGGCCTTGTCAAGTTCAAAGCCCTACTGTCCAGTGGTGTGACATGCTGGCATCAGCTGCATACAAACGCATAAAGGACTGTGTATGTGTGTGTGTTTGTGTGTGGTGAGCAAACCAATTAGTTAGCTAATCAGGTGCAAACCTTGCTAGGGCAATTGTACAATCCATAACCTTCATAAGATAGCTAAGCCAACAATAAGCATCACTAGCTGCCTGTGTTGAGTTGTGAATGGTAAATAAATGAAGTGGGGCATTGGGGAGTAGATGAAGGAACCATAATGTAGTTGCCTAGCTTAAACTTGTCCCTGATACATGTTACAACTGATATGCAATCAGGAGGGGCAAAGGTGGGCCAAATGAGCAAACCATATATCCTTACCTGCTGTCAATAGGGATTTTGTAGGCATAATAGCAAGGAATGACAAATGTCCATTTATTATATTTAGATTTTGACCCCATTTATTTTTTGGGTTGCCAAACCTAACCAGGCAACAGACCTCAACATGGGTGTTAGAAAAGGCCTACTGTTGGAGTGGTGGCAAATGCCCTGAATTCTGTGCACTTGTGGATTACAGGAGTGTGTCAAAATAGAACTAAATGAAAATGTAATAGTATGTTCAATTATGAGATATAGATATGCAGCACTTTAAATTGTTAGGCTTGTTGTGTAAACAGATTAGTTGCGTTGCGTGTTTTACTTGTAAATGAGTCATCATCGTAGTCACCATAGCATTTTGAGTCCATTCTAGCCTGGCAGAAATTCATATTTAGCTCATATCAATGTTGTTTTTCCAAGCATTACTTATGTCAAGGACAATAAGCCTACACATCGATTGATTTGCACCTTTCGTAGGTAAATGTATCTAATTTGCTTATTCAAACAGTGTTATGACATCATTACTTACTAGGCTAGGTAATAGTATATTTGTATTCAGTCTATGCAGTCTATAACAACGCCCTCAACCGGCGATTAACTGCAACTGCATGTGAACAGACCTGTATCACACTGTACTACATTCAGTCTTTGCCTGTATACTCCGCTGTCTGACTTCTCCGCTCTCATTCTCTAGAAGATGGCGGACTGCGCTTCACTGTTAGATGAGGAGCTCTCTTCCTTTGTCTTCAATTACCTGACAGAAAACTCCGGGAGCCAGGTAAGGGATGCTCATATTCTATATGTGCAGGGTCAGGACTACATGGCCGGGGGTTCATGTTTGCATGTTATTTGCAGAAGCATGCGTAATTTCATCTTCATGTGTGCTCTGGCTATAAGCATCTCCGCTCTCTTTAGCTAACCGGCGTCTTCAAACCTTGACGTCTGGGCTTCACGTGGAGTTTTAAGGAAATGTCATTAGCGCATACAACGTGGTGATAGGAAGTCATAAAACATGTAGTTTAATAGTTTTGTTTGTGCAAAATGATTTTGTCTTAACAGCGATATAACAATGTATATGTTGCTTTTAAAACGTTCACTCTACTTTTACCCCTTCTTACAATTGTTTTATTAACGTCAGTCGTGCCAAATCAGAGACATCAGCAAGTAGCTAACGTTAGTACTAATGGCATGAATGTGACTTGTGGCTCTTTAAACATTTGATATTGAAATAACTGTAAAATACGGATATGTTGGCAATATTTAATTATACAAAGGTTTGACTAACGTTATCTAGAAATATTGATGCATTTGTTATGTTGGTTCTACAACGCTATTTTTACCATCCTATCTACGTTAATAGCCAACAATCTATAAACAATGAGTCGTTACGGGACGAAGCAAGGTTATGTTTTGATTAATGTTTCTGTTATTGCAAAACAATGCAATTTGCTTGTGTTGACTAGCCTACTGTTTTACCATCACCAGCCATCTGAAAACGAAAGATATTTCAACTAGACCGGTCGGCTGCTGTTTCTGTATAGTGCGCCTCTCACGGTTCAAAGTTTAGCAACTTCAATGCAACGATATTGATAGTCGACGTCCTTGGGAGTTTCAGGTGCTGCAAGAATGACGATGAGATTGAGAAATGCGTAATATTGTGCCCATCTGTGAAAAATTAATGCGATTATGTATTCGTAGCCAATCGTTTGCGGAAGCACCGAGCTATCGTTACAAAACCTTGTTACCGGTAGTTCCCAAAAGTGTCTGTTCTAGTGAAACATTCAGGGTCTGATCGCATTCGTGATATTAGCATTGTATAATTAGATTCGTTGCGGTGTTACATGCTGTTGCATGTTCATTTAGTCGGGTTGTTGGGTTGACAGTGCTATATGGTCATTGTAATAGTACTCGATTCTCGTGACCAGAATTATAGAACACGTAGTTGCTGCAGTCATGTGCTTTCTGCAGTTATGCATAGTAGTACGGAGGCGGTTCCAGTGACGTGCATGAGCGACAGCTACACTCCCTTCTTTTGGTTGCATCATGTGACTGCTACTGCCGCCACTGCTGCTGCTTCTAAGCAGCCTAGATCACGACTAATGCTGCGTTCACAACGACTTGGGAAGGTGGTATTTACCACATACGACTGGGAAAAATATCTTAAACGCCCCTCCAACTGGTAATAAGTGGGAAACTCGTTTATCATCAGTGAGTTCTGATTTATCCCACATGATGACCTCTGCCGTCACCTACTGAGGAAATTACCTCGATAACATAATTCTCTGCAGTTAAATAGAACAACAAAACATTATTTATTAGAAGCAATCTATTAATATGTTTTTTAAACAATATAATTTGTTTACAAGCATGTTAGCTGTACTTTTAGTTTATGGTGGAAGCAGCTTGTTGGCCATTAGCCAATCAGCCTTACTCAACACGTTCAAAGCACGTGAATGCATCCAACTGGTTTTACGACTTTACAACGGGTAATTACCACCTTCCCACTTCACCTGGTCTACTCAAGTCTTGTCCAGTCAAGGGATCTAAAGATCAGTCCTACTTACACACAACCCTGCCTGAACCACATAGTTCTAGTTTTAGAAATTGATCATGCTGGATCGTAATGTCCTTTAGTATTTGCAGATCCATCTCAATCCATTTTTATTGGGCCAACTTTTTAGAGGTATTACATTTTTTTGAAATGCTTCATTAAAATGTAATTATCCATTTTGACCTAAATATTTAAACGCCTGTGCTATTATGTAGCCCAGTTATGTTCTTCCCCTAATATTAATGAGATACGTACATAGCAAATTAATTTGTGTAGTTTGCTTCATCATAGCCTACATCATACAGAATGTGGTTTTACCGGCTGCCAGTCAGTGGTTCATTTGATTCTGGTTGCTGAGAGAGTTGTTGTCCAAAAGGACTCCTGCCTCAGTCGTCAAATGTATTATGGTCATATCAGCTTGGAAACGGAAGTCTTATGTTCCCAGATTTAGTCAGACAGAGAAACAATATAGCCCACTGCACCAGGCAGAGTCCTCACTTTGCTCAGCAGTCTCTCTCTCTGCAATGAAATGCTGTGTATTATTACACAGACACAGAGCTGTCCTGTCGTGATGGAATACTGCAGTGCTATGTGTTCAGCTTCCGTGATATGGGCTGAGTCACCTGTCAGCCCCAAAGTGCAGACCTATTCTGTAACTAGAGCAAATGCGTTAGGCTATGTCTATGAAATGTGGACTTCCTACCTGTACACCTCCCTGTCTCTCAGATGGAATACATGCAATTAGCTTTGGCTATGCTGTGTAGTGATTGATTGACTGAAGATGATGGATAAGACTGGCCTTTGTTTTTGCCCAGGGGGGTTCGATGCTGATTTAAACTGGGCACGATCCGCAGGACACTTTGAAGAGAAGTGTCAGAGAGTGGCTTATGTGTTTGGATGTTCACTGTGACAATACTGTATCTTTTAGCCCTGTTTCAAATGGTGCCAATCTGGAAAATCAATCAATGAGACCGTTACAGAAATGATTCTTATCACTGATAAGGATGTTTCTTTCTTTACCTCTTATGTTTTCAAATGGATTTGAGTGGATTATCATAATATACAGCCCACTGGGCACAGAGATCATTTCGATGTCTAGTTTTCATTGACATTTGTTTGAGTTGTCAACTAATGTGAACTCAACGTGAAATCAAAAAAAAAAATGCACCATGTCATTGGATTTAGGTTCAAAGTTGAGTGAGAAAGAGATGGAAGTTCCTTACCTTGACGAGATTCTGCAAATCCAATCAGTTTTTCACGGTGATTTAACGTCATCGAATATACATTTTTTTGTTTGTTAAAATGACGTGGAAACAACGTTGATTCAACCAGTTTTGACCAATTGGTGGAGCTAAAGTTAACATAATGTTCATCTAGGAGTAGCATTTCCCCTATATTTTCAAATTCGCTCACATTATCATATGAGGGTCATCCTGAAAGATACCACCCACCCTTTTAATGTTCATTACCCATATCCAGTTGGAACATTTTCAATATTTTCATGTTTCAATTTGTTCATCACTCAAAATGATCAAATCAAATGAGGATTAAGGAGTCTAATCTCCCAGAAGTGTTACTGGGAGGTTTTGCGTGTGTCACTGCCTGGCTGTGTGGTTTGTCACTGAGGATGTGAATGGCTGCTTCCTCTCCCAAAGCCCCAGAGATCCATCATCCGGCTGAGGCTTTAAAGCTCTGAGGCTTCTCCTCAGGGAGGCCTGAGGATGCACTGTCACGGATCACTGTACCGCTCCCCTCCCCTTCGCTCTGAGCCTCTATGTGCTTCCCAAAGGGCACCCTATTCCCTTTCATAGTGCACTACCTTTGACAGTAGCCCTGATGAGCTCTGCTCAAAAGTACAGACGTAGGATCTTAATTTGAGCCAATTTGCTGCAGCAACTATGAAACAGGTGATTAGATATCAATAATTGATGCAGACTAATCCGTCTTCGGCTGATTGCACAACTGGCATCAAAGGTTAGCCTTTGCATGGACACCTGAGGCACACACTGACTACATCACGCAGTTGGTTGTCTACATATTCAGGCTGTGTAGTTCTAAGTCAATAAGGTGAAAATGTTTTTGCTTTTTATTGTGTTTTTATTATCTCTTGTCTTATGACTCATCTTTTGCTGTGCGAACATGCAAATGTCGAATCTTTTTGCATTTTCTTTTTGAAATTAGCCTTGGTTTTTAAACTCGTCTGGAAATATGATATTATGAAAGAATGGGTTATGTATAGTCAAGCCATGCTGTTTTGCCTTTAAGATTAAGTTAGGTCCTTAATTAATTCATATCCAACTGTTTTGTATTCATCACAACAACTCTAATGATATTGACAACACCATCATGAGGCTGTTTCATATTCTGTACCTTGCTTGGGGAAATACATCAAGGGCGTTAACATTATGCCTATGGGAGTAAATGACACGTTAGAGCTGAGAAAGGTCGAAACGCAGATTCAGCACCCATAGGCTCTGGTCAAAAGTAGTGCACTATATAGGGAATAGGGGGCCATTTGGGGTGCACACATTTACTGTGGAAACTTTAGGAGCACAGGCAGCTGCTTCACTTTGTAGTCTGCGGTGTGTGTTTGCTTTTCCTGGCCACTAAAGCAGATGACTGTTGAGACAGGTCATCATATGCTGCAGAGGCCAGGACAGCAGCAGACTGTCTGATGAGGCTGACTTATGCAAAGAGAAGTTGGAACTGGGTTGCCAGGTGTGCCCGTCCCCTGATGATATTCACCACCACCTGCTTTACCATTTAAATGTGCAATCAGGCATTTGGCCGTAGTCAGCATCCTCCAGGTCATTGTACTGTACCACAGCTACAGGCAAACAATGGATCTGCAGGTAGCCTATTGTTGATGGATTAGGAGACAGATTGTGTGAATGTAGGGTCAACAGGCTCGCAAGTTAGTTTTTGAAGTTGATGGTTTTTATGGTGTGTATAAAACGTTAGGAACACCTGAACAGACTGACCAGGTGAATCTAGGTGAAAGCTATGATCCCTTATTGAAGTGGATTGAAAGGGTGACATCAGTCATTGTAGACGAAGGGGAGGAGACAGGTCAAAGAATACTTTTTAAGCCTTGAGACAGTTGAGACATGGATTGTGTATGTGTGCCATACAGAGGGTGATTGGGCAAGACGAAAGATTGAAGTGCCTTTGAACAGGGTATGGTAGTAGGTGCTAGGCGCACGGTTTGAGTGTGTCAAGAACTGCAACGCTGCTGGGATTTTCACACTCAACAGTTTCCCTTGTGTATCAAGAATGGTCCACCACCCAAAGAACATCCAGCCAACTGAACATAACAGTAGGAAGCATTGGGCCAGCGTCCCAGTGGAACGCGTGTTCCACACCTTGTTTTGTCCACGGCCCGATGAATTGAGGCTGTTCTGAGGGCAAAAGGGGTTGCAACTCAATATTAGGAAGTTGTTCCTAGTATTTTGTACACTCAGTGTATTGTGTTAAGTTGAAATGGGCTGCCTTCTTTCTGAAGATTTCTTTCCGGAAAAATACAAGATGAACGTTCATAATCATTTAGATGATTTAAAGCTGGAATCCTTAATGGTCAAACTGCCACTGTCGTCTGTTTGCGACAGCACAACAAGAAAGGAGTTACTGCAAAAAACAAACATGTTTTTTTTTTCTCATTGTACACGCGATAGAACAGAGTAATATATACTTTTTACCATGTTAGGCGATGCTCTTTACCTCCGCTTCATCAACAAACAATAACAATAATAATAATAACGTCCGTGAGGCGGATTCCCCTACAGTGGCACTGTTTCCCCTACCATCTTTTCTGGACAGTTTGTAGTAGAAGTTTGTAAAACGGCGATTAATGAGAGAGCGAGAGGGTTGCAGTTGGTTCAGTTGTAAATTAAAGTCTGGTCAGGTTGAGTGGGCAACGGTCCAAGTCTTCATCAGCCCTGAGCCATGGTAAATGAACACATTCTCTGGCAGATAACACTTCACAGCCCAAAGAGTGGTCTTGCATGATCAAATACAGTGCGCGCTAGGGTAACAGAGTACAGACTCCTCTTCTGTCAAAGTGTGGAGAGTGTGTGTATGCGCCAGTGAGTGCGTGTGGAATATGGATTGAGATACTTAAACCCTGAGGTTTAAGCCAGTCTGATCGGTATTGCTCACTAATTCAGAGTGTGTCAGGAGAACCATTCGATGTAGATATGAATAGATTCATTGAATAGAATTAAGCAATAAGGCACAAGGGGGTGTGGTATATGGCCAATATGCCACGGCTAGGGGCTGTTCTTATGGATGACACAACGCAGAGTGCCTGGATACAGCCCTTACCACAAACATCCAAGGTGCCTTATTGCTATTATAAACTTGTTACCAACGTAATTAAAGCAGTACAAATAAATGTTTGGGTCATACAGCTTTCAGCCGATCATCATTCAGGGCTTGAACCACCCAGTTAATGATATCCAAGATGGCACTTACATGTGATTCTGTTGTTAATATTTTGTTATTTATTTATCCCTAAAGCCCATCCATCTGGTGATCTGGGTGATAATTGCATGACTCCTTCATAATAAACCCTCACTGTTGGCGGACCAACCGGTTGAGGCGGAAGCCTGCCTCATACCAAATGACCTCCACTATTTGTAGTAAAGTCATGTGCACTGTAAATAGTGGCTTGAGTAGCCAGAGGACGTGGCCAGGGTCAGAAAGCGTTCAGAGACGACATCACTGAGATGTGGGCTCCTCTCTCTCTCTCTCTCTCGCTCTCGCTCTCGCTCTCTCTCTCTGTGTGTCTCTCTCTCTGTGTCTCTCTCTCTGTGTCTCTCTCTCTGTCTCTCTCTGTCTCTCTGTCTCTCTCTCTCTCTCTCTCTCTCTCTCTCTCTCTCTCTCTCTCTCTCTCTCTCTCTCTCTCTCTCTCGCTCTCTCTCTCTCTCTCGGGTGTGATTGTAAACCACGGAAAGGTTAAAGGAAAATTCCAAGGTCCTGATAGGGCAGTACTGTACGGTTTCGCCGTGTACTAGCCCTGCCATGGTAACTGAGCACATGGGACTGGGGACTGGGGAGGGCAAGCTCAGACTGGCAAGGGCTTACCTCCTAACACCGGCTGGGTTATGGATGGCAGCTCAACTCAATTTCATAACCTGCTCATTAAGTAGTGGTGTGTATTGTTCAGAGCAGGAATGGATGTTGACTTCCTGTTCTTTAGTTTAACAAGTTTAGAACTCACCGGGTGACAGTAAATGCCTAATCTGTTATTATGTCAAATGTGTGGCCATGCACAGGCGGTATGTAGTTCTTGACCTGCAGCTATAGCCTACTCTGTTATTTATTATACAGGCTGGATATTAGTTATGTATATCACATGCCCAATCAGAACCCAATAACCTTGTGTCAGACATCTCCCATGTACTGTTCCTCTGTTGGCAGTTGAAAACATAGCTCATGGCTTTAACACTGTTCTTAAAAAAAACTGGTCACTAATGACTAGGGCAGATTTGATGTTCCAAACCTATTGCTCACTATATGACTGCTGCAGAGAGACAAGAGAAGGCAGAAGTAGTTTTTGTCAGTCATGGAATAAAAGTGCTGAAAACATGACGGCTCACTATTTAAAAGATGGAGAACAAGCTATAGGTTGAAAAACAGGTGCAGGTACAGCCGACTAGCGCAAGCTAACACACATTTAAAAAATAATAAAAATAAAAGTTCTTACACAATCGATACTTGGAGTCAAAGTATCGCTATAATATCGGCCAAAATAATATTGCGATATGTAGCTGCATCAATCATTACTAATGACACAGCCAGGCATACAGAGTCTAGGACCAGCTGACAGTAAGTGAAGTGAACAGAAATCCTGCATTTCTTTAAGGCTAGGGTATTACTATTCTTATCAGCACGATTCCTTGTATTTCCTCTGCTCAAATGAAGGGGCAGTTTATAAATAGCTGCCATGGCAGTGGCACAGTTCTGCATCTGCGTGATGTGTTGTCAGCATGTCAGGTTAGATGACCTGACCGTGTGAAGTCATGATGCCGTCTAATCATCATCAAGCTCTCTGGGGGATTACGACTCCTTACAACTACTTTCCTCCCTGCAACCTGAACACAAGATAGAGTAAGAGTTACTCCCTGGTTGTCTTTCTATATGATCTCCCATCTGCACTATCCAGAGTGCCCTATCTGTTCCTCACTGCTCTGTGATTTAGTATCCAGTTATGAAAGGGTAAACACGAACCTGCCCTGTGGAAATGGACCAGACAATTGATCTGACCCTTGTAACGTTATGAGTGCAGGCCATCACTATCATCATGATCTGACTGTTAACTTAACCTCGGAGTTATGAGTATAACACTTTAACCATGATGGTGACCTTTTCATGGACGCCTGGCACACACTTTTAATACTTCACCTGTGTTGTGTTGTGGTGCCACACCTTGGGGAATGGTGCTGGTGCGGGGCCTGAGGACCTGACGGCAGCAGGTATATAGGTTGCAGGGTTGTTTCCGCCGGCAACAGTTTTATTTATTAGCTTTTGCTTTTTTTTATTGGCCAAAACCCAGTTATTTATTAATGGAAATACCAGTCGATGGAAATACATTTGACCATCATGCGTATAGGTTAATTAGCATAATTTTGGGGAATTCAATTGGCCTTTGTGTATTTTCGTTAGTCATCATGTATCTTATTTATCCAACACCACTATCATACACGCACAGCACACGGAGCATATTTGAGCAGGATTTCTCCTGCAGCTCCTCAGTTGGTTGCTGCTGGAGTAATACATGCTTTTATAAGCCCATGCATTGCGCAACAATTCTAAATGCAATTGCGTGTTAAACAGTTTTGTTGCACCATTAAAAAGAGCTACTATTTTTATTTCTCAATTGGTAATTGAAGTGCGCCTCCCATTCCCCATTCAAGTGCTATCAGTGCGTCACCCACCACTTTGCAATGTGAGCTGGAGGCATTATGCATTTTGAAAACATACTTAATTGTTTGAAACCTGAATGTTTTAATTCCTATTATGAGACACGGCTTACCTTGCTTCATAGTAGCCTATAGGCAAAATCCGACCATGGAAACATGGAGGTAATTATTTTATAAAGACTTCATAGGCAGCTCGTGAATTTCAAGTTTGGGGAAGCTTACAATTTATCCTACAATTTCGACCATTCTGTGTGCCAGTTATGATTTTCAAATGCGCATTTTCGTGGAACAATTTCAATAATAAAGTTTTAATTTCTCAAAATCATTGTCGCATGGTTAATTGTAAGTCTGAATTAAAATGATAAAAATCTAAAAGTTAAAAGTCAACTAATGCTACATCACCAGCCTCTGCCATATGGACATATTGATACACAGTGATCCATTGGCGGCTACAAAACTTGAAATTAAATAAACCAAAACTGTATAACAGTTTGTGAACTTTGCAAACAACGGTAAATTACTGTAATTAATACATGCATTAACAGAAATATGTAACCAAATGACGTGAATTAACGGTACATATACTACTGGTGACATATGTAATAGGGAATTGATTGAAAAAAAGATCAAAGGGAACATTTAAAGAAACATGTAACTAGGGAAGTTGGTTAAGAACAAATTCTTATTTTCAATGACGACCTAGGAACAGTGGGTTAACTGCCTTGTTCAGGGGCAGAACGACCGATTTTCACCTTGTCAGCTCGGGTTTCGATCTTGCAACCTTTCAGTTACAAGTCCAACGCTCTAACCACTAGGCTACATGCCGCCCCAAAATAATCAATGCATGAGCAAGAATTGGTCGGAGACAACTGAGCCATTCTGGAAAGAGACCCTATATCTTTGCCACACATCCCTCCCCTTTTCTTGCCTCAACATTTTAAATTTCACTCAAGACACATTATCTTCACACATATTTCAGATGCTTTTCACTGACAGCCGCAACTCAATAATCAGCTAGGCTTATTCCCAAATTGCAAATAGGCCTACGAGCTTATGATTTGAAACAATCCACAGCTATTTTTCTTATAGAAGCTAATGATCCTTGATTCCTCTGTGCTTTCTGGTAAAGTATTTTTAATGATTTAATTTTTTTCTGTTTAGGCAGGTGTAATTATATAATTTTGGCAAATGTATTTCCATTTACTTCCCTATTGGACTTATCGCCATGCCATTTCTCGCCTGTTTTATTGGTTTTCATATTAACTTTCTTTCGTTGTCCAGAAGCCAAAGGCACAATCCTAGTCATGTTAGCAACCCATCCTAGTTGTTGCATCTTTAGATTCCCCGTCTTTCTAAGTTTCTAACAGAGATTTTCCTGTCACGTGTGGAACCGCTATCAGTTGCGCTGTTTAGAATGGTGTTTTCCCAGTTGCGCTGTTTAGAATGGTGTTTTCCCAGTTGCGCTGTTTAGAATGGTGTTTTCCTAGTTGCGCTGTTTAGAATTGTCTTTTCCTAGTTGCGCTGTTTAGAATGGTGTTTTCCCAGTTGCGCTGTTTAGAATGGTGTTTTCCTAGGTGCGCTGTTTAGAATGGTGTTTTCCCAGGTGCGCTGTTTAGAATGGTGTTTTCCCAGTTGCGCTGTTTAGAATGGTGTTTTCCCAGGTGCGCTGTTTAGAATGGTGTTTTCCCAGGTGCGCTGTTTAGAATGGTGTTTTCCCAGTTGCGCTGTTTAGAATGGTGTTTTCCCAGTTGCGCTGTTTAGAATGGTGTTTTCCTAGTTGCGCTGTTTAGAATGGTGTTTTCCCAGGTGCGCTGTTTAGAATGGTGTTTTCCCAGTTGCGCTGTTTAGAATGGTGTTTTCCCAGGTGCGCTGTTTAAAATGGTGTTTTCCTGCAAATTACATTTTGGCAAATGTTTGAAAATGACTTTTTATTGGCTGCTTCATTACATTAGTTGCATGTTCTGTTAAGATGTATTACCATAATCAAAATGTGATTTGTGTCATTCTGAGCACGGTGGGTGGATGCCCTAATGGGTTATGCACCCAATGCATTAAAATTAAAATCTTCCCGGTCACATTTTCCTTATGGAAACCCTGGTAGGTAGGTAGTAAACATGTTGCTGAGGGCTGCTACTGCCGGGGAGGGTGTAAATGTTACACAGTATGAAACTATTTAGGTGAGTGAGTGATGGGGTGCACTGCAAGCCACTACCCGCACACGTGTAAAAAAAAAACATTCCACTCACGGAGAAGAAAAGGGCTCAGCTCAACAGTACAGGGATGCGAGAAGCTAGCAGTCTACTGGTAACGGTGTTCAGGGACCAGCGCAGTGCCCTCCCACGACAACCATGCAACACAGTGTTCCACCACACGGTGTGTTGGCTAGGGAAACTACAGGAGCAGGGGAGGGATCTGATTGGTGGCCTGGCTCTCTAGTGCCTCCCTAAACTCTCTGATTACCTGGCAGTGGCCTCCCGCCAGCCAGGCTGCTCAAAACCTGTACATTTCCATTATCTCTGTCCAGGCCGTTTGCAACAACAATGGCTGGTTCACCATTATGGCACCTAGCGTCGCAGGTGAACAGTAGGTAGAATCACCCCTTCTATCTCCCTCCCTCCCTTCTCCCCCCCCCCCCCGCCACTGACCTAGTTCAACAGTGAACCTTTTGCTTGGCAGGCTTAGGGGTTGGTTGCGTGACTGGAGCTTGGGAGCCGAATCTGGTTTTTGACTTGGGAGCTTGACTGGCTTTACTCACAGCAACCCTCTGACCCCTGCTGCCGCCCTGCGCCATAAATGTCCTTCTCACACCCCGCCCTGTCCCTCCCCACCACCCCGCCCTGTCCCTCCCCACCACCCCCTATACTGCTCCCCCACCCTCAGGCTTTCTTGCTGTTCTAATAAGAGACCGTTTCTCCGCTGACTGTCTAATGCACAGGTGGCGAAGGGCCTGGAGACACAATGCTTTATTACTTTGTTCTGTAAGCGTGAGCTAACGTTGTATTGGCTAGATGGTGTCTTCAGCTGGGATTTGTACAATTTTGTTCAAACTAGTGTTGGCTTGTTCTCTGTCTGCACATGATTACAACTAAGAATACCAACCCATCTCATAGTATTTCCTCCCACGCAAAACATACCAGATTCACTCTGTTGAAATACGGTGTGCCATGATGCAATACAGGTAACTCTTACAATCCTCAGTGAAGGCTGTTACCTTTAAAACCGGTTTATCCACACGTTGAGTTCCCTCCAACATGCGTATTAGAATGGTAGGCTACATCTCCCAAATAGGATCATAAAAATACTAAGAGAAAATATTGGTATAATTGTGGATTCCCAACCTTGACTAACACAGAGAGAAATCAAATTGAAGATGACTCTCTCTCTCTCTCTCTCCTTTTGCTGAACATATCTTGGGATGATATTGTAGCTCTATGTCTTAGGTTTGACTGCGTTTGCCCCACTAGAAACTAGGTATAAGTAGCCTAAGTTAAACCTTTCTAACTTCATGGAAGAAAGTGGTGTGTTCCTGCGATAAAGGACTGACTGTCTCGGTCCTCGAAAGCCCTAGTCTTCAACCACCGAGGGACGAGTGAGTTAAGTCCTTTAGACAAGGTCTACTCTGGGCCCTCGTTGTTGTTCAATGCCAATGGGCACATTTTTTGCAATCACCAAAGAATGTTCCGGAGTCAGTTCTATTCCTTGTCAAAGCCTTGAATTCTGCCCACTCCACAAAATGCTTTTTCTTTCTCGTTCTCTCTCTCCCCCTGCATTAGTCCTTTCATGTACTCTCTCGGCACTCTTTGTGCTTTTCACTGCTTCACTGCTGCCTAGCCTGACCTTATTTTCAGCCTTTCTCCGTATTCGTCAACACAAGGAGGCAAGAGCCAACTCATTGGGACGACTGCAGATTCATTTGCATGTTATTCTTTGAATAAATTATTCGAACCTGATGATATCAGTGCATCATCAGGTTCGATACAGAATGGATTGTGTGACGCAGACAGGCAAGCACACACACACACACACACACACACACACACACACACACACACACACACACACACACACACACACACACACACACACACACACACACACACACACACACACACACACACACACACACACACACACACACACACACACACACACACACACACACACACACACAGGAACACCTATTAGCAGAGGCTGTAGGCGTTATCCCCGTTTTATTTATCATGTGTCTAGTAAAAGTGTCAGTCACCTGGGGCAGATGCCTGGAAGAGAAAGGCAAATAGTGAAGAGAGTTGAGATGGGGATGCTCTCTGGCCCTGATGACTCATTGATTTCTCTGCAGGTATTTGTCTTGAGGTGATTTTAGGAAAGATATGGAAAACGATTTGCACAGATTCCCACTCTGCCCACTTTACAGACGCTTTCTCAAGGGACTGTTTCTGCTTTTCTCTACACTCTATTTAGATAATGTGGCCAAGGGGGAAGGTCTGTGGTTGGCTGCGAGTCTAGAAATGCGGAAGATATGTCCGCCTGGGAAGATTTGTACTCGTGCTAAGCCATTTCAGTTTTCCTTTGTCTGTAACTAGATCCAATGTTTCGCTGCTGTCTCTCTCTCTCTCTCTGCCGAAGGTGCTATGCTGAAGTCACAAGACTGTGCTGGATCTCCCCAGCAGCCTGATGATTTTTCTTCAAATTCCACTCAAAAACAATCTTTTGGGATCTGTTTCATTAGAACGTTGTCCCAAAATGTTCTGTGTGGCTCAGTTGGTAGGGCATGGTGCTTGCAATGCCAGAGTTGTGGGTTCAATTCCCATGGGGGACCAGTATGAAAAATGTATGCACTCACTCCTATAAATCGCTCTGGATAAGACGGTCTGCTAAACAACAACAAAAAAGCCCCACTCTGTTTGGAGAGAGTATGGCACTGTGCAGTGGAAAGGGAATGCATCATCCTCTGGTCTCAGACAGCTCATCAGGGACTCTAAAGGCCAAGCACATGTTTTAGAGGCTTCTGCCAAGCCGCGGTATCACTGACAATACAATCCTGCCTAATTAGGAGTCGGGTCATGTGGAGGCTGCTGGAGTTGTCCTTTTATGTTGGGGTACATGGCAGTGTTTGGGTGTTGTCACCATGATTGTCTGTTGGTTGTGGTGGGCCATAGTGAGGACTGAATGCTTTCAGAGGGGGTCTCTCTGTCTCTATCTGAAGGGTCATTAGAATGCAAGAGGCACGCTGGGCCATTTGTTTCATGCTATTTAACCTCAAGGTTGGTACAAAACAAGGCTGAATAGAGCTGGAATTGTTAAGAACCTGTGGAGTAAGTTTTTCTAGAATGTTCTAGCACCATGTTCTTAGCAATGCAGCCGAGCTGAAGGAATGAGACATACCAGCAACACAGATTTAATTACGTTACAACTAGGGATGCACGATATATCAGAATCGGCCGATATTAGCTAAAAATGCCGACATCGGTATCAGCCCGATGTCTAGTTTAACGGCGATGTTAAAAACCGATGTCAAAGCTGCTGTGCATACCTATATAACGTAGGTACATGACGTAATGACGCAAAGCACCCTCCCACCTCCTCCTCCAAGCTTCACGGTGGGAACCACACATGCGGAGATCATCCGTTCACCTACTCTGTGTCTCAAAGGCACGGCGGTTGGAACCAAAAATCTCAAATTTGGACTCATCAGACCAAAGGATAGATTTACGCCGGTCTAATGTCTATTGCTCAGGTTTCTTGGCCCAAGCAAGTCTCTTATTCTTATTGGTGTCTTTTAGTAGTGGTTTCTTTGAAGCAATTCGACCATGAAGGCCTGATTCACACAGTCTCCTCTGAACAGTTGATGTTGAGATTTCGGTTACTTGAACTCTGTGAAGCATTTATTTGGGCTGCAATTTCTGAGGCTGGTAACTCTAATGATCTTATCCTCTGCAGCAGAGGTAACTCTGGGTCTTCCTTTCCTTCCTTTCCTCCTCATGAGAGCCATGGTTGAGAGCCATGGTTTCTTCAAGTGCAAAGTACTTGAAGAAAAGTTCTTAAAATGTTCTGGATTGACTGACCTCATGAAGCTGGTTGAGAGAATGCCAAGAGTGTGCAAAGCTGTCATCAAGGCAAAGGGTGGCTACTGTCTGTATGCTATGTTTTGCTTGTCCTATGTTGCTCTGTGTGTGCTCACTACTCAATGATTGTCTATATTGTAATTGTTTTTAATAACCTGCCCAGGGACTGCGGTTGAAAATTAGCCGGCTGGCTAAAACCGGCACTTTTACTGAAACGTTGATTAATGTACACTGTCCCTGTAAAAAATAAAATAAACTCAAACTTTGAAGAATCACAAATATAAAATATATTTTCATTTGTTTTACACTTTTTTGGTTACTAGATGATTCCATATGTGTTATTTCATAGTTTTGATGTCATCACTATTATTCTACAATGTAGAAAATAGTAAAAAATAAAGATAAACCCTTGAATAAGTAGATGTTCTAAAACTTTTCACTGGTACTGTAGGTGAAGGGGCAAGTTACTACATCTGCATGCCAGAGTAGTAACTTTTCACGTTTCACAATCCGTTACCATGAATGTGAGGCCAGTCGTGTTACGTTTCTGTAGGATTAGCAAACGACTCCAGTTATGTGAGGGAAATGTGAGTGTTGGTGAAATGAGTAAGTCATTCTGTCCTCTCGTCTCGCAGTGAACCTTGTATAAGTACATCCTTCACCTCCCGACAAACACCCACAAATTCACCCTGTGTTGTGCTGCCGACTGACACCGACACCTGTCCTGAAATATTCTACGGCAGCACTTACAAAACACCAGGGAATTTTCAGCAAACCGTACCTCAGGTATTTGCCCGGCAGGTCCAGAGGGCTATTTTCTCTCTATATCACTGGCATTAATAAGTAAACCACTAGCCTTGATGTTGTGGACTGTTCAGGGCTAGCAAACGATCTCTTGCGACACTAGTTGGAAACGTACTGGGGCACTTTCATCAAAGGCGCACATCCGTCACTGGTGAATCCTGTGTGTGCCACTGCCAGGGGCTTCCATTAGTGGATTAGCGTGGCTGTGAATGACAGCGGAGCGTCAGCAGCACAGAGCACCTGACCCCCCCTCGGTCTTCTGTTGTCCCGCAGGGGTACTGAGCTGTGAAGGGGACATTCCTCTCTTTTGCCCCAATCCCTCCCTTCCTACACCAAAGGCCAGCCCTCTCTCCTCTGTGGACTGTCACGGGGGACATCTAGTCAGTGGGTGGACACTTCCCGATGACATGAGGTGGGATGGGAGGAGGTGGGACTGGACAGAGGAGGGGAGAGGGGCCTGGAGATGGATCACCTGGTGTCTCTTTCCATGGATCATCGCGTATGGCACAAAGTCCTAAGAGGACCTCTTTCACAATCCCTCTTTCACTGTTTCCCTCCTCTACCTCTCCTATCTTCTTATCACTGCCACAGGGACATTGGAGAGGACACAGTGTCACACAGTCAGTCGACAGCAGAAACATGATGCAGTGATTAACAGTACCAGGGGTTAGGGTCCTGCTCTGCCTCAGAACAATCCCTAAAACAATTGCAACACGCTTCACACGCCTGCACTTGTTTGCGCTTCTTTAGTTTAGCTCCTAAACCCATGGCCCTTATCGATACATTTCAAACACTTATATAGTGTATCGCAATTAGCGAGAGTGGTTACACAGTTAGGAAGAAGAATCTAAATAAAGCCAAGCCTAACCAATCACAGGGTGTTCTGTGGGACTCCTGGCGTGAAGGTCACCATGGTGCCGTAAACACCTCCACTGCCTGAGGTCACCCGCTCCATCCTGAGGGTGACACCAGTGTAGCGTGTCCACATCCCTCCCCTCTGCAGGGAAGAAACATGGGGCCGGGATAGGCCTTCCGAGTCTGGAATCACAAGGTCACTCGTGAGTCGTGAGATGAAGTGAACTGGCCGGGAGAACGAGCTTCACAGCCATGTATTATTTACTACTAGTACTGCCTCAGCAAACAAGCGTATAGTGCTGCCTGCCTGGATACAGTGGCCCCATACGAGGTGGTCTGAGACAGTTTGAACCTGCATGGCTTAAGGTTTACAGTACAGCTGGGGGAAATGAAGCAGCCCCATGGTGGCCTATAGGCCTAGCTCTGAGAAAGAGAGAGATTGATGGAGAGTGGAGCCATTTGGTCCACATTACTCCTCCACTGGGTCTGTTTGTTTGAATTCATGTATAATCACCTTTTTGTGAAATGTAATAAGAGAGATGAATAGAATAGTCTTGATTGTTACCTTTGTGAAGCGGGTGATTTTTTACATGTGTTTGGGCTGGGGTCTTCGCTTTTGGGGACGTAGTCTTGTGTTGTGTGATTGCCACGGATGTGTGCGATAGCGGGACTGGCAGAGACAAGGCTGTTTGTGGAAATCTCAAAGGAAGATGCTCTTTGATCGGACAGCTGTGAAGTTCAAAGGACTAGCGCCTTGTCTGATGAGAGAACGCGTGTCCTTTTGTAGTCGCCCATGTCCTTTTTTAACTGCAGCTGCTGTTCTCTCTGATAAGATACGCTGCACCGATGACACACACACACACACACACCATTTTATAAAAAGAAATGGCCAATAACGAAAGCCAGATTTGTGTAACTATTATTTTTAGTCAGCCAGTGGGCTTGTCTTGAGTTGACTGTATTTGGTGATTGATTGAGGAAGTCAAGCAGCCTAGCAGGGTTTAGTGCAGAATCTGCAGACGCTTTTCTCTGTCCCTGTTCTACTCAGATGAGGTTTTTCTACCAAATATGGCAGTGGTGCTCCGTGAGCTGGGGAGTCACATGCTGCTAGAGCCTCACAGTTCACTGACGTGGTTCTCATAGTCCTGGTTGTTTCAACAGTGTTTCAACAGTGTTTCAACGGGGTTATTCCACTGGGTAAACAAGTGTGCACATCTAATCTCTTCCAATAATTTTCTTGGGAAAAAATGTACCGCTAACCAACACGACACCAATGTCAGATTTGCTCATGATGATTTACTCACACTATAAATGTTGTAACTGTATCATGGTGAAATAATGTTAGAGTTCACCGATTTCTCCACTAAAGTCTCGTCTCCAAAGGGAAAAATAGCCAACTCTGTAAGCTTTAAAGCTTTTTTTTATTTATTTAGTCAAGCTAGGAGGATCTTTTTTAGGGTTGTTGTGTCAAGGCAGAGCTGAGACTGTCTGCCATCTGTCAACTAAATGTTAAATGTGAACGTTCATTTCTGTGTGATGTTTTTCTCTATAACTCAATTAGACAGAAGCAAGCCTATAAGACTCTGCAAATACAGGGAAACAGCAGTTTACTTAAGAATCATTACAGTAGTGTAATTCCTAACATTCTTTTAACCCGTAGAACAGTAATAGCTTAACCACTAAGCCCAGTTATCTCCTCACATTCAGTTAAGCTCCCTCCCACAACAGCTATTCTGATTGACAGCACCTGCCCTTTTGCCCACTTCACCCAGGCACCCAAAATGGTAATGGAGGAAAGATAGCAGCCAGCGAGTCTCACGGGCTGGACAGTCCAACGATGCTGCCTGGTCTCTAGTACTATTCTGTCTTTCTGTGTGAATGTGTGGAATTTAAGAGGCTAATTTGGCAAGACGTGTTACAGTTAGGCAGGCTGTCAGTCAGTGCTGCTAAGGCTAAAGCCAATTGATGTTTCTCAATATGCATACTACCATGCTCCACACTCTCATGCTCCAAGTTCATTCTCCGACCACGTTCTCTTGGGTACTTTCTTGTGAGGACGAGAGTGTGGAGAATGCATAAAACAATACATTTGAGAAGCACTCACTCTCCCCCTACTGTATTAACTCACGCTTCACCTCCCCATTCACTGAACCTTCTTCCAGCCAGGACAATGGGAACAAAGCATATGTTTTACATCATAATTATCAGCTAGATATGTGAATCTTAATAATCTAGCTAGACAGCTATTTAAACAGGCAATAATTACCTTTAGCTAATGTTATGCAAGGTAGATATCATTTTGTTTTGTAGGTAATTACCAATTCTTCGTAGCTAGCTAGCCATTTAGCCCTATTGACTTTCTATGGACTAACCCATTCACTGAACCGTCTTCCAAGCAGGACAACAATGGCAATAGAGACAAAACAAGATATACACAAAGCAACTGTTTTACTTCATAACTATCAGCTAGCTATATGTGAATCGTAATAATGTAGTTAACCATATAGTTTAACATGCAAAAAATACTAATATTATGCAAGATATATGTCGGTTCTTCGTGGGTAGCGAGCTAACATTTCTTTGTGGCTATCTGGCTAGCTAACAGTACTAGTAGCTAGCCAGTGAGCCCTATTGACTTATTATGGGCTTGTGATCTACGGTACATAGGCAGGTAAACATGCCAAAATGAACACAGCATGTATTTATTAACGTATCAAAATAAAAGATTGGAGTCAGGCAACATTTGAGATGTGAATAGGCAACATTTCATTCCGAAGTTGGAGTCTATTTTCTCTTGCTTCAGCTCAAATAATGGCCGCCATTGATTTTAATACCTTTTGCGCCATTTTTTACATGGTTGCGTCATATTTCTTTGTATACTTTCCGTTGAAGCTTGCATCGACGCATGCTTCAAAATATGTACAAACGGGGTACGCATTCAAGAAGTGCCCGCTGTGTCCATTTCGCATACTATGATTTGGACTCATACTCCGACCCTCGCGTGCTCCGGTTTGGTAGTATGCATTTTGAGGAACACCCAATGTGTCCAGAGTGAGTCGTGATGATGAGCGCAGAAGGAAATCCTTTCTCAGTTGTCTGAGGTGAGGTGAACAGGAGGAAATGGCTGCCTTGTGGCTGCCTTCCCCATCCCCCTTCAGGCATCCGTGGTGCTCTGAATCTCTGAGAGAGAGGGAGCATTACTCCAAGTCTCGCGCCGTGAAGTGAAAAGTGCCCCAAATGTCAGCCATTTGCGGAGATAATAAAGGGATGCACACAGCAGCACGTGGCGCTCTGTGGTACAGATGGCGTCACGACGGCGTCCTGAGGCAGACACACACACAGTTAAACTGTCATGCACCTCGCCACCATCCCTTATCACAGCACGCCACGCACGTGGCTTACACAGACGCACAGACTCACACACACACACACTCTAAAACGGCAACATTTTCTCTCAACTCCATAAAGTTAATTTCCTAAAATTCTATGCATATTGCCATGGCTAATGCTATGTTATTTTACTCAAACATAATAACAAAATCAATACTGCTAAATTAATTGTTTGGAATCTTCCATTCCCTCTGGCTGTCTAGCTTTTATTTTGGTGATTGTTAGTTCTCAAAGATGATAAAAATATATATATATATAGGTCCATTATCTTTCCTACATACTTTATATCTGCTTTTAGTCGTTTAAAAGTTTACACTGAAAGCCTTTTTCGTCCCGATTATTTGGGGTAATTATTTCATTTCCCCCCCATTAAAAAAAAATAAAAATAAATAAATGGTCTTAGGCGACCCGAAAAAACACTTAGGCGACCCACCCAAGGATTTCAATGGCAAAAAAAAACATTACATACACACACACACACACGTGCTCACACACAGACACTGTCCTGGAATCGTGCCTGGGACAGGGATCGGTGATCTTCAGGCAGTAACCCAGATGGGGCTGCGTGGTGTAAATCTGCCCTGATTTATTCACATTGACCATGTCCCTGTCAATATCAGATTGAGGAAGTCTTGGGGAGGGAGCGGGGTGGCTGGGTTCATTGTTGACTGTCGTCGTGTGGGGTATGGGGCAGTGGGGGTGATTCAGCAGGGGGCTAGTTGATGAGAGCAGAGTGGAGAGAGGTGAGTAATGGGGTGGAAGTGCGGTGATGATGTGTCACCGAGACATCCCTCACCCTGTGTTTGGCGCTCAAGGACAGCAATGCTGATTATATTGGCAGTGGGCCAGCAAAGGCACAGGGGTGGGGTTTGGAGGAGGAGGGGAGGTAGGGGCACAGCAGTCGTTGTGAGGTCGCCGGGGTTGTGACCGATATCTGAACACTCATCTGAAACATCGCTTAGTGTGCAACCTTAATCCGCCAGGGGCAGTTCTTGGAATATGCCAGAGTGTGGTTCAGGTTAGCATGGACTTACATTCATGACATGTACCCATTGATTCTTAAAGAATATAACTTATACATTAAGTGCCTCGTGAGCTTAGTTCAACTGTTGTACCCAATAGGAACCCAAAATATAAGCTTGTTTTACTCCAGTGTTTGTAAACAAAGTAAATGTAAACAAACTCTTTATAGCCTCAAAACATGGTTAAAACTATAGTTTCGATATCAAGAATGGTCAATCCTTGCATCCATAGCTCTGTCTATTCATTTGAGAGTGGTTACATTTCCCCAGCCCCATTCCTCAGATATTTACCGAAACAGTGGCGTGGAGAACGCTTTTCGATTGTTTCAACTGCTGATTGCCACTTTAAGCATGCATGACTATAACCAGAGTATGTTACCTGTAAAATAATAACCCTTTATTATGTCTCTCTCTCTCTCTCTGCACACAAACACACTAGCAGCCTTGTAATTGAGTAGCAGAATCTCGTCAACATCAGGCCAAAAGTCACCTTTAATGCACTAGCAGCTCTGATAATTACCTACCGCATAATAGCTAATGGTCACTGACTTGAGACAAACTCGCGCGAGTCCCTGAATTAAATTGTCATTTTCAGGGTTTGCAGAAAGGCTTAGTGATTGAGGCTGGTTGTACTCTGAGTGACACTAGTGATTGTTCACAGCAGGGGGGCTGTGAGAGGGGCTAGGGTGGTGTTGGTTGGTCGGGGGCTAGGGAGCATGGAGACGGTCCAGCTCCAGCCCCCTGTTCTGCCGGACCTTGTCAGTGAGCCGGACCTTGACAGTGATAGATTGGACAGACTGCGAAAGAGAGAATGACATCTGCTGTGACCTCACAGCTCCCTCCAACATCCCTCCCTCTGGATTTATTACACCCCAGGCACACACATGCTCCCTCCGTATCTGTGTGTGCGTGTGTTTGTGAGGGAGAGAGAGAGTGCCTAAAATCCCTGTAATGCCGTCATGCTTTGCATCATCCTGGACCTTGTCTTTTGTTTATGGAACTAGCCAACATAGTAAAAGTCCCTATGTGAGGTCACTGATCATAGAGCGGTGGCAGTTAGCATAGTGGTTTAGAGTGTTGGGCCAGTAACCGAAAGGTCCCTTGTTCAAATCCAAGAGCCGTCTAGGTGAAAAATCTGCCGGTGTGCCCTTGAGCAAGGCACTTAAGTCTAATTGCTCTGGATGAGATTGCCTGCTAAATGACTAAAATGTAATGTGAAATGTAGAACCAAGTCCTCGTCTGTCTGGTAAACCTGAACACAGGTAAGAAAGTAAAAGCTTCCCAAATGGCCCCTCGTCTAATTAATTGAATCAATAAGCAAAATGATAACTGCGAGAAACGTAGGAGCTCAAGGTGCTTAACGTGTTCCCCACGTTGAGTGGTTAAAGCCATGAAAAATAGAAACCGTCACCAGCAACACACTTTTTAGCATATTACGGCCACCACCACAATGAATTGACTTTTTTCTTGTTTAAGATGTTAAGTGGAATTAGGCCCCCTCTTTAGCAGGGCTCTACGCTAATATTTCTTTACAAGGAGCACGTGTGCGCCTATGTTAAAAAATGTAGGCGCACACAGAGAAATTTAGGAGCACAATAAAAAATATTTGAGATATTAAAGCTAGAATCCTTAATTCTTCTAGGCGAATTGGTGCTCCTAAATTAGAATTCCAGGTCGCGCAGCAAAATATTTAGGCGCATATGCAAGTAAAATGGTCGCACTGTAGAGCCCTGTTTAGTGTCTGCCTAGGCTCTTCTCTTCATGATGCAGCTGTCAGAAGGCCAATGACACATTTCAAAGGGCTTCATAATCATTAGGGGAGATGGTAGGAGATTGTAAAGTACTGTAAAGGGGCCATCCTGACCATACCACGGCAGGGACTAAAGCTGGAGTCTGTTTCTACTCAGAGATCTGCACATTAGTACCCTGTAAAGGTGCTACAGATCTGGTCACCAACGTAACAGCATACAGATGTAGGATCTTAATTCAACCAGTTTCTTTCAGCAGGAAAATTATCCTACAGCAAATGGAAATGTGAATTATTGTGTGGATTATAATTATTGGAGATTTTTGTAGGGGTTGATACATTTTTTGTTATTGCAAATCAAGTCTGAAATGTTTGAAGTGGAAAGTACAACTTTAGAAGCCTTTTTATACCTTGAATATGCTATGAAATTTCCTGCAAGAACTGGGTGATCAAATTAAGATCCTACATCTGTATGTCCACCCAGCAGCGAATGTGAATCTGGGCCAGGCAAGTGTAATAGGCCTTAGGGGACAAGGACCACTTTCTTAGCATTTCAATTAGCTCCCTCAGGAGGGCTCCTACTGTAGCCAGTAGCCTAGTCTCGGTGTAGGAGGAGGAAAGGGAGACATAGGATCTGCCTACTGCACCGCACGACTCCACTCTGCCATAGTGTCCTTGATGCCGGGTAGGGACGGACCGGTGTGCTGCGCTGTCAATGTGCCCTTCATGGCTTGTGTTGTGCGTATCAGCAGATTTGGGCAGACAGGCAGGAGGAAAGGTGTGGCCGTCCGTGGGGGTTTAACACCGCGTCGGTCGCTTAGCGCCAATCCCTGTACCTATGGCAGCCAGAGAAGTGGCTGCCCGTCTGTCTGTTTTTTTTCCTACAGCACACCTCCCTTGATACCGGCAGACACACTGGCAGTGACACAGAAACAGACACAGCACCCTGCTACCAGAGCTGAGGGAGAGGGATAGATGAAGAGACAGAGGGAGAGCAGGGAGTTGTGAAAAGCACCAAACGTGATGTATTTTACAATGCTGCCGGGCTTGGAGGGAGAGGGAAAGAGGGGCTGCTAAAGGAGTGGAGACATTTTTTTTTTGCTTAGAAACCACACGTCTTTCTCTCTCCCTCCGACCTCTTTCTGTGTCCTGCTCTCTCTTGCTCACTCACGCCTGCCCCTTCCCCTCTTTCCCTCTACCTCTTTCTGTCTCCTGCTATCTCTGACTCACTCACTCACGCCTGCCCCTTCCCCTCTTTCCCTCTACCTCTTTCTGTCTCCTGCTATCTCTGACTCACTCGCGCCTGCCCCTTCCCCTCTCCGGTTCTCTCCCTCTCACTCTCTCACACTTTGAGTTCTCACTGCAGTCACGTGTGTGTGTGTGTGTTTTTGCGGTGCGCGTGCGTGGGTCGGCTAAGGATAGCAGCGTCTGCTAGGCTCCTTTTTCTCTGCTGCTGAAATGAAAGCAGCTGAATAGACCAGCTCGGTTAGCGACAGTGAAAAGATGTTAAGTCATGCGGGGGAGTGACGGACCAACCAGCAAACCAACCACTGTTTCACCACTACAGTTCCTATCCTCCTCTGACAGACAGACACAGCTCATTCGGCTAATGAGAGGAGCGGCGATGGAGAACGTGTGTGATCTATCAGTCAGCAGGCAGACGGGCACTTTCTCCATCTGGCTCAAAGGGAGGGGCAGGGGGCTAAAGAGAAAGGTGTGACTGCACTGAGCATGCCTGTACTGACTTCAAGTTTAATCTATTCTACCTCTATTCTTTCTCATTACTCAATGTGTATTTGAACTAGGCTCCTATTTAGTGCAACAAGGCTTAACCTGTAAAAACAGTTTGGTAGATGGTAGATAAGAAAATGTGTATAATAAGTTACATATTCTCTTCATGTGTAATACGTTACATATTCTCTTCATGTGTAATAAGTTACATATTCTCTTCATGTGTCACACAGGTGCTCTTCGGGGGGTTATTACTGTATTTGTCTCCTAGCAATGCTTTTGTTTAGGCATCCCTAGGCTAGGGTTGATTTCACCATGGAATTAATGCCTGAGTGAAAGTCCGTCAGAGGAAGAATGGGTCAAGGTGTAGCCTAGTCTCAGCAGCTTATCTGGACGTGTCTGACAGACGTCTTTAGTGGCACTACTACCACCGCCCTCCCTCACGTCTGGCTGCCAAGCAAGTTCAAGCTTCACAATCAAAGCAAATTAGAACATTTTTGCGGAAGGCAAGGCGCCCTTTACGTCGCACCCTGATTTCCATAGAAGTCGTTGGCTGTGAAAGGGCGTCCATTCCTTGTGTATTTTTTTAAACTTTTCTTATCATCAACCCAGGTCCACGATAAATGATTAAGGGAGAAGGTGCCTGATGTTTTCTCTGCTTACACCCACTGCGGTGAATACGAGGTTTTTGTAGTATTCTTCTCTCCGTTTGAAAGGACCAAGTCTATCCATCAAACTTCAGCACCTGTGAAAGGTGCTTTTATTGGACTGGCCGTGCAGGGAACAACACGGCAAACATGGATTGTGCCAGGGCTCGGTACTCTTTGAGCTTTGTCTCGGTCTGCATGCTCTCTAGACGGATCGAGGTATATTCACTGTTCTCAGTTCAGTGAATATGGCCTAATGTGGACAGGCTCATAAGAGAGAGAGAGAGGGTGCAGGCTACTACCGGGTAGCTTAGCTCTTAGTGTAGGTTTACTGTGTTCACTAGGGAAAGGGGATCCTCTCCATTTAGAAATGAGTCAGGCCAAGGTGAGGCGGTGCACTGTGTGGAATACGACACGGCGGCCGACTCCCCCGCCGCCCGGCGTCTCCTCATGAGTTTCAGATGCTCAAATATCTCTGGTGGTGGGGGGGGTCTCTGTTTCCACCCATCTGTGCTAGAGTCCAGATATTTAGCACCCCAAAGGTCTGACCTTTTGGAGTGGCAAGGTGCTGAGAGACACCACAGGGATGAGATGGGACTGGCACATTGTATTCCCACCACCCCATGCCTCTGAGGTGAAATAGCAGGTACAGAAGCAAGCAGCAGGTTGACCATCGTCACATGAGTTCAGAATGACTTCCATGGGTGCTCCAATCACATTCAGAATTACATTTGCTCAGTTGTCACAGGTTTCCAGGGAGTAAACCAGTTTTTTATTGTTAAATTGTGTTGAAAATACATCTGCATTGTTGTCCTCTAGGAGAATACTATCATATTCCACACATAGTACTCTAAATGCACTGAATTATAAAAAGAGAAGGATTTGTCTTGGTCACCTGCCAAGAAGAGAATTCATCACAATTTCTCAGAAAATGCAATTAATTTGGTTGGAACGCATGTGCCTTTGAAATGGCATGTCTAAGAGTACACACATAATCTACACTACAAGACTATCAGATCAGACCCCTTGCCTCACAAAGCTCATTAGTCTGTTAGCTTTATGACACACGTGCGGTTCACAGGAGCTACTTTTTGGGGGGCATCCAACTGTGCTCTAATAGGCCTACATACAGCCGGTTGATTGATGAATGGATTAGTCCATAGACCAATCAGATATGATCCTATTCCTACACTCTGGAAAGTAATGCCAGACGACTGGAACAGGGTCTCCCATTCACGGCTTAGCTTACCTTGGTGAGGCATTTGTGTGCAGTACATTTCATACAGGAGATGTATCCTGCTGTTTAAAAGAAATGGAATGTGTACATGGATTTTAGATGGCTGGAAGGACCTGATTAGCCCTTTCCCTCCGTTAAGGGGGTCCCTGATGGGGAATGTGCCATTTCACCCAGAGGGACCTGGTCGTTAGCGGGGTACATTGTCGGGGTACAGCCAGGTCAACTCTCCCGCCCACTAATCCCCCTGCCTCAACCCCCCTGCTCTGCCGGTCCGCAGTCACGACCTTCTGTCCCTTCCTCTGTCTAGGTGCAGTGCTCAGCACGTGTTAAGCTGGTGCAACGTCTTTAACATGACAGCCCGCTCTACCATAGACAGGAAGAAAACTGAAGTGGAAAAGAAATCTTGCCCTGCAGTAATTACCGCTAAAGACCTTAACTGTTGGGCTTAGCCTGGAAGATTCATTAGGGGCCAAAAACAGGTTGCCTGATAACCTCCTCTGAGTTGAGTGCTAGGCTAAATCGTAGCCATGCCTAGCTAGCCTAGCAGTGTTTCTGCTGCGCCGCGTCACAGAAAAATCATTGCCACCACGCCAAAAAAAGATGGTACATGAGGCGCCCTTTTAAGATGCTGAAACAGTCCACATTTACTTATCCTCTGCAAACAAAACGAGTGATGAATAGAAAAAGCTGATAAACTCATAGTAGAATAATCTATTTACCTAGGCGACTTGTTGTTGTGTGTTCTATGCGAGAGAATTATTCCTCTCGAGGCGCATTCAAGTTACAAGTGCCATAGGGAGGGGATTCCCAGAATCTAGTATAGGCTTCAAAAATAGGCTACATTTATTTAGAAGGCTACTCAAACTTTTACCAGCCGCACCGGTTTACACTTTATATGTCCTGTGTGTGGTCTAATGAACGAAAGCCTGAATTAATATGATAGTTAACTGAGTTATTGAAAACGACGCACAAGCCCACCGCGGCAACAAGCCCCCCCCCCCCCCCCCCCCCCCCACTTCTACAATGCTTCCAGAGGAAAACAATATTAAGTTTAGGCTATAGCTGAGTTCAGTTAGTACAGTGTCTTCCTGTCTACCATTTCCCGAGGCCAACGGCTCTGTGCTTTAAATAATACATACCTGTCAGTATCTCTCTGTTATTTCAGACCTAGTCATAATTTTAAAAAGAAGACAGTTCAACAGCCTTAGGCATAGGAGGGAGGCAGTGATAATAGGCGGATCCGCAGTAAACAAAGCCAGTTGTTGTTAAGAAGCATTATGAAGGTACTTACTACTGGATATCAGCCCCCTACTGGCTGCAGTAAGAAGGAAGGCTAGCAGATGGCAGAGCCTTCTGTTTGACCATTAGATGGGATGAGTCACCCCCAACTTCCAAAGCTCACCTGGCCAAGAATCCATGTGCAGCAGTGTCCTATAGACCTCTTTCTCACCCAACGACCGCTTCTTCCTCAAGGGCTGCGTGGAAAAATGCTGAATCATAGGAAACACCTCACGTTGATGCAGGTTCATTCTGAAGACTATAGGCTATGCTAGGCAGGCTGAGGAGGAACTGAGAGAGTAGATTTCAGGGCAGATATCTGAGGGGTTATGATGTTTGCCTTCTTATTGTGTCTCGTTTATGTAGAACCGATTACCATACCGTCTGCATCTGTTTGAAAAGCAGATTTACAGAGTGTGAAGCTTGTCCTATGCGTCTGTGAAGGGGCAAACTGCCGGTTTGGGAGGTTGGAACCTACTGTCACTGAAATAACACGTATGGAGCAGCTGGCAGCAAATCAAAATACAATTTTATTGGTCACATATACATATTTTGCAGGATGTTATCACAGGTGCAGCGAAATGCTTATGTTTCAGTGCAGTTATACCAAACAGTGCAAAACAATACACACAAATACAAAAAAAAATCTAATGAAGGAATATCAGAACGAGCAATGTCATGGCCAAGCAGCAGTGTGAATTTTGAGGTTCTCGGTGACCACTTTAGCACTGCCAGGCATTTTATTATCTACAGTCAGTCGGATTTCCTTTATTAGGTTGTATTTAATGCCAGAGAGCATTTTTGGTCATGAGGATGTTGGATCAAAATGTGTTTGCGTCAGTCCAACTCTATTTATGTCATGGGGTCAAGTATTTTGGAGCGTCAAAGTCATTTCTTAAGAGGTTAAAAAATGAGGGCCATACTTACTGTGTTGTCAGTGAACATGGTTAGCTTGGTCACCTTACATAATTGTGGAACTGATACTGTAGGGTCATACTGTTTAGCCCTATTGGTCATACAGGGTCATATAGCCCTAGGGCTTAAACAAAGAAAGGTCTTCGGACATCTCCTGACAAGGTTGGAGGTTTTAGCTGACAGCTGTTGGAGGTTTTTACAGTGTCTCCGTGTTTCTACAGCCAAACGGTCTGCTCGGAGTAGACCGCCGACCGCCAGCGATGTGTACGAGACTAGAACAGCTGTGTCTCTGCGCTGTCCTTTCAACCTTTGAATTCCAGCGGCAAAGATCAGCGCGGCTCTTCAGTCCGTTCTTGGGTTTCAAAACAAACCCCGTTCGTTCTCACAGGGCACCCCAAAATAGAGGAGCAGATATTTTCTACCTCGATTTCTTGGCCGCTATCAAACAGTAGACGGGGAAACCTGAGAAGATTTATGCCGGTGGCCGTGACACTCTGCACGACTTTGGTTTTAGTGCCATACCTCCCACCCTCTCACCCTTCTTCCCTTCCTCCCCCTAGTCTAACTGTTCCCATACCCATAATGCAACGCTTTGGATGACTGCATTTGGGAAGCGCGGGTCAAGTGAAGCCATTCATAATTTTTCCCCCCATTCTGGTGCATCAGTACATTTTCCTGACGGACATCCCGAAAGCAAGAGGGCAAAAAAATATTTCCATATTTAAACTGAGAGACATATGCAGCAGGCCAGGGTTGCTATGGGACAGTCCAGAGGAGAAGAATGTTCACTCCCATTAAAAGCGAGACACAGACGACAGGGCCCCTGAAAAAGCGTGACTCGCTTTGATCTGTGTGCCATGCGCTCTGCACCATTACATGGTTATGTAGATGTTGTGAAACAGACATCTCGCCTCTATGTTTAAGTGGATATGAATTACAATTCATATTCCTATTCCTTCCCATGCTCTTCATGCCCTGATTGCAGATTGCTGCTGCCTGTACATCACTCCTCAACAGCCTGAGACATGGCTCACAGAGCATAGCTCAAGGACACAGCAGTCTGGCTGGCCCCATCACCCTGAAGATGAATTGCCCTCGCAGCTCATTGGGGAATGGTCACCTGAGAAAGCCTAGTAATATCCCTAACAGTGTCTGCTGCTGCCCTGTTGCGCAGGCGAGACTGGAGAACTCAGCCGAGGAAAAAGCATTTTTTGATTTGATTACAGAACAAGCCGTCTTCACTGATCAGCTATCAGGCAGTCGCTGACTGCTGCATTTGAATTAGATGGAGCTGGACACCAGCCAGATTTCCCCCTGTGTCGTGATACGTCTGCTCCGCAGTCTCCGATATGTGAGGGGACCAGGGCCAAGCTCGTTTCCTGTCTTTTTCCTTTCCCTCCCTCTCTCTTCCTCCCGCCCTCTCAGGCTGGCCTCTCCCTCATCCTCCCCTCTGTTTGTTATGCTGCATTATGTTAATCCAGTCAGTGGAAGGAATTTGCTACCTGCCCAACTGGCCGTCACTGATGAAGCGCCCTAATAAAACTAGTATGCTCCTGATTTGTCACACACCATACTCCGTCATCATAATTGAATGGCTGCTTTGCCCATAAATCAGGGTTAGAGTAGAGATGTGTATGATGAAGGATGTAGCGACCAAGTCATTAAGATTCCCTACTGTGATAGCTAGCCTAGCGGCATGATATCTGCCTGGTTACGCTGAGCCCAGTGCTGGCTTGGTCCAACATAAACCCCCCCCTCCATCGCCTCTTCAGGTAATAATTGTGCTGTGTTAGGTTGTGTTAAGAACATAACATGTGACACGGAGTAGCCTGCCAGCAAACTTACACAAGGTGTTGAAATTTGAGAAGCGTGCGTCTCATTCTTCCACTGCAATGGGATATGGCCTCGGAAGTTCAGAATTGCTGACTACCCCTCTATATCTCTTGCAGATCCTTCATCTCTTCCAACATTTGGTAACCAGCTCTATCTCTCACCCCATACCATCTCTTCACCCCACCTAGTCTTCCCCCACTCAGGCAGTCAGTTAATGGCAGGCATGCATGACCTTTTGGGTAATTGAAGTCTGGGTTGTCGTTTTAGCATCATATCACTAACAAACATTCAGCTGATTAGCAGCAGGGATTCAGACATGAACACGTGTCTGTGGTAAGCAAAGCAATAGACTAGCTAGCTGTTTGTGTTTCTATCTGGGAATACAAATAAGAATACATTTTGGGTGATCATTAGCTCTCATTGCTAATGCTGCAATGCCCATTTGTCTCAGCCAGCCTGTCTCTCTCTACTCCCCTGGTCGCTCCAGTCTCCATCTCATTACCCTGTTGGATGGGCTGGCTGCTCCCAGGCTGGCGCTGCAGACAGCCCCGACAGCACTTGACAAAGCTCCGCTCTCATAGGATGGGAATGGAGTCCTCCAGTAGAAAGCAATCAAAAATGTATATCAAGACAGGATGGCACGCTTTCCCTTCTCTCATCCCTCTCGCAGTATTTCTTTTAAACGCCGTCAGTCTTATTTTGACCACATCTGAGCGCTGCTTCAAGGGTTGACATGCAGATGATAGTGGAAGAAGATTTTGGCTTGCCTGGCTACCCAGCTCCAGCCAAACGCTACGCCCCGCCCACAGACGTTAGTTTCTTCTCCGCAACGAGTCTGGATCTGAGTACCTTCTTGATCCTTCACCGAATGTGAACACGTTCGGGGCCGTCTGATTGGTCCAGAAACCAATGGGTTTGGCCAGAGCCAGAACACACATGGTAACGCGGTGGTTTGAAAACTCGTCATTGGCTTTGATACTCTGATTGGTTAGAGACGATGCAACCGCTGATTACTTTATTTTATACAGCGTGCCTTGTGCCCCTCGTCACCACAAACAAATTCAATGATGGCAGTGTCAGACTAAAGTATTTAGCAAACGATGTCTAGATTTTGGCATGTTTAAAAAAGGTAAATGTACGATTTCACATCCTATATGACATACAGTACATATAACATTGTGGCATCTATCTGTATTTTGCCATCTTAAGTTTAGATACTCATGATGGCGTCACTTAATTTGCCTTTTAATAATTGATGATCAGATTTGAATAACATGTTCTCCCAGTGTTACTGAATCATGTTACCTCCCCAGCAGGACCTCAGGCTCCAAGTTGCACTTCACCAAGTCGGTCATTGCAGTTATTCTCCCTGTATCCTCACATACTGCTTATTAGAATAGGAGGGTGAGTGTCCGCAGCAACGGTATCTCTTTCTGCAGTGGTCGGCCTTTGTGCCTCTACAGGCAGTGTAATTAATCAGGACGCATCACCGTCGCCAGAGAGGAGAGGAGTAGAGAGGCGGGGGGGGGGGGGGGATTCAGGGTCAATGCCGGGGGATTGGTGGTGGAGTTCTGCGGTTCTGAAGGAGTGTAAGCTGGTCCAGTATAGTAGTCAGTGTAGGATCAGAGTCAGAACAGGTGAGTGTAGGAAGGTTTCTCAGAATGAGCTGTCTCTAAAACCAACGCGAGGAAAGATGCCAGTTATGATGTAAGAAGGGAAGTTGTCAGTCATCTGATTCCACGCAAAATGGAGATTTAGCCTAGGCTATGATATTTGCATAGTCTGTACCTAATGTAAATTACAAGGGCTTGACATACAGACAGTGTAGTTGCACAATGTAAATATAAACACATTCCTGTCCAGTCGTCACATACGAACTGCAATTTTCAGACGGACGAAGAGACTTGTCAACCCTTGTGATCTCTTGCCCTGCCCTTACTGATAAGGTCCTTCGCCATTCTCTCCAATCTCGTTAAGGATTTACAAACAGGGCCTCAAGGGCCCTAGATTACCAAGTGATGTCAGTTAAAAATAATGTGACCGAAATAATTGCTGTCACGCCTCGGATGACACGTGACAGGAAAGTCTCAGCGACCAGAGGTTTGTGTAGTAGAGAGAGGCGTGGTGAACGTGTCAATCTGTTACTACAGTGGAGCTCGTTTTCAATAAGCCTATACTACACCTGTACACCATCCTATTCTGTCTGGCATGGTTGGTTCCTATCGCGCCCACACAATGTGATTGACACATTACCTGTAGTAACAAAGTAGTGTTTTTTTGAGTAGGGGTTGGTTTAATCAGCAGGCGCTAATTGATAATGACGTTATTGAAAAGAACATCAGATACACTGATTTACAGGTGATGAATCACTAGTGTTGCAACTAGCCTGTAGTACGAACTGTCCCTGGAAACAACTTGATCTGCAAGCATCAGATATTTGACTCTGTTAGGAAGAGTTACTATAGTAACTGTATTCGAGTTACTATAGTAACTGTATTCTTGTTCCTCTTCAACCCCCGTCTTAAACTGGTAACCTATTGTCCATTCCTTTCTAATGCAAAGATCTCCCCCTGAGTGAACTGGTAGACTATCAAAGCCCTTATTCTAAGCACTGAATCCGCTTTCCAATCAGATCCCATTACTGTCCTACCTAGGGGAGAGAGATTGTGTGCCTGAGAGCCAAGTGCTTTTCTCCCTCCATCCCTCCTCCATCTCAGCATCGCCCACCTCTTCCCCCGCACCGTGGACGTCCTTGACGCGCACTTGATACGCGCCTCATCCAGGACCACTCAGATTTAGTTTGACTACTAATCTGACAACAGTTAAATGGGATTCAAAAGGGGTGTGGCTACTGCACTGTTTGGTGACTGCTGAGGGCACCCAAGGAACACAAGGGTCTCGTAATAACTTCTCTAGGTCAGAGCACAGCTAATATTGGGGTCATCTGTCAGAATCGGCCTTCGATCGTCATCAGCCCTTCTTCACACCAGCCGGTGGCTGATTTAGTCCAGATTTAGTGTCGTCGTGGGCGTGTGTTCCTGTCTGGATAGAGAACAGATTACAGTATGTTACTGTCAGAGTGTGACTGTCAGTGAGGGGCTGGATAGAGGTTAGGTGAGCGTAAAGGATCTATTCTACAAGAGTAAGCAGTGGCCAGAGGAAGGGCCCCCAATCCAAACACTGCAATTGTTCTAATTCACGTTAAATCTCGACAATCCCTAGAAAATAAACAGGGGTTAGGAATGTTTCCAAGACAATAACCCCCAGTTCTGCATCGTGAACAAACACAACAAAACACAAAACAATAGACAGTTTGGAGTGGCACCACCACAATGGATATATTAGCCAACTATACTGCCAACTGTATTGTTTAGCAAGAACTCAATACATGCTCACCTCCCAAATACAATAGCCCTTTCTTATTTTTCCTGGATGCTTCTCCTTGGGTCGTCAAACAGGAGCTCAGTAAGATGCATATCTAATTACAGCAACCGTCCTGTTGCTTCATGGGAGATAAAAGGTGCGCTGAAAGTGAGCCAATGTCTGATGGGACCGAGAGGGGCACTCAGGCACTCCATTTTAAGCCATAAGGACACTGTACCCAGGCTAAACAAAGTAATAAACTGCTTACTGGACCTGTAAGGAAGACATACGTATCAATCCCACTGAATGATGGCCATGACAGGAACAATCAGTAATTGAGTGTATAGTACAAGGCTCTCCCAGATTCCACTTTAACTGACCTACTTCTTCTACTAACCGACTGTTTGCAGTTAATGAAAATGGTTAGAGAGGAGACATCCTTCTTTCAGAGAGGCTTCTCATGAGGAACAAATCTAATAGCCCCCACTCACAAGTCACAACTCAAGCAGGACAAGTGCTTGCCAATTTGGAGTTTCATTCATCAAAAGCCTCTCTCTCTCTCTCGTCAATATTCAGTTAGTCCGTTTGTTTCTAGAGATGGGTCATATTAGTCACGTTAGGCTAGCTGTCGTGTGGTCGAGGGTCAGGGGAAACTAACAGGACGCACATTGACCTTTGACCTCACAGCTAGACTTTACTAGTCATCACTACTCCTCATAGTGAAAGACGATGCGTCTGTGCTTCTACACCTGCATTGCTTGCTTTTTGGGGTTTTAGGCTGGGTTTCTGTACAGCACTTCGAGATATTAGCTGATGTACGAAGGGCTATATAAAATAAACTTGATTGATTGACAGGGACTCCTAGAGGAGTGTTATAGACATGGCGGCTATTTGTTTGTTGTGGATTTGTTAAATGAGACGATTGAAGACGACGTTGGATTGAACCCATCTAGTCCATTCATTTGCATTTACAGTTACAGCTTGAGTGTCGTGTTTGTGGGTATGCATGTCTGTCTGGCTTCCTAGCTGTTTAGCCGTCTAGCCGTCTGTGTGTCTGTTTCCTGGAGAGGCTGAATAGAGCAGAGCCCATCTGCATTTGGCATGGCCAGAATGTAAAGCCTGGCTGGCCCGTCACAAGCAGCTTGTGTAAGAGCCAGTCATAAGACTGAGGATAACAGCTATATATAACATACCTTAGATAGCAAGGGGCTCACAGGGAACAGGGCACCTAGATAAGAGCCTATTAGCTAGCAAGTGCTGGAGATGAATGAGCAACCTGTTTGCTTATTAAATCACAGGACTTGGTAGGTATTGCTGAATCTCAAGGGTTGGTCCTTTTTTCCTCTCTCTCTCTCTCTCTCTCGCTCTCTCGCTCTCTCTCGCTCTCGCTCTCGCTCTCTCTCTCTGAGTTGAGCCCTTTGGATGGGCATAGCAAGATACCTCAAAGCAAAGGGATTACTATTTCTCTTTTGAAGGCCTTAAAGTGAAGGACAGTTGTCTGTCAGTTCAGTCGGATTTGCACTGTATTGTATTGCACTGTAGTTGTCCGTTCATTCACAATCCAGACACCACAGTGATCTTAGTAACAGTAGTTGTAACAGTAGTCAATGCTCCCTGTCCTCACTAGCCTACAGGTTGTCCTTGTATGGTTGCGCTTTGGGAGAGAGAGAGAGAGAGCAGCAGTGACCCGCACTGTGCGACTCGTTCCACTGACTTTGTAGCACATGACTGCACTTGTGACTGTGTGAGTTTTATATAACACAACACACGCTATAGAGATCCTTCATATGCCGTCTGTAATTAGTTTTGTGGGGAGTCGATATAGATGTCATTGCCGTTTTTGAATGAACGGAGAGGAAAGTGTCGCCTAAGCGAACACAAATGGAAATTCAACAAAGCATCGATTCTATTCTCTCATTTTTTTCACCCCTCCCTCCCTAATTTGAATGCAGCATATTAAGGCTGTTTGTTGTAAGCAGACAGGGACATCTAAAAGAGTTCATAGTTGACATGCCATACCCCCCCCCCCCCCAAGTGTTCTGGTCACCTTAGGCCTTCCGTTGATGTCACATATTTGAGAGGTGGTGCTATTCGTGTCCCCCATAGCAGCTGAGAGGGAGCGAGAGAACAAGGTATGAGGCGGAAGACAGAAGAAGAAAGAACACAGAGATGAGAACAGAAGAGCTGAAAGGAGGGCGCTGGTGTTCTTGATAGTAGGTTATGGCTGGATTAACAATGATGCGGCAGCCTACCCACAGTAGCATAATTATCTCTGTATGTAGTTCCATACAATGCAGGGCCTGCTATGCCTCTTGGCCACGTCGTTATTCTAAATAAGAATTGGTTCTCAATTGACTTATTTGCTTCGATAAAGGTGAAATAAATGAACAGGGCTGAGCTAACACTGCTTTCATGTCTTAATTGGAAGTTGCTATTGCCACTAGAACACTGAAGTGTCTAGCTTAGTTTGTCAGATGACACATGTTTCCTTTTAGAGGCACTCAGGACAATATCTACTCTGCATTTGATTCGTTGATTATTGTTTTGACTTAGCAACAATCCGCATCACGGCATATAGACGTGGCTTTAGACTTTAGATTCCTGCAGTTTTGATTCCTGAACTGGGGCACATTTAGCAGGACACAACGTTTTGGGAACGTTCAGATAGAAATATGCCAAGTAGAACAAACACCCCTTTCTGACGTGTAGAAGAAGGAATCACGTCGGCTCTATTTGTGCCATTTCTATCTGCAACGTTTGGCTACTGAACGTGGCCTTGGTGTTCAGTTCAGTTGATTGGCCACCAGTGTGGATTGGTGGGTGGAGTGTCAGAGGAGAAGACCCTTGAGTTGAATGGAGTGGCTTCTAATGCTCACTCCCATTATCCCCACAGTCAGTGTGTGAGCAGCATGTGATATGACTAAATGATGCCGGAGGCCAGATCCACTTCAAATAAGGCAATGGTGTGGTTCTGGTATGTGATTCAATCTGCCACTCTTATGTCCTCTGCTACATAGAGCATGGCTGCTGTGTGACTGCTCCTGATAATGGGTCATTATGCATGTCCATGTCACATCCTTCAAGTAACTGCAAATGCGTTAGCAGTCAGTGTGTGTGTGTGTGTGTGTGTGTGTGTGTGTGTGTGTGTATTTGTGTGTGTGTGTGTGTGTGTGTGTGTGTGTGTGTGTGTGTGTGTGTGTGTGTGTGTGTGTGTGTGTGTGTGTGTGTGTGTGTGTGTGCAAGCACATGTGTGTGTATTTGTGTGTGTGCCTGAACGTTCTGCTTGTGACCTTAAACCTTCAGAGCCCAAGGATGTTTTTATTGATTGATATCCAGGCAGTCTGCAAAGGAGACTGGAGCGAAGGGAGGGGAGAAAACAGGTAAAAAAGACAAAGCCTGCCTGGAAATAAAGAACGGTTGGACTTTGTTGAAATTGATTAGCTTGGCCTCTTATTTTCCTGAGAGGGACTAAAGGGGGAGAGAAGGAGGATGGAGGGGTAAATTTAGCTAGGGGGAGGGGATGAGTCAACTTCTGAGATATCACACCAGCCAGGCTGCCACCACAGCTCGCTCTCTCTCTCTCTCTCTCTCTCTCTCTCTCTCATATAGAACATCTTAATTCAGTTTGCTTGAGTAACCAGTCATTTGATCAGTACAATGGCACACACACTACAACTGTGTTGCTTTACATCTGCAATTTATGAACTTATAAATGGTATCAATTCATTAGGCCCTAATCTTTGATCCAACAACCAGTTGCTAAAATGTCACTGAGGGTTGACGTTTTTTCAAAGAGAACACATCCTTCCTGTGATAAGATTTGGGTACATCTCACTAACTAGACAAGGAGGCACCGATAGTTTGTGGCACATCCATGTCCTAAAAATGGAATATGTGTTAGAAAGGACAAAATTACACTTGTTCTACTTGTTTTCTATGCGACTGCCCATCTCATTGTCCCCATAAAGCGTCTTTGGAAGTGATGGCTGGTGATTGGTTGAAACCGGGCTGACCCCAAGCCAGTTTAATGAAATGAGTGGAATTGGATTGGATTGGTTAGCGGAGACGGTTGCGACGTGAAACGGAGCTGGAGTATTTAGTGTTAGTCACTCATCAAAGATGCATAGCTAGGGCTCTGAATATTCAGGTTGTGGTTAGGCTAGGCTAGGCTAGGGACCTCCTGCAAACTGCATTGTCAAAGTCAGGCACACCCTGTATACAAGTGTCCCCTCTTCAGGCATGCCAAAGACAACAGGTGGAGAAGGCTATCAGCAACACACACACACACACACACACACACACACACACACACACACACACACACACACACACACACACACACACACACACACACACACACACACACACACACAGTACAAGTCTCCTCCATGTCCTCCTCTCCAGCTCCACTCTCCACAGGCATAGCCTATTTCCTGTTCTGTCCCTGTCTCCATGAAATGTGGTTTCCATCTCTCCCCTGATGTGACTAGAGTCACTTCCCTTCACACTGGCTTATACCCCAAAATAATTTTACTATCCGTGGACCGCCAAGTCAACTGTGTTATATTATATCACACTTTCACTGGGGCTCATTAGGAGACGGTGGTCTCAGTCTTTCACTAGGGCTCATTAGGAGACGGTGGTCTCGGTCTTTTACTAGGGCTCATTAGGAGACGGTGGTCTCGGTCTTTCACTAGGGCTCATTAGGAGACGGTGGTCTCGGTCTTTCACTAGGGCTCATTAGGAGACGGTGGTCTCGGTCTTTTACTAGGGCTCATTAGGAGACGGTGGTCTCGGTCTTTCACTAGGGCTCATTAGGAGACGGTGGTCTCGGTCTTTCACTAGGGCTCATTAGGAGACGGTGGTCTCGGTCTTTCACTTGGGCTCATTAGGAGACGGTGGTCTCTGTCTTTCACTAGGGCTCATTAGGAGACGGTGGTCTCGGTCTTTCACTAGGGCTCATTAGGAGACGGTGGTCTCGGTCTTTCACTAGGGCTCATTAGGAGACGGTGGTCTCAGGTCTTTCACTAGGGCTCATTAGGAGACGGTGGTCTCAAGTCTTTCACTAGGGCTCATTAGGAGACGGTGGTCTCAAGTCTTTCACTAGGGATCATTAGGAGACGGTGGTCTCGGTCTTTCACTAGGGCTCATTAGGAGACGGTGGTCTCAGGTCTTTCACTAGGGCTCATTAGGAGACGGTGGTCTCAAGTCTTTCACTAGGGCTCATTAGGAGACGGTGGTCTCAAGTCTTTCACTAGGGATCATTAGGAGACGGTGGTCTCAAGTCTTTCAATAGGGCTCATTAGGAGACGGTCGTCTCGGTCTTTCACTAGGGCTCATTAGGAGACGGTGGTCTCGGACTTTCACTAGGGCTCATTAGGAGACGGTGGTCTCAAGTCTTTCACTAGGGCTCATTAGGAGACGGTGGTCTCAAGTCTTTCACTAGGACTCATTACGAGACGGTGGTCTCAGTCTTTCACTAGGGCTCATTAGGAGACGGTGGTCTCAAGTCTTTCACTAGGGCTCATTAGGAGACGGTGGTCTCAGTCTTTCAGTAGGGCTCATTAGGAGACGGTGGTCTCGGTCTTTCACTAGGGCTCATTAGGAGACGGTGGTCTCAGTCTTTCACTAGGGCTCATTAGGAGACGGTGGTCTCAGTCTTTCACTAGGGCTCATTAGGAGACGGTGGTCTCGGTCTTTCACTAGGGCTCATTAGGAGACGGTCTCAGTCTTTCACTGGGGCTCATTAGGAGACGGTGGTCTCAGTCTTTCACTAGGGCTCATTAGGAGACGGTCTCAGTCTTTCACTAGGGCTCATTAGGAGACGGTGGTCTCGGTCTTTCACTAGGGCTCATTAGGAGACGGTGGTCTCGGTCTTTCACTAGGGCTCATTAGGAGACGGTGGTCTCAAGTCTTTCACTAGGGCTCATTAGGTGACGGTAGTCTCGGTCTTTCACTAGGGCTCATTAGGAGACGGTGGTCTCGGTCTTTCACTAGGGCTCATTAGGAGACGGTGGTCTCAGTCTTTCACTAGGGCTCATTAGGAGACGGTGGTCTCGGTCTTTCGTTAGGGCTCATTAGGAGACGGTGGTGCCAGTCTCGTGACTTTGTGTGGCACATGTTTCATTACTATGTCCATTAGTTATAATGAGCGTGTGCAGAGCGATTAGGGGGACTGTCTCTTCCAGAGGTCTCTGTGTCATTGACAACCACACTGTACAGTACTGTAGTAGTTTACTCACTGTGTCATTGACAACCACACTGTACTGTACTGTAGTAGTTTACTCACTGTGTCATTAACATGAGCGTAGTAATGCTGATGATTATTCCCATGAACTTTCCAAACTATTTGATATTTTATAAGATATCTTCAATGTATTGTATTTCTTAATGAGGTGCCCTTTGATATAACAAGAGTCTAAACTGACCTTTCCTCCCTCTTCTTCCTCCACTCCCTCCTTCCCTCTCTCTCTTTCTACAGTATGGGGAGGAGGAGGTCTGCTCGGACCGCCTGGACACTGACTTCCCTGACATTGACCTCTCTCAGCTGGACGCCAGCGACTTTGACTCAGTCAACTGCCTCAGCGAGCTCCACTGGTGCAACGACCAATCAGACATCTCTGCTGCCTCCATCCAGTACAGCACCGGAGACCCTGAGTTCTTTGAGGTGAGACACTCGCCCCCCCACCCCACCTCAGGATTCCACTAGCCTGGTCCCAGATCTGTTTGTGCTGTCTTGGAAACTGATCTGGCTACCAGGCTAGGATTCCACCAGGACCACCCCCTCCCACACCTATGTAATGGAACTCCAACATAGGGACTAGGACTAGAATAGCCCTGAGATATGGCTGTAGACTCCTATGGCGTAGGACTAGACTACACAGTGGACTACATTAGTGGTAAACTGTTAAGGCTCCAGTCTATGATAGTCTATGATAAGGTTTTAGACTCCCATCTTAGAATTCCCCTCAGTGGTCGTTATCAATCTCTCTAATGCACAGATCTCGTATAATGTGTTCATAAACATCATCCACTAACACAACACTGTTGTTCCTGGGTCTATTTTACCTTACCATCAACTTGATCATAATCCCTTGTTCAGATTGATTTTGGAGACGTAGAGTAGAAGTTGGATTGGGACGATTCCCTCCGGTCCTCGTTTTGGATGCCTGTGTGGAATCCATTGATCTCCCAGCTTCGTTCATTTAACCTTCAGCTGGGAGGGTGGGGGGTGTAAAATGAAACCGCGCTCACTTCCCGTAGGCAGTCTCCGCTCCGCTATCATCCCACCACCAGACTCGATGCTTCTTAGCAAGATGGCTGCTGTTGAAACGAACAACACAGTGTGTGGATGGTTGGCGCCCCTCAGACTACAGGGAAAGAGTGGAATTCAAAAGCAGAATACTCTGTGTTGTAAGGAACTATAAGTGAGTGGTATCCTAACTTACACCCCCCCCCCGCCCCCCCTCCTCCTCCTGCCCCCTAGAAGAGGGGAATGAACTGTGTTGTAAGTGGGTAGTGCGTTCACTGATGCCCTCTCTCTCTCCTGCCCCCTCCAGATAGAAGATGAGAATGCGGCGCTGCTGGCTGCTCTCACAGACAGCCTGGACGGCATGGTGGAGGACGAGGTGGGGGGGCTGTCTGTGTTTCCCTCGCTGGGGGAGGGGTCCGAGGAGGACCTTCCCTTCCCTTCAGGCTGCCTGAGTGACGGCTCCCTGAGTGACGGCTCCCTGAGCTCAGAGACAGAAGCCCCGTCTCTAGTAAGAACCCTTCCTCACTGTTTAAGGTGGATTTGGATGGGCCTCTGCTCTGACTACCCCACAGCATGGGTATAATAGGCAACAAAGGTCTGAATTTTTCTCATTTTGGGCTTTTCCATTCTTTTTAGCAACCACTACTTCTAATGAGAATGCTTTTTACCGGCAGGCAACCTGGCTGGCCCACAACTATGGTCTCTTAAAGAAACTGTGGCTCTCTCACCTATCTTCCCTAACTCTCATTAAATCTTCCTTTTTTCCCCTTCCCCCCCATTTTTCTACTTCTCTCTCACTCCTTTGCCATCTTAAAGGGGTAATATACTACTCTCGTGCCCATGTCTGCCTCCTAGGACCTAGCCCAGCCTCCTATAGCTCCAGCAGTTAAACTGTAGAGCCAATCCTGATGCAGAGTACCCTGTGACCCAGTCCCTCCCTTTTCCACTATTCCCCCCTTATCCCCATTTTCCCCCCTCTACACCCCCCCCCCCCCATCTCCTCTTTTCACACTGTCCTGCGGGATGCCTCCACCCCTCTCACCCCTGCAACCCTCTCCTCTCAGAACCACACTTCCAGGAAAAACATGTTTTTCTTTTCAACTGTTGTCCCTATCTACTCATGCTTGTTCTGGATTGCAACAGAAAACGGGTGTCTTTTACAGAGAATACGATAGGATTTCATTACATTAGGAAACATTTGGCTGGCTGCTATTCGGTGTGATTGGATGAGCATGCACGTAAACTAGGAAGTCTGGTGTAATATACTGTATGTCCTCTTATTGTTCTGTAATACATCCTTATTGTTCTTGTCCACAATAAAGCCAACATACTTCCTTAAGTTCCAAACGGACACACACTTTGGACTGGGTTTAAAGAGACACAGAGATCTCACATTATCACAGCAAGGGTTACAAAGGTCCTGTTGTGTTACAGCTCTGAGTGAAACGAGCTATGTACATACCTACATGTTCACTGACTTCCCCTACTCACTCTGTCTCTCAAAGGGACATTCTTCCCAATTTGATTACATGTTCCTAATGATGTCCTTAGATGGCTTAAGAATCTTAATGGGAGTTGGTATCAGTTGGCACTGATAACAGCAATAAGACAAAATGAGCAAAAACTGGTATTATGCAACTGTTGTTGTGCATGTTAAGTCATGAACAACTATGCATACCGTAGATCCTATGGGCTAGAAGAGTGGAATGATGGCCAATGAGATGCCACCATTTCATTATAATGTTCATAACTTTCTGCACTGTTTTTAGACAAAAAAAAGGGCCCATCCATATGGTGAAATGTGGTTTAACATGGTGACATGTACCAGTCCACCTCCCTCCCTCCCTGCCTGTCAGTCCCTTTCCATCCCAGAGACAGCCTAGAGGATTTGTTGCATGTGACCCTGGTGTTGTCATCACTGGTGTGTGAGTGGAGGATTACGCCCTCTGCTGGCAGAAGCTGTAACTGCAGCTGATCTCAGTGTGTGTGTGGGGTGTTTTTGCCATTGCAATCCTTGGTTTTTTTTCAGGCCGCCTAAGACCAAGCAGTGTAAAAAATGTTTGGGGAAATTAATGAATTACCCCAAATTAATCAGGATGGAAAAAGGCTTTCAGTGTAAACTTTTAAACGACTAAAAGCAGATATAAAGTATGTAGGAAAGATAATGGACCTATATATATTTTTATAATATAAAATTTGAGAACTAATAATCACCAAATAAAAGCTAGACAGTCAAGAGAGAATGGAAAATTCCAAAAGACTTTAATTTAGCAGTATTGATTTCGTTATTATGTTTGAGTAAAATAACATGGCATTAGCCATGGCAAAATGCATAGAATTGCAGGAATTAGCTTTAAAACTACAAAAATGTCTCTCAGCTCCATGGAGAAATGTGTAGAATTGCAGGAAATTGTCCAAAAAAATCACAATTTTCTCTACACCGCCAAGATAGCGGCCTCTAAAACGTTCTCTAAAATTGTGTGCGTGCCTGAGTGTGCAAGACAGTGTGTGTGTGCGTGTATGAGGTTGTAAGCAGGCAGAGAACAAGGGCTGCATTGAGCCAGGCTGGCCAGGAAGTGGGCCAGAGTAGAGTAGTCTTTCATGGCATGGATGGGCCTGGCGTGCCAACAGAATTTTGTACACAGAAACCTTCAGCGCCCCTTCACTTCCTCAATGAAACACTGAGAGGCACCATTGAAGCCCATGCCAAGTTGGCACATGCTGACAGGGATGGGCAACTCAATTAGCACTCTACTCATCTATTTCATCATCTGTTTCAACAAGCCTCTAAACATGACATATAGGACCAGACACTATTTAGCTATCAGCCAAACATAACCAGCCGCATCATTCCCTCACATCTACAGTAGGCGTGCTCCGGTGCTATCCTCAGTCTGTGCCAAAACCAGTGCAGCTTAGGGGATTGTTGTTGTAAGCAGATTTATATCATCTGATGATTTCACATGCGATGCTGCTGCCTCAAAGTGTAATGAAGGAAATGTGAGGAAGTAAAATCTCCATTTGAAATGCAATGGTACAGCATTACCGCCCCATTGCAAAGTGCGCAGGAGAGCTATAGAATCGCATTTCCGTTTGATCTTATATTCACACAGCTTCCTCCTGCCAGCTTCGGTTTGAGCGCTCTATTGTTCAAACGCTGGATGAAAGAGGAGAATAAAGAGGGGGAAATAGATTTGCGAGTGGATGAGTCATGTCAAGAGTGATAATACACGTTGATGCTACTGTATGTTCTGCTGATTGATTGATTGATTTATTGGCAGACATGTACATTACAGTTGTCCCAACCCATGTCCCCCTACAGCTGAAAAAGCTCCTGCTGTCCCCCCCCAACGTGCCCACGGGCCTGGAATCACACAAAGAGGGCAGCAGCAACAGCGGGCATCGCCATTGCAGCAGGAGCCTGCATCTAAAACCTGTCAGGCCTTTGGTTAAGGTGAGTGAATTGGATCTCTGTGTGTGGTGTTCTAGAATAGAGCTCAGCAGCTCAGAATAGAGCAGGGAAGGCAACACAAGAGACTTAAAGAGAGGGGGAGCGGATACATAGGCCCCACGACAGGAAAGGTTTTCTATAGCTATGATCCTTAGTCCTTTTCTAGTTCATTCACTGCTCTGACACCGGATCCAGGATATGGGTTGAATAGGGGTCCAAATCACCAAGGTAATGGTCAGAGACTAAAACATACAACAAGCTCTACGGAGAATAAACCTTACTGTCCCTCTCTCTGACATTTGCAACATTGTTTCAATATTCAAATTCCATCTCCAACTGTCAAATCCCATAGTAATGAACGTGTAGGAGTCAGGATGAGAGAGAGGCAGGCAGCGTTTCTCAACTAGTCGAAATCATGAATCAGCTAGCATCATTTTTATGGATATATATATATACAAAGAAATGTCAATTGAAAAAAGGTTAAATTAAAGTAAGTGCAGCTAGTTTGCTGTCTTTCCAGCTTCAGTTTGAAGTTATTGTGTTCGCTGTGTTGTTGGCTAGCTCCTCTGAACAAGTGTCCTAACCAGAGCACATGTTCTATGCCAGGCGAAATCGTGCCTCATTAGTTCATTGTTATGGATGTATCCAAATAAATGTCACTAGAAAACAGCTTAAACAAATGCAGCTACTGTTGTTATTCTGTCTGTACTGTTTGACGTGACTGTACTTTAGCCGTAGTTGGTTAGCTAGCAAGCATGAGATAAGAACGTTGCCAGCCAGTATGGCAATGGAACATTTAGAACGAACGACTGGGTCGCGTCCGTAGATACAGAACAAAAAGACTGAACTGTGTCGCGTCTCTGGCAACCGAACCAATAGAACGAACGACCAGACCGCTTGGGTAGCAAACCCTTCTTTGATGATTTATTGGCTATTGGCATCCAATAAATGTTGCATTACTGCCACCTACTAGACTGGAGTACAACTCCCTTATACATTGCTTGAAAAAAATACAAATAAACAAAACCCTACCATCCAACACAACACTCACAAAAACATTAATAAATAAACAAATCAATTAATAAAAGAGAACACCACCCTACTCCACTATTTAAATCTATTTAGTCCTATCTCAGGCCAACAACCTGAAAGGATGGAACACCACACCCTGTAACTCTTCTGATGTCAAGTCTCGCACACCCAAATGCCTCTGCAGCTGCCACCACAAGCTCAATTTTCTGCAACTCATGTTCCATCCCTGCAGTACAGTTGATAACCATTGCTATAAATTCAAAAAATCCAATCTTACTGAAACATGTATCACTTGTTGGCCTATGCATCTGTATTGGTACAGATCTACTACTCACACCACTCCTCTCAGGATCCCTCCCCCTTGACCCATCTTACTCTACTTTCTTCACTGTCTCAGCATATAACTTCTGCAATACTCTAACCCTGGAAACTTCAACCTGCCTCTCTCGCACGGGATATTTCTGATCCCCAGCCCCATGAGACCCCTATAATTAACAACTTTCCCCAATGCTATGCATTCCTTTGTTTCATGCCCTTCTGCACACTTCTCACACCTAGGAACCTTCCTCCTACACATTGCTGCCACATGCCCATAAGCTTGACACCTGTAACAACGTAATGTATTCGGCACAAAAGCTTGTACAGGATAGCTTATATATCCTAACACCACTTTGTGGGGCAAAGACTCAACATCAAAACTCAAAAGAACAGACAATGATTCTTATGTTTCACCACTCACGCCACCCTGTCTGCGTTGCACCAAACGATGAGCATTGCAAACACTGGGAATCTTCCCCTTCAGTTGGTCAACTTTTACATTTACTGCTACCCCAGTAATCACTCCTTTCAATGGTGCCCTTTTCTTGAGAGCAAAATAATTCACATTTCTTGCCCCAATTCGTTTAACATGGAGCGCCTTCTCCCTCTGACCAGCAGAAACACAAACTATTATCACAAGACCACCTCTGCTTACCCTCACTGATTCCGCAGCACCCAACTCTGTTTTCACCCACCCTGAAACCACAAATGGATCAGCCAAAAGGCAAGGGTCCACTTTTTCCAGACTCCTCTTCATCCCGACCCTCGGTGCAAGCCTTGGGCTTTGAGAACTTCACCACACCTACCACCTCTGATACCTCACCTACCACCTCTGATACCCACTTTTTCCAGACTCCTCTTCATCCTGACCCTCGGTGCAAGCCTTGGGCTTTGAGAACTTCACCACACCTACCACCTCTGATACGTCACCCACTTCCATTTCTCCTCCTGTCTTCAGCTCACTCTGCTTACACTTTCTACCATTCTTCTTTAACAAACCATCTGCCTTTTCCCCACCATTTTTAACCAACTCAAGCTCACTCTTTTCCTCCCTCTCTCGTAAACCTCCTCTGCCTCTCTTTTCCCCTCCATATTCCAAGTATACCTCTCCGTATGATAATACTGCACTTCTCCTGACATACATCTTGTTGTTGCCTTGTCAAGGGATGCCATTTAACCGGCTGTCACAGTGTCCGTACAATCAGCACAAACCCCTCGATATGTCGGGTAGCAACCCTAGATTTGTTTCGGGACTATATGTTGTGGAAGGATGAAATAGTATGAATAAATTCATCAAAATATTTGTTTTAATTAAAATATGTAAATTATTATTTAAACATGTTGGTAACCCGTTGTATAAAAGTGATAATGCCCTCGTAGCCGGTGTTTGGAGGATATATTGGCATGGTTCAACACCCGTGCCAACATATCCTCCAACCCCGGCTTCTTGGGCATTATCACTTAAATTGAGACACGCGGTATCATTCTTTCCGCAGAAGTGTTTGTTGTTTGGTTGCTTAATCTGATCTATAGGCTATTCATCAAAGTAGCCTATTTTGCATTGATAACCAAATATAATCTCAGCGACTGTTCAAACAGTAAACCAAACAACAAGAATCCACTCAAAAAGGTATTTTGTTTATAAATAATAACTAGTGATTCCAGGCTATTGTGAAATGGTGGAACCTGCTATAGACAACCAGCTAGCCATGTGCTTTTTTTTTTTCATGACCAAAACATGACGTTCTATTTTTAGCTGATATCGGAATCAATACACAAACAGCATATCAAATTGGGATAATGATTTATGCTACTCCGGCAAGTATACAAATATTTGCCAGGCCATATATTTTTTTTATTATAAATCTGATTATTTCACATGGAGATGTGGAAAGCTAAAAATGCTAGCTAGCTTGCTATGTTTTTAGCGAGGCTAAAGCTAGCTAGCCAGGCTGTCAGCTAGCTACTACTAACAAATTGAAATTATACAAATAAAAAACTTTGCTATCTCCCTCTTGTGAATGGGACTGGGACCGGTGTGGAGATCATGTTACCAAAAGGTGTCAGTTGCTCCAAAAATCCATCTCCACCCCCCATGCACGCAGGTCAACGGCGTGAGGCTTGTAGTAACCTTTAGCCTTTATTTTCTCATTTATTACCCCAGTCCTGCCTTGGCTTTTCCTCTACGGTGGTGGTGGCCGAGGCATGTGACATCTGTGGCATTAGAGTGAGTGATGCTGAGGTTTTGGAGTGACAGATGGATGTAGTATCTACCAGGAGAAAGGCTAGGGCAGCTCTGGCAATGAGCTGGTGGTTACATAAAGATAGAGTGCATCATAGAAGCTCTCTCTCTCTCTCTCTCTCTCATGATACTGGGAACGTTGGTATGATTATGAAGGAATGTTTTATAACTTTGGATCTTTGTGGCTCTCTGTGCTGGTTTTGGTTACTCATAAGTTGAAAATGTTCACTCGGCACTGTATGTTCTCATTGCCTAGACATTCCTTAATATTTTGGGCCATACAGTGCACAGAGGCTCACCAAGGTAATTTTATAGGTAACGTAAACTCGTACGTCGCCTTGGTCCGTACAATTGCTCTTATTTTAGCGCCCCAAAAACGTAATACTTCCAGATCAACTGTAATGTCAATACCATTGTAAAGCACAATTTCTCCCCTTTCCAAAATAATCAATTACATAACCTTAACGCTGCCCGTTTCTGCATAATTCAAGCAGGCAATGAGCCCCGTCGGGTGTTTTAAAAATTGGCAGGTGGGGAAGCGAAACTAATGCGTGATAGTGAGAAGGAGAGATTGCTTTTTTTCACTCGATCTGTCCAACTTATCACCTTATCGCCTCTAAAATGTAATTAAAACACTATAAAGAGTTTATATAATGTGTGATTACATACCTATTTAAAGGTTTGTGTCGAATTTGAATCGGGTTTTTAGGGCGGTGCTAAAGTGATCATGATCGCATGCAATGTCGAGGCAAAAAATGACTAGGTATTCCCCCTTACCCCCGACACTGTCCATTTCTTGTTTTTAAACGATGAGAGAAGTGCTACACCTGGTGGAGAGAGATTGTAGGACAGAAATAGTTGCTTTATGCATGCTGTACGTTACGACAGGACACGTCACGATGTAATGGAGGGTCTGTTTTTTTCAACTTTTCTCCAATACTATAGAGCCATTACCATGTTGATCAACGCTTGAATAGAAACCTAGTTCACACCCCCGATTTTGAAGTCAACACAGTCGCTATTTCTTTGTAGCCTCGTTTGAATGTTGCGGTTGCGCACATTTGTACGGAATGGGGTGAGTTTACGTCAGTAACTCTAACTCTTTCTTTCTGTAGCGTGAAAGCACACAAGAGCGTAAGCCCCGAGCGGTGCGACCAGCAGGACGTCTGTGCACAGAGCTCCACCGGCACCTGACCTCTGCACAGGAGGCGGAAGACACTCCTTCAGCCGACACAGAGGATGAGGAGGACGAGGAGGAAGATGATGACGATGAGGACAGTGAGTCCGAGGAGGAAGAAGAGGAGGAGTCTTCGAGCAGTGAGAGTGAACGCTCCACTCCCCTTGAGCCCACCAAGCCCCAGTTCTCCTCGGAGAAAGAACTCAAATCTGTTGTGGAGCTCATCAAGTATATGCACACATACTGCCTGCCCATGCGCAAGCAGGCCGGCTGGGAGCGCAAGGAGCGCGAGTGCCCAGGCCAGGTACGCAGGGCCAGGCCCGAGTGCCCCACAACCCTGATCCACCCGAACTGTCACAAGGCTGCCCCCCAGGCCCAGAGCAGCGCACCTCGGCCGCGCCTCGCCTTTACCCGCAGACGGGAGGTGAAAGCCAACTCTCTCCTGCGCGAACTGCTCAAAACGGTCAACTCCTTTGACGTGAGCAAGCCTTACAGACTCCACAGCCCCCCCTACACCCATAACAGAGATGCTATCACCAAGCCAGCGCATGACAGAAAGACTGAGACCCCTAGCCCGACTGCCAGCTCAATCAAACCAGAGCTTATGAAAGAGCGCGGCCTTGAGGCCCCTCTGAGCCCTGATCTGGAGGACGCCTCCTTCTCAGTCCGTCGCTCCCGCAGGCTCGCCTCTTTCCCCAGCCGCTTCGCCAAGAAGGTGCGTGCAGGCCGGGTGAGGGAGGAGCCTGCGTCCGGGGAGCGGCGCCCTAATGAGGAGGACAAGGCGGTCAAACACCCCCTGGTAGACGACCCGGAGAAAGACTCCGCCGCCAATAACAACAGTACTTCCCAAACCACGGCAGACGCAGCCGAACCCGATAACCTCTCCTGTCAAAACGGTAAGGCAAGATGGTGACGATGTCAGAAGCCCCAAGCTCTCAAGGCCTGTCCCGATTTTTCAGTCCACATGGCTCCAACGTGCAGTATCTTTCTTCAATTTGATGTGAATGAATAACACAAGTGCCACTGTTAAAAGGCTGGTAAAAAATGTTGTTTTTATACCTGCTGAATCTGCTGTTGTGTTCTCTGACCATGTATGTAACCATTGGTACCAACGACTCTTTCTGTCATTCTGATTGCAGAGAAACGGTCCTGCCTCTGTCTGCCGCTGACTCCCAAATCTACCGGGTTTGTTTTCCGTACTATAGTCCTATACACTACAATACATGTACTGCTAGCCCATAGCCCCACTGGACTCACAAAGCTATTTTTAATGTACACTTCTGGAACTCTTCCATGTGTGAAATGACTGTGCTGTTCTCTGGCCCCCAGATAGTTTTTTGCTGCTTTGTGGACTCTGTAATATCCCCAAAGCACTCCACACAAGCCTTTCATGGTAACACAGATCCAAAAATAGACCTCAATAGGAGAAGGAGCTTGTACTGTAATACCAATCATAGACGGCTGTAAAGGAAAGCTATTCTCATGTGGTTCACGTTCACAATGAAAATGTAATATAATCTCCAACAAAAGAAAAGAAGTCCTTTAAAAAAAAAAACAGAGCACCGAACAGTACATCCTTTTGTCGCCCCTCTACCCCGACCCCTGCACCGCCTTCCCCTGGCCCTGATGATGACTTTGCAATTGCTCTCTCTCTTTTCTCCATGATCAGAGATACACAGTATGCCAACAGGCCCTTTGAGCAGACTCTCAGCGTGGACCTGTGTGGCACAGCAGGTAATGTTGGGGCTTTGAGTTGGTGTTGATCATCTTGGCGTCTTTTACGCCTTGGCTTGACGAGACAACGTTTTGGAGCTATGTCCTGTAATCCTTGTGTCTGTCAGAAGTAGCTTGTCTAGAGGGAAGTAAAGTCTAGCTAGCAAATATACTGTGTTGTAGACTAGTTTATCTCTTTTAGATATACTATTGCTAACACAGCTCGGTAGCAAAGCAGTAGAGGAGAGGGGGAATGTGTTTGTATCGTGTTGTGAAGAGCATGACTGGAGTCTAAGGACGTGATCTGTCTCCTGGGTAAATGTCATCTTGACATGGCTAATTTGGTTGCGTAGCTACTTGGGAAGCGGAGAAGACCGATATAACAATGCTTTACAGTGTCTGCCGCTGATATCTTCCTCAAAAGCCATGATGTTAATAACAACTGAAAGTCAAATACGCACTTTGGTCAAAGTTAATATGAGATTGTGTGCTCGCCTTGTGCCGTATCAAGGTGCTGTGTTAACTGTAATGTTACAAAATAACAGCATCAAAGCAATTTGTTGTATTGGGAAAGCCATTGAGAGACAGATAGAAGTGAACAGAGTAACAGACAGTACACCCAGTAACAGTTAAACATGAGCAGTGTTTTAAAACGTGACCAGTGAAATTGTCTGAACTGTTGATGTTTCTCTAATGTTAACCCAACAGAGCTGTTTGAAACCACTGTGAGGTACATGTGACTTATTAGAGTGGCGTGTGTTTTCAGGCCTCACCCCTCCCACCACCCCCCCTCACAAGCAAGTGGAGGACGAGCTGTTCAAGCCAGAGGGGAAAGGAGAATCCACACCGAAGGGCTCGTGGCTGACCCGGGCCCACTCCCGCAAGCTCCCCGAGCAGACTGAACTCTACGCCCAGCTCCGCAAGATGGGCCAGGCCATCGATGCAGAACCCAAAGTCCACAGGACGTTCGGAGACCACGACTACTGCCTGCTGAGTCTGGGGGAGAGCCGGAAGAGAACCGCCGCCATGCTGGCCCACTCGCTGTTCGGACGCTCCTCTCCGGAGGGGCCAGAGCCTAAGGGGGACAAGGCTGAGCGCAGGGTCCAAGGGGACAAGAGGCTGGAACAGCAGCGTGAAGACAGGCTCTTTTCCAAGGTGCCAGAGTACCTGAGTAACGGTAACAGGGCTGACAGAAAGGGGGACGCTTTATCCCCCCACAACTCAGATGAAGCGGGGGAACGCTCCTCCCGTTCACCCTCCCCCATTCTCCACTCCAGCTGCTGCCAGCCCCACTCGCCTAGCAGCAAGCCCGACTTCAGGTGAGAATATAAACCACTGTTAGTCCGATTAGCAGTCACAGCCATGTGTACTGTCTTCTCTCATTGGCATGTGACTCAGGTTCTTCCATTAGCTCCCGTCTTATTCTCTCTGCTTTGTGTCTCTCTCCTCAGCTGTGAGAACTCTGAGACGTGCCACGGAGACAAGCAGAGAAACAAAATCTCCAAGTCTGTGTTTCAAATTGACGAGGTAAATACCAGTTCTGCTATTATGAGTTTTTTCCGTGTGTGTGAAGTCGGCATGATTTGCCACTGCGGCAAGTGTCCTGTTCTGACGGTTGCCATTGTGTCGTTGCCTAGGACAACTGCCAAGTGTTCTACATACACAACCTGCCAAGCAGCGTCACACAAACGATGCTGCGCAAACGCTTCGAGGCCTTTGGAGACCCGGAGGACTGCAAAGTCATCACCAAACACGAGTAGGTCCTTTTTTTTATCAGCCTGTCTGTGACCTTCCAGAGTACGGAATGCAGTGAACGTGAGGACCACGTGCCGAAACTCTCTGTCTTCTGTGTGTGTTGATGTGTGTGTGCGTGCGCATGTGTTTGTGTGTGTGCGCATAGGGAACGCTGTGGAGTCATCAAGTTCCGTCCGGCACCCAGCGGGCAGCAGATCCAGAGGCACAGACGAGAGCCGCTTTTCCAGAATGGAGCGGGTGGCATGCACAGGCTCAGCAGGAAGAGATACATAGATCTGGGTAAACAGAGATACAGTCAAACCATGTTGAACGTTGATAAAGGTGCCACACATTGGATTTCTTAGAATTTTTGCATTGTAATTTCAGAACATGTCCATGATATATCTGGCGCTAATAGTGGAATGATAGTGTTTCACAGTATTGCACAGTATTACCCACCAGTGTTGTGATTGTCTGTGATATTTTCATATTGATTTCTCCCGCCCAGTGGCAACTGTTGTCAAACTGGGAAAGCTGTTCAGACTTTGTGTCTGGGTTATCTTGTGGAAATGGCTCGTTTCCTGTTTGTTGAAATTCTACACTGTTCCCTCAGTTTCAATTTATGGGAGAAAACATGTACTGAATAGTGTAGGGAATCATTGTACCATCTCAATCGCTGTGAAATATAGTACCATCTAAATCGCTGTGAAATATATTTAGTATATTTCACAGCAATTTAGATGGTACAATGATTCCCTACACTATTCAATGCTTGTTTTCTCACATAAAAAGTAATACTGTGAAAATATCATTTCACTATTAGTGGCAGATATATTATGGACATATTTCTGAAATTACAATGCAAAGGAAATGTGTCGCACCTTTTACTTGTATTTATCCTTTATTTAACTAGGCAAGTCAGTTAAGAACACGTTCTTATTTACAATGACAGCTTACCGGGGAACAGTGGGTTAACTGCCTTGTTCAGGGGCAGAACAACAGATTTTTACCTTGTCAGCTCAGGGATTTGATCCAGCAACCTTTTGGTTACTGGCCCAATGCTCTAACCTGTAGGCTACCTGCCGCCCAAAGGAGTATGAACTGTTAGATGGCAGCAATGCTAAGATATTGTACAAGTTGTATCTCCATGTAATGTTGATGGCTATGATGACACTGTTCTTACAAAGCTGTGTGTTTCCCTCTCCAGACGAAGCTGGACCAGGGCCGGTGAAGAGCAAGTATGACGCCCTGGACTTTGACACCCTGCTGAAGGAGGCCCAGAAGAGCCTGCATCGCTGACGGTGACTCGGCTGGACTCGCCTTAGAACCCTCATACCACCCCCAGACTCGGCTCAGTACCTCAACCAAGGCACCTCGTCATGTTTACATTTTTAACATTGGATTAAGAAACGGACCTAGTCTCTTTCAGCTGAGGATACTACAGAGGAAGCTAGCGGGGGTTGGAGGGATGGAGAAAAAAAAAAGCAACGAAACAACATAAAATGTATCTGAACACAAAAAGCTGCTTCCTGTCTGTGTTCATGACTTTGTTGTGACTCGTCGTGGTCCCGTTGAGAGCCGATGGGCGTGTGGGCGGGCGAGACCTCTGTAGCAAACCTTGCTCCCTCCGTTGGTCGTTGTGGTGTGTGTGTCTGCGTGTGTGTGTCGTTTTTTTGTACCCCCTTGGTCACTACTGGTGGAACTGCAAGCTGTATTCGCCATTACGTTGTACGGTATATAACAAAACCTGCTTAATATTAGCAAAATTGTGGATGTTCAAACTGTGTGTGTTATGACATAAAATACAAAACCAAAAAAAATCTTTGGAACAGCTTAAAGTTTACAAATCGAAAAATGAAAAGAAAAAAAATCTTGTTTTTTGTCATTTTAGTGCTTCCTTGATTTAATCTATGCACTCTAATGAGGTAATCGTGTTTCCTCACTCGACTTCTTCCCCCTACTCTGCCACTCAACACTGCTATGCTGTTGGCTGCTTTACTCTATAGGTTTCCTATTCACTGCTGCTGAGCTAGCCACTCTCACAACCTGGTTACGCTGATCTTGGATGGCAGTCACTTCCTATCCTACCAACTCCACATAAATGGGGCTATGACAACTAACACTATTATGTCATGAAGTAAACGTCAAGGCATATTTACCATATGAAAACTCACTCACTCTCCAGAGCAAAATCACAATCTATCCCAGCCAATTCTCTGCACTGTTTGTACTATCTGAACATGTCTGATATCAATCAGTAAGCGCAACCCAGCCAAGGACAGAGCAGAATCAGACATTTACTCCAGGTTCTAGAATATACCTTATACTATAGTAATGGAATGTACACCTCACTGATCTGAATGTAGAGCCCTTACCCGAATCCAAGTCTCTGGAGTTGTGCTCCTTAATAGAGCTCCATTGCAGCCCGTCTCTTTGTGATGCACCCAGCAGCATAGCTGAGGGAGAGAGCGTCCAAGGCTCACCGTACCATTAACACCAGAGAGAGGGGTGGTAAATCAAAAGTCTGTTGAACTCTGTTGGATTTTCCCAGAGATATGGATGGTACCACATCAGACAAGCGTCTCCACCTAATTTAGATCCTTCCCTCTTCGTCTCGGGTGCTCTCTCCCTCGTTTTATTCTTGCTCTTCCACCTCTGAAACACTAATTTACTTCTCCCAATCTATCCTTTCTTATTGGTGGAGGAGTTCAGCTTGCTTTTCCTACTAAAACTCCCATAACTCGCCTCGTGGCTAAAAACTCAAAATAGTTTGCGTGTCAGTTTTCGGACCGTGTATCCAATGTGTACCTGAGTGTGTCGTCTGTCTGTCTCGTGTTCGGGTTGGCGCTGCCATCGCTGGGGATCCCAGGAGGACCAATGGCCCTCTGGTGTGCTGGGAGACTGAATACCAATTTTCTTCTCTCCCGCTCTCTTTCTTGTTTTCTTCAAAGACCAGGTCCCCCTGTCCCCCAGCCCCTCAATACTGTACAGCCTAGCTCTTCTGTGTGTGGGCATGGGGCCTCGTGCTGCCCCAGCCTTGGCAAACCTCCTTTTTTTCTAACAGATTATCCCTGTGTCTCTCTCTCTCTCTCTGTCTCTTCCCCATTTATCTAATCTTCTCCATTTATCTAATCTTCTCCTCTGTAACACACATGAAATTGAATGTTTACATCACTGAATTCTCGTTCGACTTTATTAGAGCGCACACTAAGTACAAAGACGCCTTATTCAGTGTTAGAGTATCCTATCAGGATGTGCCTTCGTGGCTTACCCTAGTAGGTTTACTAAAGAAAAGAAAAAAAGACAAATATTTAGTGCTATACATACTGATAAAAAAATATATTTAAAAAAACTTGCTAATCAAAAGAAGAAAAGCTGAATAACTATTTGTGCTTAGTATGTATACTACTAAAAAGTGAGAGAATGTGCTGGTTTACATGATAAAAAATTAAATATGATATATAATGTGTATATAGCACTATACGTAGTGTAAACATGAAATGTATCGTTGTGTCTATACAGCGATTTGTAGATGTGCATTATAAGGGTGGTGGGACACCATTGCAAATCAGACTGGCAAGGATAAACTGTTTAAAGATGCAAGGTTGAACAATACAGGGAGTAACTGAACTGAAGGGAATTTATTTTAAAATGACTTGACACAAGTCAAACACTGTTGTATAAAGTATCCCTTTAGATATGCTATAGAAAGTTGAATTTCTTTTTTTAATGATTTCAATATTTTTGATGATTTTTCTTTTTTTTACGCAATTGAGATGCAATACATATATCTATGAGACAGCCTTTCTCAAAGATTGGAAGTGGTTATTTCAGTGGTTGGTTGTTAAAATAAATCCTTGAAAACTGATCCTGTACTGTACGCTGTAAAACTGCTGTTAAAAAAAGATTAATATATATATATATATATATATATATATATATATATATATATATATATATATGAAATGACAAATAATAATGTGGTCAGTCATGCCATACATCAAAAAATCATGTATAACAATAATACCATTGCACATAAAGCCCCAAATAATGAAATATCTGTTCACAACTTTTCATGAAAGGAGCTAGGCCTATTACTGACACATGTTGTTGGTAGACAGGTTGCTAAACTTGTTGAAATTCAGTGGACACTCGTATAATGATTGGCAACTTGTGAACATGTATGACTGACTATTTTTGGAGAGAGGGAACGAAAACAGTCACTGAGCTTTTTAGCCCCCGTTGAATTTTCAGACTACTTGATGCCAGTGAAGTCCTTCCATCAGTAGAATTGAATGACAACAAAACGATTTCTCACGAGGAGAGCCTTAAAACAAATAGGGGGAAGCTAAAGCTATCACTATAGCTTTTAATATTACCGTTTTATCTCCTTTCAAATCCAATGTGTTTTATTATTACAACTTTTTTCAATACAGCCATATTATAAAAGGTATATAAATATATATACATATGAATATATATTTGTGTGTTTGTGTAGATATTAAGATGATTATATACTTTCTTATAGAAAACTTTGATGTTGACCATTTTCCTCAGTGTTTCAGAGCACTTCGGCACATTTCAACAACTACTGTCAACCTAGGATTTGTTAGGTTGAGAGATGATCCAAATTGAACCCCTTCCAAAGGTAACCCTCGTCAGAACAGAATGCAATTCTTCCCATTCTTCATTTCAGAAAATGGCAAGAAATGAACTTGAGGCAAGTTGACCAAAACAATATTTGATGTTGGCTTTAAATCGAATTCGGAGAGCCTTGTCAGATTGATTTTCTAACTGTCATTATCCAACTACATAGTCCACACAAATACATATTTAAGTTTTCCGATTTTATTTCATTGGGAAATGTCTCTTTAAACTCACCATGTTAATAAACTTGCCCTATAGAAAGAAAGTGCGTGCAATACTGGTCCTTGAATCACCACTGTTCACTGTACTCTGGATGTAAATGGCCATGTGTATTAAAGGTTATTTTGTATCCCAAACAGACAGAGCGCTTTCTGTCAACACACAGAAAACGTCTGATAACATAATGGTAATGTGATGTCAATGGCCACTTTGGAGGCTGCAAACTGTCAAAATCTAGCTAGCGGTGGGCAGGTCTTTGGTGGAAGACAAATTGACATAAAAGGGCATACATTGTTTTTCTTATTTAGATTTTTTCATTGCTATTGATCTAATAACTATCAAAATTCACAAAATGATTTCCTTTTTTAATGTAGTTTGGTAAACGGTAAATACTGCTAGTAAGATTTTATATTTTTACATCTGTTGGTTTATTTTACGTTTATTATTTTTTATTTATACGCCACTTAGTTTGGATGTCTTTTAATGGTGTTTTTCCCCCTGTTTTGTGTGATTTCAGATGTCTTCAGAATGTGGAGACAAAATGCATTTCAGTACTTTTGAATTGTTAAAATCTAGTTTCGTAGATACATTTATCTATAGACTGAAATGATCTGATGTTATAAATTATATTTTAATTCATGTAAATAGTTTCAAAATGAAGACTATGGCTTCATTTTAAACTGAATACATTTCTCTTCAGAGATTGTTTACATTATTAAACTGTAGAAATGTTCCTCATATACTGTAAAAAGTACATATTTTATTGATTTGCCTCCAAAAAATAAAACCCTAATGAACAACATGTGAAGGTTTGGACATTATACAATCAGTTAGGCATTAATTGATGTGTCAATGGTTGAGACTGTACACATGTACTAGAGCAAATAGAGTAGAGCAGGTCTTGAAGTATCCCTGTGCTACTATGATTTGGTGTTACACCACAAGGACAAGACAACACACAATCGCAGTAGTTAAAATAGTTGAAATCATATCTTTACGGTCCTTGTTTATGTGTTGCTGATTCAGAGCCAATACATAAAGTGCATTGACACTATGCATACTAGGCCACTGATTCTTGACCTGCGCCAACTAGTAATTACAACACAAGGAAGCAACAAAAGGGTATTTCTCTAGCTAAAGGCTTACACAGCAAATCAATTCAAATGAAATGTTATTGGTCGCATACACATATTTAGCGGATGTTATCCAACAGCACAGTAACATCTAACAATTCACAACAATACACACAAATCTAAAGTAAAAGAATAGACTTAAGAAATATATAAATATTAGGATGAGCAATGTCGGAGTAAATCAATTACCTACCATTCCCCCTGCTTTCTACAAAGAGTAACATCTCATCTGACACAAGCATATTTGGTATGATTCTATAATTCATTATTTTGATACAGTGGCTTGGGGAAGGGGAGTTGGGGTCCCTTGGAGTGTCTATGTCAGCACTGAGCAGTTATTCTTGCTAAGGGGACATATCTAGCTAGCCTAGTAGGCGGGCGGACACACTGACTGATTAAGGGCGGCAGGTAGCCCAGCAGTTAAGAGCGTTGGGCCAGCAACCGAAAGGTCGTTCATTCAAATCCCAGAGCTCACAAGGTGAAAAATCTACCAATGTGCCCTTGAGCAAGGCACTTTAACCTAGTCGCTCTGGATAAGGGCGTCTGCTAAATGACTAACATGTATCTTAAGGAGCCGCTGGCCAGTTTTCCGCTCTTCTTGCCTGTGATTCACAAATCAGTGTGATATTCTTTAACTGGATGTCTCTCATTCCTCTGCAGCCTCAGCCTCTATACGGCTACGCTGCCCTTGTGTCAGGACGAGACACTTACGAGCATCACTGAGCATCACAGCCCTATACGGGCAACCCTGACTGCAGCTCTCCCCTATTGGTGAAACACAGAGAGCGAGGCAGCAGCGTCACCATCGCGAGTGACGACACTACAATGCAGTGCTTAGCAAAGTGCTTGCGTGTGCTCACTACTGCGTGTGTAGCTGTGTGGTGTATAGTGGTGACGCACGGCTCTTCGCTACAGGAAAGGAAAATCCGCCTCCTGATCCCCTCTTCCAATCAGTTCTCATTATACGCGCTCAATTAGGTTGCCACCCTCACGGGCATCGTTCTGTGTGTTTGTAAGATTGTTATGTATGGCCCCAGTGGGACAGTTAACACACACACTATATCCTGAGGGAGGATGCTGCGTCGCAGAGTGTACGATGCTAATGCTGTGGACTTAATTCTGCAGTGAGGGACCAGTGCAGAGAGTTGAATTACAGGTTTATGTACATTATTAATAACCCTAGGATAACCACTGTTGAAATCAAAGATATATGTTTAGCCATTGGAAATGATACCCACCCACTTCATTCTAACTGAATTCCATATTTCTAAAGTCAATTTCATACTGCCTAATCAACGAGTACAATCAGTTCATTGTAAATTCCACTGAAATGCCTAAGTATTCACATTCATTGCACAGGAATAGGCTGTGTTTGACATTGTCCACACCCTGCTCCATCCTGTGGATCCTGATACAATTCCTTCCATATATAGGTCAGTGTACAGCACAGTGCCGTATACTGTAAAGCTATGCTAGGCTAATGTTAACCAGCTCTTGTAAATCGATATCGGGTACAGGGACTGAAAGATCCTGTCTTGGTGCTGAGAAGAATAGTCACTTTGGTCCAGGACTGGGAACTCCCTAATCTAGTTGACAACACAGGTCTTTGACTGGGGGGCTGCTTCGGCTGCACTTCCTGTGTGATAGATGGAACAACACAGGGTTAGAGTACAGGGTCCGTATTCACAAAGCGTCACAGACTAGAAGCGCTGATCTGAGATCAGGTCCTCCCTGTCCATATACTCGTATTCATTATGATCTAAAAGGGATCCTAGATCAGCACTCCTACTCTGAGAAGTTTTATGGATATGGGCCCTGATCTCACATTGATTAAATGTAATTAGCCCCAGAGCATAAGCTTTACATTGTTTCAAACAGAGATAGCCCAAGTTTTTGAGAGGTAGTCTGCCATGTTTGGATTCCCCAAAAATAGCTGCTCTTAGTAGTTTCCTCCATGTCTGAAGAGGACGTTTGGAGCATCTCTTAATGATATGGTCATTACTATGATTGAGGTTCTTCACCAATGTTATAAATTCCACTGTGTAATTAATATCAACAGTCTAAATCCCTGGTCTTTTCTGTGTCTGTCTCTGTGTCTCTTGGTGCTGTGTGTGTGTGTGTGTCCCTTTGTGTCTTGTGTCTTACCCTGCTTGGCTGCGGTGGTGACGACGGCTACCTCGTCTTTGGCCTCCTCCAGAGCGGCCACCTTGGTTTCGTGCATCTCCTTCAGAGCGTTCCACTCCCTTCTGTTGATCAGCAGGCGGTCCAGCATGCGGGTGATCGCCATGTGGAAACGAGAGAACTCCTAGAGGAGGTGGGAGGTGGGAGAAAAGGGGAAGGAGGGGAGGTGTGAGACAAGAGGGAGGTAGATGAGGAGGGAGGGAAAACATTCCGTTCAAAATACTAGTTAGATCTATTTTGCTTGGTCTTCAGTGCCATCTAGTAGTTATTGATTCATAATAGAGACGCAGGGACTCACCTTGATCACAAAAGCAGACAAAATCAACGAAACCACACTGCATCTTGGGAAGATCAGCTGATTTAGTCCTGTCCATCATTGGCTGGGGGGAAAGATATGAATCATGGGATTAGTAGTGCAAATGTACTGAAACAACACCTGGGCTCTACTTACTCCAGCTTAAGCAATCAAATAAACCTAAAACTAAAGTTTCCCATTCTGACACAAATGCTATTAAACTCCTAGGGAGCTGGCTGGGTAAAACGGTGTGAGTCAGGATATGGTCCAGTTGACTGGGCCGTGGTGACCGCTCTTTCTGACTCAGTGTACTACATAATAGGCAGTACATCACCACATGCCCAATGGGAATGCTCTCTCTCTCTCCCTCCCGCCATGCAGTTCTTACAATAGGCTGCTGCTCCAGCACAGTCCTCTCCAGGTCACCCTGCTCCCAGAACTCTGCAGCTACAGACAGCGCCACCTGTAGGCCCACACAGGAATGGTCACACACACACAACACTGAATATGAAACTTACAGTATGATGATGTCCATAGCAACAAGAGTGCATTTGTTTGTGCACTCTTGTTAGTACGGAAATATTCTTTTAAGATTTCATAGATACTGTAGTATGAAAGGCCTGCTCCTGATGCAATCCAGACCTCACGAGCAAAATGCCATTACAGAAAGGATATTCCACATTCCTCTCACATCCTCTGCTGAGCGCAACAGTGTACAGTGTTCTGCAGTTACTATGCTGCCATATGAGAAGAGCAGCAGGACTTCATTCTTCAAACATCTGTGTTAATCCCCCATGTCCACCAGACATATGTGTTTTGTTTTGCCGGATGTCTAGCCTGCATTTTCCATACTTGACGTGTAGGAAAGCTAAGGCAAGCTTTGTCAAAAAATAAATTTGCATCCTGTAGCACTAATTCCAAAAATGTTGGGACACTGTAAAGTCCATGGAGAATAAGAGCACCTCCTCCCAGCTGCCCACTGCACTGAGGATAGGAAACACTGTTACCACCGATAAATCTACGATAATCTATCATTTCAATAAGCATTTTTCTATGGCTGGCCGTGCTTTCCACCTGGCTACCCCGGCCAACATTTCAGCACCCCCTGCAGCAACTTGCCCAAGCCCCCCCGCTTCTCCTTCATCCAAATCCAGACAGCTGATGTTCTGAAAGAGCTGCAAAATCTGGATCCCTACAAATCAGCTGGGCTATACAGTCTGGACCCTCTCTTTCTAAAAAAAATCAGCCGAAATTGTTGCAACCCCTATTACTAGCCTATTCAAACTCTTTCGTATCGTCTGAGATCCCCAAAGATTGGAAAGCTGCCGCGGTCATCCCCCTCTTCAAAGGGGGAGACACTCTAGACCCAAACTGTTATAGACCTATATCCATCCTGCCCTGCATTTATAAAATCTTCGAAAGCCAAGTTAACAAACAGATCACCGACCATTCCGAATCCCACCGTACCTTCTCCACTACGCAGTCTGGTTTCCGAGCTGGTCATGGGTGCATCTCAGTCACGCTCAAGGTCCTAAACGATATCATAACCTCCATCGATAAAAGACAGTACTGTTCAGCCGTCTTCATCGACCTGGCCAAGGCTTTCGACTCTGTCAATCACCGCATTCTTATCGGCAGACTCAATTGCGTTGGCTTCTCAAATGACTGCCTTGCCTGGTTCACCAACTACTTCTCAGGTAGAGTTCAGTGTGTCAAATCGAAGGGCCTGTTGTCCTCTGGCTGTCTCTATGGGGGTGCAACAGGGTTCAATTCTCGGGCCGACTCTTTTCTCTGTGTATATCAATGATGTCGCTCTTGCTGCTGGTGATTCTCTGATCCACCTCTATGCAGACAACACCATTCTGTATACATCTGGCCCTTCTTTGGAGACTGTGCTAACTAACCTCCAACGAGCTTCAATGCCATACAACAGTCCTTCCGTGGCCTTCAACTGCTTTTAAATGCTAGTAAAACTAAGTACATGCTCTTCAACTGATTGCTGCCCGCACCTTCCCGCCCGACTAGCATCACTACTCTGGACGGTTCTGACTTAGAATATGTGGACAACTACAAATACCTAGGTGTCTGGTTAGACTGTAAACTCTCCTTCCAGACTCACATCAAGCATCTCCAATCCAAAGTTAAATCTAGAATCGGCTTCCTATTCCGCAACAAAGCATCCTTCACTCATGCTGCCAAACATACCCTTGTAAAACTGACCATCCTACCAATCCTCGACTTCGGTGATGTCATTTACAAAATAGCCTCCAAAACCCTACTCAATAAATTGGATGCAGTCTATCACAGTGCCATCCGTTTTGTCACCAAAGCCCCATATACTACCCACCACTGCGACCTGTACGCTCTCGTTGGCTGGCCCTCGCTTCACACTCGTCGCCAAACCCACTGGCTCCAGGTCATCTACAAGACCCTGCTAGGTAAAGTCCCCCCTTATCTCAGCTCGCTGGTCACCATAGCAACGCCCACCCGTAGCACGCGCTCCAGCAGGTATATCTCTCTGGTCACCCCCAAAACCAATTCTTCCTTTGGCCGCCTCTCCTTCCAGTTCTCTGCTGCCAATGACTGGAACGAACTACAAAAATCTCTGAAACTGGAAACACTTATCTCCCTCACTAGCTTTAAGCACGAGCTGTCAGAGCAGCTCATAGATTACTGCACCTGTACATAGCCCATCTATAATTTAGCCCAAACAACTACCTCTTTACCTACTGTATTTATTTATTTTGCTCCTTTGCACCCCATTATTTCTATCTCTACTTTGCACCTTCTTCCACTGCAAACCAACCATTCCAGTGTTTTTTTACTTGCTATATTGTATTTACTTCACCACCATGGCCTTTTTATATTTTTATTTATTTATATATATATTTTGTTTGCCTTCACCTCCCTTATCTCACCTCACTTGCTCATATTGTATATAGACCTATTTTTCACTGTACTATTGACTGTATGTTTGTTTTACTCCATGTGTAACTATGTGTTGTTGTATGTGTCGAACTGCTTTGCTTTATCTTGGCCAGGTCGCAATTGTAAATGAGAACGTGTTCTCAATTTGCCTACCTGGTTAAATAAAGGTGAAATAAATAAATAAATAAAAATATTATTACTTACCCTCTTGCTCTTTTGCACCCCAGTATCTGTATTTGCACATCATCATCTGCACATCTATCACTCCAGTGTTAATGCTAAATTGCTATTATTTTGCCTCTATGGCCTATTTATTGCCTTACCTCCCTACTCTTCTACATACTGTACATAGATTTTTCTATTGTGTTATTGACTGTACGTTTGTTTATGTGTAACTCTGTGTTGTTGTTTTTGTCGCACTGCTTTGCTTTATCTTGGCCAGGTCGCAGTTGTAAATGAGAACTTGTTCTCAACTGGCCTACTTGGTTAACTAAAGGTGAAATAAAATAAAAATATATATATGCTTAACTTTTCAACTAGATAAAAGCTAGCTAGTTGGAGTCTGTGTGTGTACTTTCGTTTGTACCACCGCAAGGTAAAGCAACGCACGAGTGGGAAATACTGAACGCATGAAGTACACAGAGCGCAACGCAGCGTTGGGGACGACTCCATTGACAATGAATGTCTTCTGCCGGAACACAAAGAGCTTGATGCATTTGGTGGACATGAGGCATTACCTTGCTCTGGATCTCCCATGGTTTGGCGACAGCAGACAAATCACAGGCCGTCATCATCATAGCCCTGAGTATGTAGAGGACAGATAGAGTGCGAGTAGTACTACAGTTCGAAGGTCTCTAGGAAAAGCAGTTGTACAATTATTTTCTCCACACCTTTGTGAAAACATAATTGATGACAGATTGTGTTTTAAGTCTAATATGGTCTTGGAACTGTAGCCAAAGACATCCATAGTTTATCTTTGTCTTAGATTCTGCCCCGTTTAGTCTTAGATTCTGCCCCGTTTTGTCTTAGATTCTGCCCCGTTTTGTCTTAGATTCTGCCCCGTTTTGTCTCAGATTCTGCCCCGTTTTGTCTCAGATTCTGCCCCGTTTTGTCTCAGATTCTGCCCCGTTTTGTCTCAGATTCTGCCCCGTTTTGTCTTAGATTCTGCCCCGTTTTGTCTTAGATTCTGCCCCGTTTTGTCTTAGTGTCTACCCTGTTTTGTTTGAAAAGTGAAATAATACAAAGACATCCATAGTTTCCTCCATAGGGCACAACTACCTTCATATGCCTAGGCCTACTACTCAGCTAGGAAATTCACCTACATGACTATCGCCTTGCGAGTGGTCACCTGTGTCATGTACTTGGTCCAAACATCCCAGCTCTCGTAGGTCTTCGATTGGTCCACGATCTTTTGGAACATGGTTATTTTCCTACAGACAGGAGAAAATCACCCCCAGTTACCATGACTCAGGATGCCTCCTAAATGGCACCCTATTCCCTGTACCTATTCCCTATATAGTGCATTACTTTTGATCATGGCCGATAGGGTTCTGGTCAACACAAGTGCACTATGTAGGGAATAGGGTGCCATTTGGGACGAACAGACAATCTCTATGCCCTCAGGTATGTACTGTATGTATTATGGGGCAATGCATTTAAAACATATTTGAAAAATACAATACACTCACTTGAAGTAGAGAGCGAGGTCGGTGGCGATGATGGCGATGTCCATCAGATGTATGACATGCTCGTGCTGAGCACGACTTAGATTCTGATGAATATTTAAGGCCTGAAACAGGTACCAAGATAAGTTTGAATGTGATAACATAAGTATTCAACATTTTTGTTGAATCCGGGAATACCAACACGTGTATAATATATCAAATGTATGAATAAGGAATAACAAACAAAGCCCTAGGATAATTGAAATATTCCAATTCCTAGGGGGAAGTATGAAGACGCTGCCTGCCACAGTTCATGGTCCGGCGATATTGTGAACACTGAAAGTTGCCTAATTATCTGATGGCCAGATTCTCCCAGGCACATTCTGTGCCATCAGAACTGCATCATTCACAGTCTAGCTTCTCCAAGGGAGAAACCAAACCCTCTCAGGTCAGAACCTAGAGAGGCTCAGGCTGCATCCCAAATAGAATCCTATTCATTATATAGCGCACTACTTTTGACTGGAGCCCTATGGGCTCTTGTCTAAACTAGTGCACTATGTACAGATAGGGCGCCATTTGGGAGGCAACCTCACTCACAAGATCTCTCAGCAGGGTCTTCCCAATCTCCAGATGGTGTCTCTCCAAGATGGAGGAGCCGTGGAGCTTGGCACGAGGGTTTCCAGACCTGACAAACACAGGAGGAGGGAGAGGAAGATTGAGATCGACCGCAAAGATAGATTAGCCATTGGTAAGAAACGAGTCATTGCTTTCTCAGTTGCTGTCTCTACACTTTTCCAGGTATTACTGTAGGCAGCAGACCTGCTTTCAAATAGTATTGGTTTTCCTTCAAATACTTAAGCTACGCTTGATTGAACTTGCTCTAGCTTTACTCTGGTACTCTAGACAGGCTCAAATCAAACATTCAAAGTAATTGAACGACAACAAACACTATTTGATCACATCATTCCATTACTTCATCTGGTAGAGGTTGTTTGTGCCTTTGTGGTCGATATTGTGGCATAAGCCAGCTGTTACCATGGCCATGGTCTCTAGGTCTGTGTAGTAACGCTTCAGGTCACCTGTCTAATGCAATGATACAGAAAGTTAGGTTAGGTCACATGTCTAATGATACAAGAAATTAGGTTAGGGCCAGGATTCATGGAGCTTCCCCCAGGGGCAGTACGGAGCCACACCTGCGCTTCTTATTAATGTCCTTGCAGTGACACCCTATCCACCCCCACGCCGCTCCCAGCCTGCTCCTATGGAGACGCCTGGCTCTGTAGGCCTCATTAGAACCAATGAAGCATGGACCCACCGAGCTACACAGCCACGCAGGGCTGCTGATAATGAGCTTGACGCTCCTCTCTGCTCCTCCTTCCTCTGCGAGTTATGAATATCTGAGGAATTTACTGTGATTATACATTATAGGGACACTGCAGAGAGAGGAAGGGTCACGCTTGGATGACTCGTTACATTACATGGAAGGAGGGTGTTGGTGTCAGGAGGTTCACAACGCAGTAAAGATAGACTCTTACACCTGGCCACTACAGCTTGAAGATGTATTACATGCATCAACTGTCATGGTATCATCACCCACGGTATGTGTACGATAATGTAGGTTATGTTTTTATCCATGAGGGTTTGTGTAATGTAAGGCTTAATACGTCCCAAAGGGCACCCTTTTCCCTATAGAGTGCACTACAAGTACTACAAGTACCTGGGGAATAGGGTGCCATTTGGGACTCCTCGTTTTGTAATAGAATGCTGGTTAGCTGTAGATGAGAGGAGGCACTCACCATGAGCCGAGTGAACACGGTCTGGCCCACGTTGAAGCCACGACTCCAGTTGTGGTAGGTGATCTGCCTGTAGCCCTTACTCAGAGAGTAACAGAACCTGGTGAGGGTCTGAGAGGAACATACATAGGGATAGTTATGGGTCAGCTAGTTATAGCAGAAACACATGTCATAAAGCCAATGCAACCAGGGTAGCTAACATCTTCTACATCGGGATCATATTACCTATAACCAGCATCAACTGTCATGATTTAGTTATTAAATGTTTGTCATGCAATTGTTACGATTGAATTGTATAGCGATGCTTTATTACACATTATTGAGCAGAACTATGCATCTATAATGGGAAAAACATGACTTGGTAACAGTAGGAACAAGAGACTCTTGCCAAGATGCTGCTTCATCAGAGATGTCTCACCTCGCGGGGGACGTGGAACTTGTCCACCACACCCAACTCGTGGTACATCTTAATGCCTAACATGACCAGGTCTAAATGACTGTGCTCAAAGTCACAGAAGTGAAACTCAAAGATCTCCGACTTGGTAGAGGGCGGTAGAACTTCAGACTGTATGGAAACAGTGAAACAAAGTGCATTCTGTAGACTTCCAAGGCAGCTAGCCAGCCAGTCAGCCAGCCAGCCAACACAAGAGACAAATAGAAAATAAATGGAAGTTGGAATAGTTGTTTACCAGGATTGCTTCCAGGTCAGCATCCTCACACTCATGTGGCTCCTTTCCATACCTCTCCCTGGTATCCTAAAAGCAAATAACACCGTAAGTGTTCACCTAGGATGACATAACGCTCTATCAATCCATTTCTGGATTCCTTGAAAACCTTGGTTATTTTTCTATAAAAATCTCTGTCCAAATCTCACAGATGGTAACTAACATTCCACCATTGATTGATTACTCCGTATCTAGTATGGCAGGCTATTTACCATGTTATGAATTTGTTTTTCACCACCTGTGTGTGAATAACTTGACTTTACCCACCAAGATGTCCTTCCTGTTCTCCGGGCTTGTTCCACTTGTCATAGGTGTCTGTGTTGAGCACAGACCAGCCAAGGAACTGGGTAAGAGCCTGCAATGACCAACGATAGAGTTAGACTATTGTATTTCAGACCTTGGTTCACAAAATCAGTATACACAGGCACTATCAAACGGGATTTGAGAGGGGGATGTGGTACAATAACGATTGGGAAGCTATATTTTCAAATGGATTACTGTAATTTACAATGTTATTGATAAATATTTCAAAGGCTCTATAAAGTTATAATATGCGTTAACTGGCACTATCCCTAATGTAAGAGTGGATGAGAGTAGAGTAGGAGGCTTGACTCCAACCAATAAATAATGCAGATACTGTCAATGGCCTGTGTTTATTTATACAGCGGCGACTCAGTATCTTCGCTCTACTTCCCCCTCAGTAACACTTGAGAGTAGCATACCTCCATTAGAGTTTCATCCTGCTAGTCAAAGGGTTTCCCCATCTTTCCTGTTGTAGAAGGTGGCTCCTGCAACTATTTCTTATTCACAATGGGGTGGGACAGCACGTTCTTAATGGTCAAGCCAGATGTATCTACATGTCACGATCGCTGGAATAATTATCAGATGTTGAGTTCCACATCATTTATTAGAAAGTGAAACTTAGCAACGCAAAACAAAACAACAAACAATAAACTAACACCGAACCTTGACTACAGAGGTGCTACGTGCTCTGACTCAAAACAATATCCCATAAACACCGGTGGGAAAAACAGCAACTTAAATATAATCCCCAATTAGAAACAACGATTACCAGCTGCCTCTAATTGGGAATCATACAAATCACCAACATAGAAAATAAACTAGAACACCACATAGAAATAAATAAACTAGATCACCCCCAGTCACACCCTGACCCACTTCACCATAGAGAAACAATGGCTCTCTATGGTCAGAGCGTGACACTACAGGCCCTTTCTGAACAGGACAATGAAACAGGAACCATCTGACGTCGTTGGCTTTGCGTTGGGTTCACAGCAGTACAAAAGCAATATTTGATGACTTGAACCTGACATCCTTGACATTGAATGTGTTAGTCCTCAGCGATGCATGACTTGAAACTAAAATGTAAAATACTTTGTATGGATAAGTCATTGCCAAGTGTTGGAAATAGCAGTATCAATTTATCTACTACAACGATACTCCACTTGGCCACAGGACTATAGCCCCTTCAGTAGCATAGATCATATTTGTTTTAATTGATGCATTCAAGCTCAGACTCTCTAAGATCTGATGTCGACCCTGTTTGCGACAGGTGTCGGCATGCTACTGCTTTATTGATAAATACGTTTTGGTCTTGCCCTTCACTACATAACTATGTGTCTGCCATCTTTAATACCATATCTGAAGTATTACAGGTACCTTTTGCTCCTACTGCCAAAACATCATTATTTGTTGGCAATTAGGTTGATTTTACTTCGGGGGAAATCACCCTCTCCTCCTCATTTTGTGTCGATTAAAAAGGTCTTACACTTTAGTAAATTGGAGAAGATATACCCTACGGGGTTCTACCGAAGGTGACAGCCTTTCTTTAACTATGTAGAGACAATGCAATTTCCCTCTACTCCACAGCAAACTGCCTAGCCTAGTTTTGTATTGAATTGCTTTACCTTTGTTAGGGTTTAATATTAGACTGACTTATTATTATAATTGTTCTATTGATTTTGAAGACTAGCCGGGTTTTTTTTTTTTTACTTTGTTGTTTATTACGTGTTTTGTTATGAAAGTGTTACTTAAGAATTTAATATTTTTGTATGGGCATATACATTCAAAAAGCATTTTTTCATGGTATATTTGAATGTATAAAATCACATGTGCAATATTCTGTATTTCAATCATTGTTTACACTGTAACTGTGAAAGAATACCAATACAAGTAGTTACAAAAAAAACAACAACAATTATTTGTGCATTTGGCAGCACTGAGCTAATCAAGACAGAGATCTGATCTTACTTGGAAGCTGAAGATGTCATCTTGGGCTACGTTCATAATGTTACAGATCTGGAGGGGAGAAGAGGAAATATGGAAGAGAGGAGAGGATGATCATGGTCACTCAGATGAAAAGCACTGCACGATTAATTACAATGTCCACAAAATTGCAATTATCCATCATTTCATTGCAAGAGTACATTTCATTTCCAGGCTGTGTGCGTTTGACAGCTGCGTAATTAACTATAATGGCTTTCTGGTTGTCTGGTGCCCATGGATACCATGTACAGGGAAGAGAAGACATGGGCTGCATCCGGGAATGACACACTACCATCCCTATGCACCCTGGTCATGAGTAGTGCACTACATATTGAACAGGGTGCCATTTTGGATGCATTCATTCTTCAGTAAGTAAGGGAAGGCTTCTCAGCTCACCAGTCCCTCCTTAGCCACGTAGGTGGGGCAGGCCACTGGCAAGAGCCCAGTGGTCCGGAGCAGGGTTCCTGACAAGAACGGGGGAGATGGAGATAATAATATGATACTATTACATCAAAGTTCCAAGGAAAGAAGTTTATAGATGTGTAATTTCAAAAAGCACCAAATCAAATTCAGTAATACATGCACCCAAATGTAATTGTGGGTGTAAAAGCTGCACATAAATATTATAAGATAATGTACTGGTATATAATTTGATTTTCTACATCACTGATGAAATTACTCACGGTATAACTTTGATCTCCTCTTTTCCATGTAAAATGTAGTCAATCAATTCGTAGAAGTTTACTTCCTGGAGATAAATGAGTTGCATGTCATTAGAATCAGATTGTATGAGTTGATGTATGAATACATAATTGGACACAGCAGTGTATGGACTCAGATCTGTACAGGTGATTTGTCTACTGTACTGTTTAGTCACTAGTCACTCACTCTGCCATCAGGAGTCTTGCGTCCATCGTACTGAGGCACCTCTCCCATTTAATCACGCTTAAATACAAGGGGAACATATTAACCCTCATTAAGTCAACATATTGAAGTAAACATAAAAGGTCAAATTAACATGACAAGATAACGGTTAGTGGTTTCTGAACATTGGCATGCTAGTAGGTAGTAGGTTGAATTTCCGGTCCAACCTCACCTTAGTTTTGGTCATGTCCAAGAGGCTAACAGAGCAGCGTTCACAGTTGAGGAAATTCCTGATGGTATAGAGGGCCTTGTGGAACTGTCTCTCAATATCTGTGATCTCCTCAAACACTTTACTGGCAGACCAGAGCAGGACCTATAAGGATGGGAGGAGGTGTAGTTAAGGAGTCAAGCAGGAAAAGCATATCATTTAGTAATAAAGAAATATAAGCAGGCCTCATCATCAATATAATCTGGAGAGGTCTTGCCTGTCCCCTTCTGGTCTCACAATTGTGATGGTAGCTCAGATGGAACACTCTTAGGATCAAGTTCACATAGTTGAGGTACTTCAACAGAGTCTGTAAAGTGCCAAAAAATCTAAATTCAGTTTTACTTAGGCAGTGATGTATTTCTGAGCTTAATCTGTCAACATAAGGAGGCTGAGGGGCAGCGGCAGACTGGCCGGTCCATTTTTTGCCCAGTGGGCCTGTCTAACTTGGGTTTATGCACATTATAATTATTTGGCTAATAATGTGGGCCGCAAGGGGGGGGAAAAAGGTACAATGTGGGGGCCTCGTGAAAAAAAATGGGCTGGTGTGGGGGCCTCAAGGAAAATAATGGGCTGGGTGTGTTAGAAATGCCAGGGCCGATTTTTGGTCCCAGTCCGCAGCTGCCGAGGGGAGTGGGTAGGGCTAGAGAGGTAAACTATTCATCCTGCTTAGTGAAGTGGGGAGCTCCAATCTTGTTCACAGCTAGCATAACAGCCACCACATCCTTGCCACTCATGATGTGTTAGCCAGGACACTTTTGTTCTGGTATTCTTGGATCTGGTCCACAAAGTCACTGTAGTAGCTGCTCTGAGGGGTAACCCCGAGAAAAGTTTTTAGAACTACTAAACAAGCATCTGTCAATGTGCTCCATCTTGTTACATGTGTTACTTTTGACCATAAATCCATTGTTGAGATCATTTAACTTGCATGTCACAGTGAATCCCTAGAGCCAAAGTCAAATGAAAAGTCAAATTATTCTATGATTATGTAAAAACTCACTTCGATAACACTACTGACACATTGCTAAAAACATAATATGCTTTTATTTATACTCATATTAATCCAGGAATACATTAATTCGCTGTCATATCATCTAACGATAAGAATGGTTTGTTCTCTCAGTGTCATTGTGAGCTATTCTTGACTAGAGAATATGTATCATGATGAAAAACATCTGGATTAAAGGAAAGGACATTACAGGTGACTTTGAATAGAATGAAGGTGAGATCTCTTGCAATTACGATAACTTGGGGAAAATGGCTTTGGGCTATGACCTTTAGAAATAATCCAGGATCGCTCTAATTCAGCTGAGATTAAAGGGCTTTATCCCCTGCAGGCCCAGTAACACCCAGCAGCCATGCCTCCCTGCACAACCGATTGGTGGGGGAGGGGACTGCCTTGCCGTGGCAATCCCACACCACACTTACATATCGCAGAAATGGTGGCTCTGCCTTTCACTAGGGAAAAGGAAGACACAGAGCTCGAACCATCCTCTCCCTAATTACCATAAATAATTCTGCCAACTATACCAGAGTGAACTGAGCAGTCTCTCTCAGTGGTTGGACACTCTGTAATCCTTGATATCAGTTGAGTAATCATATGTCTCCATTTCACAAACAATGCTACCGTTGAGAAGGTCTATGACAGGAAAACATGTCTAATCTTGATGATACTTTGGCTGTATTACTTTGTTATTATTTGATAAAGGATATATTATCTGTGATTGTTTGTGAATAACAAAGTTCCAGATGTGGATATTAAGAATGTATCTGTAATCAAAGGCACTGCACGGTTTAATATGAAAACAGCAAACACATAAATCATTTTAATACAGGTATGGACAATGATGGCCATCCACTGAGGACAAGTAGTAACGTGACAAGCATGTCAAGTATGAAAATAAGCTTGGCAATCATTTTCAAATGTTAAATGTATTGGCTCTAATAAAAATTGACTGAGGGAATTGAGGGAATTAGTATTACAAATATGATGGCCTTATGCTGCCATCTAGGGGCAGTAGACAAGTAGGACTCTGAATCTGTCAGTACTAATGCTCTCATCTATATAGCGGGATGGAATACTTATGTTTACTAAATTTCATAGAAATAAACATGTCCAATTGTTTAAGATAACACAAACTGTGAGATCAACTGTAAAGTGTCCATTAGGTTCTTACCTGTATTGGGAATGTGATTTTTTAATTGCAAGGTTTCTCCACAATTGATCTATCGCTTTATATGTTGACCTGTCAGACATCTGGAATGTTAACAGTCTTCTTGGTGGTGATCACATGGCCCACGATGCCAATGTCCATGGGAAAGACTATCTCGCTATCCGGCTGGACCAGGCACTCCTCCAGGGTGGCGTCCTTGTGCACGTTGAAGAGTCTCGTGGCCAGCCGTGCCGTTACGCATCCGGTACATGAACAGGCTCATCTTCTCTGACCGAAAACACGAAGCTGAGATGTTTCATGAAATTGAAGCCTTCTCCATCTGGAGGTTGTCCTGCAGGTCTCTGACCATGTCAAATATGATCTCACTCTCTTCCACCATGTTCAGCTCATGGAAGCTGCTGATATTCACCTGGGAAGTCATGTTGTCTTAAGAAAAAGGTTAGAGACGACCTTCAGGCGGAACTTGGCGTCATAGTATTGCTTGGCGAAGTCGGGGTTGCTGTCGAGAAACGTCTCCGCCACATCTTTGTCCACGGCTGCCATTTCTCAGTTGCTGTGTGTGTATCCTCCTTCTCCTCAGAGAGTACCTAAACTGTCTGCAGGTAGTCGAGAAGAACTTAGCAGGATGGTTTTAAATGATCATGTGTGTTGATAAGCCTGCATCCAATTACACATTGAGATTATAATGCTATGTTCACATGTTGCCAGACCTATAGGCCCACCTGGAATTTGTCTCCTCAATGAATAACCTTTTGTAGGCCTACAGTACTCCTGCGTGTACAGAACGTCCTACGGTAAATATCTTGAAGTGTCGTGAAAATAATTCGTAGCCTACTGTGCTTTCCAATAACTATTTTACTCACAGACTGAGCAGAAAAATTATCATCATGGCACTAAAAGCAATAAACAGAGGAGTGGTAGAATGATTTTAACTGGTTTAGTGTATCACCCTCCTGCAGCTGAGTTGATAAATAATGTTATTAAATGTTGAAATGAGATGGAGTGTGACCTACCAAGCTCTTAAGTTCAAATATTTCCCAGAGTGTGAGTTTACAGCCTGTGTGACATGCTTGCCTAATGAAAACCTCAACTTACCTTGAGTTTTGGCAATGACAAATATGACAATATTTGTATCAAATACTCATGACCTATATTTTCTGTCAGCCTGCATGTCCTGTGCTGTAGTGCAGGGGTTTTCAAACTGGAGTCAGTGGCCCTCAGAGGGTCAGCGGATGTAGTGCAGGTGGTCCGCAATGTTTTATTTTAGAATTACACTTTTTTTTGGTGGGGGGTGGAATGTGAAAATATATTTTTTATGAATATCACTAGCTGTAAGAGATTACCATTGTGGATACCATTGTTGTGTTCCTGCGTCCAGTATGAAGGAAGTATTAGTGCAATGACTGGAAGTCGACAGGAACAATTAGCATTCTAGCTGTTCCTGTTCAGCCGACTCTGGAGAAGTAGATAAAGGGCTTCATTGTCAAAACTATCTCTTTAATATGAAGGAAATTACAGTAATTGGACATAATTACAGGGTTTTTTCCTGTATTCAAAAAATTAGGCAGGACATGTACAGTAAGTGGTCCTTTTCGGAATGGAAAAACAGTAGTTTCAGTGAGTGTCAACTTAAATGACCTAAACCAGTGTCACGGCCGTCAAATGAAGTAGACCAAGGCACAGCGTGGTGAGCGTACATTTTCTTTTTTATTAGAAAAGACGCCGAACAAAACAATAAACACTACAAAACAAACCGTGAAGCTAAACGCTATGTGCCAAAAACAAAGTCAACTTCCCACAAAGACAGGTGGGAAAAAGGGCTACCTAAGTAGGTTCTCAATCAGAGACAACGATAGACAGCTGTCCCTGATTGAGAACCCTACACGGCCAAAACATAGAAATATAAATAATAGAACATAGAATACCCACCCCAACTCACACCCTGACCAAACCAAAATAGAGACATAAAACGGATCTAAGGTCAGGTCATGACAACCAGATAGAAAGCATGCAGAAAATATATTGATCAAATAAAATAAAAGCTAGACAGTCAGGTAGAATCAAAGTTCCAAAAAACAGGTATTCATGGCACATTGATTTTCTTATAATGTTTGAGCTGAGGAACACAGCATTAGCCATGGCAAAATGCATAGAATTGCAGAACATTTGCTTGTCTGACAACTCTATACCAAACTGTGTAGAATTGATGGAAATTTGCTTAAAAAGGGCAACATTTCCTCACAGCTTCATGGAAGAATTTCGCTGGTTTGCCTGGGCAAGAAAAGTTTGAAAACCCCTGCTGTAGTGTATAGCCTTTGATCTATGTTTGTCCATGTATCTGCACCCAGATTTGACTACCCTATCAGGGGGAGCTGGAAATAGAAGCCAATGCATCCATGGGTTGGGTTTAGGGCAGGTGTCCCCAATTACATTCAGCCGCGGGCCGATTTTTTTGTTGAGCGGATGGTCAGGGTTCCGGAACATAGTTGTAAATTATTTGTACACTGCAAATTGACCACAGTAACCTCAAACAGATATCGAATTTGACAAAAATAGAATAATTTCAAACCTTGATTACACTGGGATGACCATTTTGGGGGGCCAAATATAATCGGTCTACCTATTGGGGGTCCCTGGTTTAGGTTGTCTAGCATGTCAAAGTTACACAGCATGCCATTTGGGGGCAGTAAAGAATATGCGTCTGCAGCACTGTATAGTTTCTCAAGCAGACATTAAATTGTCATAACACTGATATACTACATTCATGTTGTGATGTTCTTAAGGATGATTCTTCAGACTGTTTTACTCCCTTGAAAAATATAGGGTAAGAATGAAATGCAACCCTTTTACTGATCGAATGTGTGTGTCACGTGATGGGAGCGTTTGCGTTTGGCTTCATATGTCATGACGTACGCCATACAAGCCGAGTGCTATGATGAATCCCTCGCAGAACGATACATAAAGTATCCAATGGTTTTGTTACTAATAACTCTATAAATGAAGAGTTGTAACAGGCTCAGGTGAGTAACGTACTAAAATGTGCATGTAGTCTAAACTGCTGTCAACAAAGTACAGGATGTAACCTGGTGGTGCACACGTTGGCAATATGTTTACAATGGTCCCCATTCATAACATAATGTAATCTGTACCGTTGTAAACGTTATCAACAAATATTTTAAGCTATTATATAGATATTGATAGCCTAACAACTTTATTTCAAAGACTTTATTGAATGTGTTCTTAAAACGAGGTTAAAGTTGTTAGAACCATTATGCAGTGGTTCCCAATATTTTTAGTCCCGTAACGTTACCCCTTCAAACATTCAACCTCCAGCTGCGTGCCCCCTCTATCACCAGGGTCTGCGCACTCTCAAATGTTTCTTTTGTTTTGACATCATTGTAAGCCTGCCACACACACACTACACGATGCATTTATTAAACATACATTTACATTTTTACATTTAAGTCATTTAGCAGACGCTCTTATCCAGAGCGACTTACAAATTGGTGCATTCACCTTATGATATCCAGTGGAACAACCACTTTACAATAGTGCATCTAACTCTTTTAAGGGGGGGGGGTTAGAAGGATTACTTTATCCTATCCTAGGTATTCCTTAAAGAGGTGGGGTTTCAGGTGACTCCGGAAGGTGGTGATTGACTCCGCTGACCTGGCGTCGTGAGGGAGTTTGTTCCACCATTGGGGTACCAGAGCAGCGAACAGTTTTGACTGGGCTGAGTGGGAACTGTACTTCCTCAGAGGTAGGGAGGCGAGCAGGCCAGAGGTGGATGAACGCAGTGCCCTTGTTTGGGTGTAGGGCCTGATCAGAGCCTGAAGGTACGGAGGTGCCGTTCCCCTCACAGCTCCGTAGGCAAGCACCATGGTCTTGTAGCGGATGCGAGCTTCAACTGGAAGCCAGTGGAGAGAGCGGAGGAGCGGGGTGACGTGAGAGAACTTGGGAAAGTTGAACACCAGAAGGGCTGCGGCGTTCTGGATGAGTTGTAGGGGTTTAATGGCACAGGCAGGGAGCCCAGCCAACAGCGAGTTGCAGTAATCCAGACGGGAGATGACAAGTGCCTGGATTAGGACCTGCGCCGCTTCCTGCGTGAGGCAGGGTCGTACTCTGCGAATGTTGTAGAGCATGAACCTACAGGAACGGGTCACCGCTCATAAGAATAAGAATGATAACATAAGAATGACTATGAGTTTGTGTCACTACTCGGCTCGTGGGAAGTGACAAAGAGCTCTTATAGGACCACATTATTTAGCCATCTTACATATAAAACTTTTTGTATATCGAAAATTGTGAATAACTCACCACAGGTTAATGAGAAGAGTGTGCTTGAAAGGATGCATACAACTCTGAAATGTTGGGTTGTATTGGAGAGAGTGCCTGTATTTAGTTTCATGCTAGTGAGGGCCGAGAATCCACTCTCACATAGGTACGCGGTTGCAAAGGGCATCAGTGTTTTAACAGTGTGATTTGCTAAGGCAGGATACTCTGAGCGTAGCCCAATCCAGAAATCTGGCAGTGGCTTCTGATTAAATTACATTTTCACAGAACCGCTTGTTGCAATTTTGATGAGTCTCTCTTGTTCAGATATCAGTAAGTGGACTGGAAACAGGGCATGAAAGGGATAAGGAACTCAGTTGTTTGTGTAATCAGTTTCTGGAAAGTACCTGCGTAATTGCACACCCAACTCACTCGGGTGCTTCGCTATTTAACATTGTCCTTAAGCTTGAGATCATTTGGCATGTTTTGGGTACAAAAGTATCAGACCAAAGGACATTTCTCCAAAAAGTACAATCTTTGTCCTCATGTGCAGTTGCAAACCGTAGTCTGGCTTTTTTATGGCAGTTTTGGAGCAGTGGCTTCTTCCTTGCTGAGCGGCCTTTCAGGTTATGCCGATATAGGACTCATTTTACTGAGGATATGGATACTTTTGTACCGGTCGCCTCCAGCATCTTCACAAGGTCCTTTGCTGTTGTTCTGGGATTGATTTGTACTTTTCGCACCTAAGTACGTTCATCTCTAAGAGACACAACGCGTCTCCTTCCTGAGCGGTATGACGGCTGCATGGTCCCATGGTGTTTTTACTTGCGTACTATTGTTTGTACAGATGAACGTGGTACCTTCAGGCATTTGGAAATTACTCCCAAGGATGAACCGGACTTTTCTGAGGTCTTGGCTGATTTCTTTTGATTTTCCCATGAGCAAAGAGGCACAGAGTTTGAAGGTAGGCTTTGAGGTAGAAATACATCCACAGGTACACCTCCAATTGACTCAAATGATGTCAATTAGCCTATCAGAAGCTTCTAAAGCCTAAATCATTTTCTGGAACGTTCCAAGCTGTTTAAAGGGACAGTCAACTTAGTGTATGTTAACTGACCCACTGGAATTGTGATACAGTGAATTTTAAATGAAATAATCTTTCTGTAAACAATTGTTGGAAAAAGGACTTGTGTCATGCAGAAAGTAGATGTCCTAACCGTCTTGCCAAAACTATAGTTTGTTAACAAGAAATTTGTGGAGTGGTTGAAAAACAAGTTGTAATGACTCCAACCTAAGTGTATGTTATCTTCCGACTTCAATTGTATGTCATTCAATATTCCCTTTTGTTGTTCGATGAAAAAAACATCTATAATTAAATGGTGTTAATATTAATCTGCATATATTCCCACGGAATGTTTCCACCTTCCATATTCCCCAAAATGTGCAACCCTAATACAAACGATTTTCATCACTTTGCTACAGTAAATTATTTTTCCAGAATAAGTTTTCATCAATTAGAACTCAGAGGAATCTAGTGGATGTGACTTGTTCCATTTAATTCCCACCAATTGATATATATATATTCACTACTAAGAATAAGAAATATAAAAAAATATATATAAATATATATATTTTTTAAATATTTCTTATTCTTAGTAGTGAATTCAATAAAAAAAACTTTTAAAGATAAACAAATGATCTGGAACCATTCAGAAATTAGTGAATCAAAATTGTGTGATTAAAATCAAATTGGTATTATCAGCAAAGAGCATGTGAAGTATGGTAGAAGACACAGCGGCAAGGTCATTGATATAGATTAGGAATAACAAAGGTCAGATTATGCAACCCTGTGACACACCACAGGATAGCTTGGCCCTGGTAGATGCACAGCCATTTGCATAAGCACATTGTTCTCTATCATAAACATAACCAATTACATGTAAAATCATGAAAACCGTAATAATGCAATTTAGAAAGTAATATTCCATGATCAACCATGTCAAACACTTTGGATAAATCTAAAAAGATGCCAAGAGCATATTCATTGTTAAGGGCTGTAAATATCTTATCCCCAAGTTGCAAAAGAGCCATATCTGTGGAGTAGTTTTAAAATATGAAAAGATTCTAGGTTCAAAAGATCATAGGTTCAACTCACTGACGCCATGCCACAATAAGGAAATTGTCACGTTCCTGACCTATTTCTGTTAGTTTGTTATGTGTGTTAGTTGGTCAGGACGTGAGGTTGGGTGGGCATTCTATGTTTTCTGTTTCTGTGTTGGTTTTGGGTTGCCTGGTATGGCTCTTAATTAGAGGCAGGTGTTTGGCGTTCCTCTAATTAAGAGTCATATTTAGGTAGGCGTTGTCACAGTGTTCGTTGTGGGTGATTGTCTTCCGTGTCTGTGTCTGTACACCACGCGGGACTGTTTACGGTTTGTTCGGTTTGTGTAGCCTATGTTCCTATTTGTGCGTTTTTCTTGTTTTATGTAAGTATGACCAAGCAGCGGAATTTCGAGCAACGGGAGAGTATACAGGACGTGGAGTTGGGAGCAAGTATTTAACGGAGAAGGACCATGGGCTAAAGTTAATCACCATCCATGGGAACAGCTGGAGGCAGTTCGGAGAGCGGAGGAAAAGGGAGAGAGGAACCGGAGTTATGAGGGGACGCTTCTTGCACGGAAGCCCAAAAAGCCCGTGAGTAACACCCAAAAATTTCTTGGGAGGGGGCTAAGAGGTATTGGGCCAAGGGCAGGTAGGAGACCTGCGTCCACTTCCCAGGCTTACCGTGGAGAGCGGGAGTACGGGCAGGCGCCGTGTTACGCAGTAGAGCGCACGGTGTCTCCTGTACGAGTGCATAGCCCAGTGCGGGTTATTCCACCTCCCCGCACTGGTAGGGCTAGATTGGGCATTGAGCCAGGTGTCATGAGGCCGGCTCAACGCGTCTGGTCTCCAGTGCGTCTCCTCGGGCCGGCATACATGGCACCTGCCTTACGCATGGTTTCCCCGGTTCGCCTACATAGCCCGGTGCGGGTTATTCCACCTCCCAGCACTGGTCGGGCGACCGGGAGCATTCAACCAGGTAAGGTAACAGTGCCTACACTACGCACTAGGCTACCAGTGCGCTTCCAGAGCCCTGTTCCTCCTCCATGCACTCTCCCTGAGGTGCGTGTATCCAGTTCGGTGCCTCCAGTTCCCGCACCACGCACTAAGCCTCCTGTGCGTCTCCAGAGCCCTGTACACACTGTTTCTTCTCCGCCTACTAATCCTGATGTGCTTGCCCTCAGCCCGGTGCCACCAGTGCCGGTACCACGCACCAGGTATAGAGTGGGCTTGGAGAGTCCAGTGTGCCCTGTCCCTGCTCCCCGCACTAGTATGAAGGTGCGTGTCCTTAGCCCGGTGCCTCCAGTTCCGGCACTACGCACCAGGTCTACAGTGCGCCTTATCCGGCCACAGCCATCCGTCTCCCCAGCGCCATCTGAGCCATCCGTCTCCCCAGCGCCATCTGAGCCATCCGTCTCCCCAGCGCCATCTGAGCCATCCGTCTCCCCAGCGCCGTCTGAGCCATCCGTCTGCAATGAGCCTGCTAAGCCGCCCGTCTGCCATGAGCCTGCTAAGCCGCCCGTCTGCCATGAGCCTACAGAGCCGTCCGCCAGACAGGAGCCGCTAGAGCCGCCCGCCAGACAGGAGCCGCTAGAGCCGCCCGCCAGACAGGAGCCGCTAGAGCCGCCAACCAGACAGGAGCCGCCAGAGCCGCCAACCAGACAGGATCCGCCAGAGCCGCCAACCAGACAGGATCCGCCAGAGCCGCCAACCAGACAGGATCCGCCAGAGCCGCCAACCAGACAGGATCCGCCAGAGCCGCCAGCCAGCCATGAGCGTCGAGAGCCGCCAGCCAGCCATGAGCGTCGAGAGCCGCCAGCCTGCCATGAGCGTCGAGAGCCGTCAGCCTGCCATGAGCGTCGAGAGCCGTCAGCCTGCCATGAGCGTCGAGAGCCGTCAGCCTGCCATGAGCGTCGAGAGCCGTCAGCCTGCCATGAGCGTCGAGAGCCGTCAGCCAGCCATGAGCGTCGAGAGCCGTCAGCCAGCCATGAGCGTCGAGAGCCGTCAGCCAGCCATGAGCGTCGAGAGCCGTCAGCCAGCCATGAGCGTCGAGAGCCGTCAGCCTGCCATGAGCGTCCAGATTCGTCAGTCAGCCATGAGCTGCCATTCAGCCAGAAACGGCTATATACCCAGAACTGCCCCTCAGTCCAGAGCTGTCTCTCTGTCCGGAGCTGCCTTTCAGTCCGGAGTTGCCCCTCTATCATGATCTCCCTCTCTATCTTGATCTACCTCTTTATTCTGATCTATCCCTCTGTCTTGTGCTATCCCTCTGTCTTGATCTATCTCTCTGTCCCGGTGCTGTCCCTGTCATTGATGTTACTAAGGGGATTTTGTGGGGGTAAAATGAGGTTGGACATTCTTAGGGGGAGATGGAGGCTAGGATGGATTATGGTGGGGTGGGGACCTCGCCCGGAGCCTGAGCCACCACCGTGGTCAGATGCCCACCCAGACCCTCCCCTAGACTTTGTGCTGGTGCGCCCGGAGTTCGCACCTTATGGGGGGGGGTTATGTCACGTTCCTGACCTATTTCTGTTAGTTTGTTATGTGTGTTAGTTGGTCAGGACGTGAGGTTTGGTGGGCATTCTATGTTTTCTGTTTCTGTGTTGGTTTTGGGTTGCCTGGTATGGCTCTTAATTAGAGGCAGGTGTTTGGCGTTCCTCTAATTAAGAGTCATATTTAGGTAGGCGTTGTCACAGTGTTCGTTGTGGGTGATTGTCTTCCGTGTCTGTGTCTGTACACCACGCGGGACTGTTTACGGTTTGTTCGGTTTGTGTAGCCTATGTTCCTATTCGTGCGTTTTTCTTGTTTTATGTAAGTACGTCGTCTAGGTCTGTCTACACCGTTTGTTGTTTTTGTTAGTTTAATCAAGTTCGTGTTTCGTTAATAAAATGTCTTTTCACTACGCTGCGCCTTGGTTCCCTCAATACTCCTCCTCTTCAGATGAAGAGGAGGAGGACTGCCGTTACAGAAATAAATGTGTTTGCATGATTCATTCCTAAGCAAATGTCCTATCTATGTTTTGGAGTTCAAAAGAGATAAAACAAGGTAGCAGTCTTATTGAAACGTTCAGTGAAAAACTCCAAGAAACCTATAATTTATGTTCTCATTAACGCTAATAAAACCTCCCAGGAAAACTTTCAGGGAACCATAGTTAAACGTTCTCAGTATCTCCCTCAAACCAAAAAAAATGAAGGTGAATTGTTCACTTCCGTTCTCAGAACGTTTTAAAAACGTTTTGTTTTACAGGTCAGGAAATGTATGGCTTCGTTCACAGAACCAATAGGAAACCAAAAACGTGTTCCCACAACTTCTAAGGAACCAAATGTGCTAGCTGGGTCTTGACTTTAACTGACTTGCTCTATCAAAAGGGGACAAGGTGGGCCTGGTATGATGGCTGAAGAAGACTGCTGTCCCTCAGCAGATGAGGGAGCGAAGAGTGGACCACACGTCCCTTTAGTGCTGGAGAGAAGGGAGAAGAAGCAGGAAAACTGGAAGGCAGCTGTTTCACACCAACTAAAAAAGCAGTGCACATGCAGCTCAGATCGAGCCAAAGCCCAGGTTCTGGGGTTCATCCCCATCCTAATTGGCTACCACGCTACCAAATCAGAGACTGGATCCTGGTTGACGTCATGTCAGGGTTGATAGTGGGCATCCTGCTGGTGCCCCAGTCCATCGCCTACTCTCTGCTGGCGGGCCAGGGCCCTATCTACGGCCTCTACACCTCCTTTTACTCCAGCATCATCTATACCCTGCTTGGCACCTCACCCCACATCTCTGTTGGCATCTTCAGGGTGCTGTGCCTGCTGGTGGGCCAGGTGGTGGACAGGGAGCTGGCCCTGGCAGGGTACCTCACAGAGAGTAGCGGTAACAACACTAAACTAGTCCTGGGGAACGCTACCACAGGGCCAGTCTGTGATAGGAGCTGCTTTGCCATCATGGTGAGGGCCACAGTCACCTTTACTACTTCTCTGTTTTTTAATCTGTGGTTGTAGGTATTGATGGGCTTCCTGCAGTTGGGCTTTGTATCTGTTTACCTGTCAGACTCCCTCCTGAGTGGTCTCACCATCCTTACCTCCCAGGTCAAGTACCTCCTGGGACTGAAGCATCCTTGCGCCCAGGGCTGGGGCTCCCTCGGGCCAGACTAACCTGTGTGACCTGGTCACCAGCCTGGTGTGCTTGACAGTGTTGGTTCCCACCAAGCAGATCAACGACCGCTTCAAGGCCAAGCTCAAAGCCCCCATCCCCTTTGAGCAGTTTGTTGTCATCGCCGCCACTCTGGCCTCCATCGTGGGCTTTGCCATCACCGTCTCCCTGTCTGAGATGTTTGCCAACAAACATGGCTATGTGGTGGATCCCAACCAGGAGATGTATGCCATAGGCTTCTGTAACATCCTGCCCTCCTTCTTTTGCTGTTGCACCACCAGTGAAAGGAGTCCACAGGCTGCCAGACTCTGCTGTCTGGCCTGGTCACAGCCCTGGTGCTATTACTAGTGCTGCTGGTCATCGTTCCCCTCTTCTACTCTCTACAGAAGTAAATCAAATCAAAGTTTATTTGTCACATACGCCGAATACAACAGGTTCACCTTACAGTGAAAAGCTTACTTACAGGCTCTAACCAACAGTGCAAAAAATGTATTATGTGGACAATAGGTAAGTAAAGAAATAAAAACAACAGTAAAAAGATAGTGAAAAACAGTCTATGACTGGGGTGGCTGGGGTCTTTGACCATTTTTAGGGCCTTCCTCTGACACCGCCTGGTGTAGAGGTCCTGGATGGCAGGCAGCTTAGCCCCAGTGATGTATTAGGCCGTACGCACTACCCTCTGTAGTGCCTTGCTGTCGGAGGCTGAGCAATTGCCGTACCAGGCAGTGATGCAACCAGTCAGGATGCTCTCGATGTTGCAGCTGTAGAACCTTTTGAGGATCTGAGGACCCATGCCAAATCTTTTTAGTTTCCTGAGGGGGAATAGGCTTTGTCGTGCCCTCTTCATGACTGTCTTGGTGTGTTTGGACCATTCTAGTTTGTTGTTGATTTGGACACCAAGGAACTTGAAGCTCTCAACCTGCTCCACTACAGCCCCGTCGATGAGAATGGGGGCGTGCTCGGTCCTCCTTTTCCTGTAGTCCACAATCATCTCCTTAGTCTTGGTTACATTGAGGGATAGGTTGTTATTCTGGCACCACCCGGCCAGGTCTCTGACCTCCTCCCTATAGGCTGTCTCGTCATTGTCGGTGATCAGGCCTACCACTGTTGTGTCGTCTGAAAACTTAATGATGGTGTTGGAGTCGTGCCTGGCCATGCAGTTGTGGGTGAACAGGGAGTACAGGAGGGGACTGAGCACGCACTCCAGGGGAGCTCCAGTGTTGAGGATCAGCATGGCAGATGTGTTGCTACCTACCCTCACCACCTGGGGGCGGCCCATCAGGAAGTCCAGGATCCAGTTGCAGAGGGAGGTGTTTAGTCCCAGGTTCCTTAGCTTAGTGATGAGCTTTGAGGCTATAGGTGTGTGCTGGCAATGATCATTGTGGTGAATCTCCGGGGAGAGCTGCGCAAGTTTACAGACATGTGGTGTGTGAACCGTGTGGATGCCGCCAGCTGGCTGGTGACCATGGCAACCTCAGCGTTGATACACACAGAGCTAGGCCTGCTGGTTGGGGTGATGGTCTCAGCCTTCTGTGTGTTGGGGCGCACTTAGAGAGCCCAGGCCTTAGAGCTGGGCTGGCCGGCCAACGGGAGCTTTACGTAGACCTGGCATCCTACAAGGGCCTGCAGACCCAGCCTGGGGTGGCCATCTTCCACTATGAGGCGCCCATCTACTACGTCAACCAGAGCCTGTTCAAGACGGCCCTGTACCGCCGCCTGGGCCTGAACCCCATCAAGGAGAAGGTCAAGCGGAGGAAGCTGGAGAAACAGAGGACGAAACAGGAAGAAGTAGCCATGACAGCAGGAGAGGAGGGCAGGACTAACATTAATAAAGAGACAGAGTTGACCAACGCCACCAAAATCTTCCTACCAAATCAAGTCAACTTTCACTCTGTGGTTATAGACTGCAGCCCCGTGCTGTTTCTGGACACAGCAGGGGTGAATGCATTGAAGGAGGTCTGTAAGGATTATAAGGAGTTGGGGGACCAGGTGTTCCTGGCCCAGTGTAATACCTCCGTACTGGAGTCACTGGACAGAGGTGGCTACTACCCTAAGGAAGAGAAGGAAAACATGTTTTGTTTTTCACCATTAGCAATGCCGTCCACTACTCACAGAGCCTCTCATCTCAAAATGGAGAATGTGACACGTCCTGCTAACAGCTTTAAAGATTGTATATCTACAGAAATAGATCTTAATACTAATGTAGGGTTGCACAATTCTGGGAAGTCCCTGGTTTTCCTGAAATCCCAGTTTGAGGATTCCCGGAATCAGAAGGGAACAGGCAGGAAATCCTGACTCCTCCAACCAGGATTTCTGGGGAAACCAGCTGGGATTTTGCAACCCTACATAATACACAACATATACACTGAGTGTACAAGACATTAGAAACACCCGCTCTTTACATGACATAGACTGTCCAGGTGAAGCTATGATCCCTTATTGATGTTACCTTCAATCAGTGTTAAAGAAGGATTTTTAAGCCATGAGACAATTGATACATGAGCTGTGTTCGAATACTCATACTAACCGCACTAACCATACTATTTGTGACGTGAATTGAGTAAATAGTATGCTTATTGGTCATAGTATGGATATAGTTAGTATGCCAAAAGTTCTCGAATGTTGTACTAAATTCGCCAAAATACGTAGTATACATGCAATGTACACTATTTCTGTGCATTTAGGGCCCATAATGCAATTCTTCAGAAAAAGGGTGTGGCTTCACAGCGTTTTCAGATTTGAGAAAATGACTAATAACTAATTATGACAAATGTTGAGAAAATGTTGATCAATGTAATAAAGTAAAGACTTTTCAAATAAGTTACGTTATTGTTGGCTGACAATTTATTAGCTACGCTATCCTTTCAAACTGCATAGCATTACAGCATGCAGCATGTACCGGTATTTTAGCTAGTTACCTAACGTTAGTTGGCTACTAATACATCGAACATGTCAGGCATAATATTAACTATCTAACTACCAAACGTTTATTGACTTTAATATTCACATAAGTCTTACCTAATTGGTATAGTCGTTGAGCGTTTCAACGGACATTGTTAATTCTGTCTATCTACTCCTATTTCAGAGCACTCTCGTGCAGAATAACTGATGAATTTACGAATGCTCAACACTTGTAGAATATGATCGGTGTCAGTAAACGTAAAAAAAAAATGTAATTAAATTGTTGCTAGCAGCAGAGTTAGTCACCAACGCCCTGGATGACATAAACAGCCTAACCAGCTCTGCTAGGGTGAGTAAAATGGTCAGTGAGGTGTGCTCTCATTTGTATGAGGAAGTAACGTTAGCTAGCCAACGTTAGCCAGTTAGCTTGGGTGCTTGACTGCCGTTGAACGCTCGGATCAACCCTACTCCTCGGCCAGAGCGTCCAGGGTGCGCTCTGAATTTGAGAAAGAACAATCTGACAACGCTCTGGATTTATGAACACCCAGAGAATGTCTAGCTAGTCATTTGTTACGCTAGACGTTGCATAGCAACAGCATCAACTTCATGTAGACAGGCGAATCTCTAGTATGCTCAACTGGAACGATACTGTTGGTTTACAGTATACTAAAATGAAGTAATAGTATGTAGTATATAGTACGTTAGTATGGGTATTCGAACACAGCTATGGAATGTGTATGTGTGCCATTCAGAGGGTGAATGGGGAAGACAAAAGGTTTGAGTGCCTTTGAACATGGTATGTGTCTAGAACAGCGACGCGGTTGGGTTTTTCATTCAACAGTTTCTGTGTGTATCAAGAATGGTCCACCACCCAAAGGGCATCCAGCCAACTTGACACAACTGTGAGAAGCGTTGGAGTCAACATGGGCCAGTATCCCTGTGGAATGCATTCGACACCTTGTAGAGTGTTCTGAGGGGAAAATAGAAGTACAACTCAATATTAGGGAGCTGTTCCTAATGTTTTGTCTTATTCAGTGTACAAATACAGTATCTATCTCAAACAACATAAAAAAACAACCAATATTGTTGTTGTGCCATACAGGAACGTGTGTAAATGTATCCAAGATGCGGTGCCTTTTTCTAGACACTTTTTGCAAGACTACAGATTCTTTAATTTGAAAGTTGAATGTCATGTTTACAGTACAGCTACACAGTGTAACATTTTGAGCAAATATTGTCAGACTGTGGACCAAAAATGAATTTTCTGTTACAATCTCATCGAAGATATAATCCACTGTCATGCAATAGGAATGTTCTGAGATGGTTTTGGTCAACAATTTAACACCTCATTTATTCCTCCATGTTCAGTTCTTGTGCAAACAGTGGGAATGTTACTGTTGTAGAATTTGTTTATTTTAATTAGGCAAGTCCGTTAAGAACAAATTCTTATTTACAATGACAGCCTACCCCAGCCAAACCCTATCCCAGACAATGCTAGGCCAATTGTGCACCGCCCTATGGGACTCCAAATCATGTGCCGGTTTTGATACAGTCTGGAATCGAACTAGGGTCTGTAGTGACAGCCTTAGACCGCTGCGCCACTAGGGAGCCTTTGTTACTCTGGCAAAAATAGAGCTGCCGTCAATAAGATGAATGGTCATAGAGTCACTGAAGATGTCTGTTTTGAATACCATATAAGATTGTCAGTCTTATGTAGCTTTTGAAATGATACATGATTGTTTTTTGACCTGCAACATGTTGAAGTAGTGATTGATATTGTAGTGATTGATATTTCTGGAACCAAACTATTTACATTCAAGGTGAATGAGATTGTAAGAAGTTCATTGACATAGATCATAACATATATCTTTTTTTACAGGTGATGACTATGTTGATCGTACTCTTGAACACATTAACGAACCAAAAAATGCTGTGTCGTTATAATGCTATTACTATAGATCAATGTCATTGTTTTTCTTTTCAGATACGCTATTATGATTGCATTCCATTTCCTATTTTCTTTGAATGCTTTAATTCCTGGAATACATGAATAGGTGCAATGGTGAATGTATTGAAGCCAGTCAGGAATAACATTGCAATGAGTTGCGATGTTCTCTCACCTAGATGACTATGCAAAATCCAATGTTTACTGAAGCCGTTACAGGGGAGTGTGTATTCTCGCAACGTCCATATTATTGTGTTGAATTTGAAGGATGGTGTGGGGATGAATTACAAAAAGCCCTGCCATGCCCTCCTCTAGTTACAAGCATGATTCAGGGATTTAGCTTATTAAAATGTACTTTTTACACACTACACTTCTCATACCCCTTTACTTTAAAGAAAACTAACACACTTGTTTCTGTGTAGATGATGAGTTTATAGTGTACAGACAGATTGGCAGGCGTCCTGGGGGGAGTGTACTGCAAGAGGAGGAGTTTGGCCGGTAGGACTAGTCAATGTGACCCCTGCCCTAAATGGTAGTAGTAGTGAAAGGCAGTCAGGTAGACAAGGTGAAAAATGCCTCCATTGACCAATTACAGCCTTCCGGACTGCTGCTCAGTGACACTCCCCTCCAGCCAGCTTAGGCCATGCCAGAAGTTTTAATTTACTGAGAACGTTTCAGTTTATATCAGAAAGATTTGGTGATACCAGTTCAAAAACAAAGCTTTATTTGTTTTTTGATTTTCTGTAGCCTTTGTGCTTTCAGCGGTTTTGATGCCTTAATGCTTTATTCTTTTTTATTTTCTATGTATGTTTTTACTGTTGTTTAGCGTTAGACATTATATACCGTATTAATGGTTGCATTTGACTGAACTTGTAATCAGTGCTGGTAGAGTGTAACCTTTTGTTTTGTTGTAGTTGCAAAACAGTTTTTTGCATTTAGAATATAGAGACATTCAATGTTGAGATAATTATAAGGGAAACATCTATTACTAAAAATTGTAATGTCCTCTTGTACTTTGAAGTGCCTCTGAGATTGTTAAATCATGTTTTATGAAGTGCCTTTCTGACTGTCCCTGTATTTATATACACCAGTCTTTTGCTCTTTGATTTTCCAGTAAGCAAAATGAGTTGAAAATACTTAAAATAAGTATTTTCCAGATGTTGAAGTTAGGTTCTGAATGAGGTGAAAAGACGTATTTTCCGGACGTTGACTTATTATTCAACTCTGTCTGACCCGAGAATTAATCTGATGGACATTGGAAATGTGTTTTTTGGTCATTAAATGGTCATACATTTCAACTGCACATACATTCTCAATGAAGTTTGGATTATATCACGATAACTTTTAAATCCATGTAATATAGAACGAGGAGCCAACTGAAGATTGCAACATAGATGGGCGCAATAAATATTCTGTCTCATGCACTTGTTAGCTTTTTCAAAAGCTTTAAAGCCCCCCATGCTGTCTTTTTAATTAGTTTTTAAAATCATCACGGTCTAATAAAACGCAGTTTTATTTCATGAAATTAACTCCATGTATATTTTGTATCATTTATTTAGCTGAGCCTCCTTTTGCCATTGAAATGCTCAGTGATTATGTGGGCGTGTTGTTACCAATTTAAATATATTTACATACAAAGCCCACATTGGCAGATTGGATCGTCTAGACCAGGGGTGTCAAACATACGGCCCGCGGGCCGGAACCGGCCCCCAAGGAGGTTCGATCAGGCCCGCAGGATAATTTGAAAGTGGAAAAAATGCATAAAAGACATGGAATTAATATTTTTAATTCGCTGCAATTCATGGATTATCCGCTAAGGGGCGCACTCTTTCCATCAGAGTAGAAGACAAGCCGCATCACTGAGACAGACTGAAAACAGCAGACGGTATCAATGCGCCATCTGCTGCTTGTTACGACGTTGTTAATACCTTGGTCTCTACCTCTCCGCTACACCCTCATTAGCCAAAATGTCGTTATCCAAACGGAGAAATGTAGATAAGGAGTGTAGAATTTTCAAAGAAAAATGGACCACGTCCTATTTATTTACAGAGATGCACGGAAAACCTTCGTGCTTGGTGTGTTTGCAACAAGTTTCGGTATTGAAGGAATATAATATTCGACGCCACTACGAGACTCATCACAGCGAAAAATATGACGGCTTGCAAGGACAACTGAGAAGAGATAAGATTAACGAATTGCTGGCGGGTCTGAGGAAACAGCAGTCAACTTTCATCCAGAGCCGAGAAGTCAGTGAAGCAGCGGTAAAAGCCAGCTACCTAATTGCTAGCGAAATAGCATTAGCATCGAAGCCGTATTCCGATGGTGACTTTGTTAAACGATGCATGATGAAGGCGGCTGAACTTGTATGTCCCGAGAAGCGACAAGCTTTTGCCAATATTAGCCTGACGAGGAATACTATAGCAGAGAGGATTTCGGAACTATCGGCAGATTTAGACAGTCAATTGAAACAGAGAGTCAAGTCATTTATTGCATTTTCCGTGGCAATTGACGAGAGCACTGACATCACAGACGTGGCCCAACTGGCCATATTTATTCGAGGAGTTGATGAGACATTGACTGTTACTGAAGAGTTTCTTGAGTTGGTGCCAATGATGGACACCACAACAGCCGAGGACATTTTCGGCTCTGTCGCTGCTGCATTGGACAGAGTTGGAGTGGACTGGTCCCGCGCTGTCAGCCTGGCTACAGACGGCGCGCCATCCATGGTCGGAAAGAAAGCAGGTGTCGCGACAAAGTTCAAAGACAAAGTACAAGCCTTTAATGGAGGAGATCGTTTCTGGACATTTCACTGTATTTTGCACCAGGAGGCATTGTGTTGCAAGTCGCTGAAAATGGACCACGTCATGGAGGTGGTTGTTCGCACTGTAAATTTCATCCGGTCCAGAGGTCTGAACCATCGTCAGTTTGACAAACTTCTCAGCGACAGCAACATTACCCACAGCCTGCCATACCACACTGAAGTGAGATGGTTAAGCCGAGGCGCTGTGCTGAGGCATTTCTTTGATCTACGAGAGGAAATCGGACAGTTCATGGAGAAAAAAGGAAAACCGGTGTTGGAATTACAATCTCAGGAATGGCTACGGGACCTTGCATTCTTGGTTGATATTACTGAACACTTGAACAATCTGAACAAAATGTTGCAAGGCCGCAAAAAAGTTGTCACACAGTTTTCTGACAACATACATGCATTTAAGTTGAAGCTGACTTTGTGGGAGATGCAACTGGCAAATGGCAACCCTGCTCATTTCCCCTGTCTGAGAGATGTGTGTGTGACCAGACCTGATGCGGACATGAAACGGTACAAAGACAAAATTGCAGGACTACTGCGGGAGTTTGAGAAACGTTTTCAGGTATTTGGTGAACTTGAGACAGAATTTTCAGTTTTTCGCTCACCTTTCACAGTTAAAGCTTCTGATCTGCCGGTCGAAATTCAGCTAGAGATAATTGATTTGCAGTGTGATGCCGATTTGAAGGGCAAATTTGCCTCTGTAGGTCTGGACAGATTTTATCAGTATCTACTACCAGGGTACCCCAAATTAACAGCCCTGGCTGCTAAAATTTTGTGCATGTTTGGGACAACCTACCTTTGTGAACAAATTTTCTCAGTGATGAATATCAATAAAACAAAAATGCGTTCAAGGCTCACAAACAAGCACTTAAATGACATTCTGAAAGTGACAGCTAGTCAGGACATGACACCTGGTGTTGATGCACTTGTACAGGCCAAAAGATGCCAAGTTTCAGGAACAAATACAAGTCCAGACTAGACTAACACCTTTAAAATGCTGCCTTAGATACTGTTTGCATTGAAAGAATACAGCTCTGTGAAGATGAATCCTTACTGTGGTGATTTAAAAAATGTGCACTTTAATGTTAGTCAGCAGCTTCAAAACAAAAGTTGTGTGATGGAATTCTACTGTTCATACAACTCCATAAATTTTCAGTATGTATTGTATGTGTATGTATGTTTCATGTATGAAGTTTACAGATTTACAGGACAGGCGAACACTTTCTTCATTACACATTTAAAATCACTCTCCTTAGTTTGTAAGGTGTACGCAGGGATTACATTTAGATTTTATATGCGTATGTGTAAGTGGTTTAAAAATTCCTTTCTTTAAAAGTCTCATTTAATCTTAAAGTGCATTACTATATTTTTCAGTACCAATTAAAGTTTTGTGCCTTTGTACAATCAGTGGGATCAGTTGCAATGCATATTTGTGAATGGTAAAAGTAAATTGCACATTTGTCTAAGGAAATATGAGGTGTTTCATGAAATGTTTTGTAAAAGGATAGTTCATTAAATTTCAATATTTTCCTAATGTTCTTGTGCTTCTTTACACCAAAACAAAGGAAAGACATGATATTTTGGTTATTTATAGCAGAGTATGGTATAATTTTAATGGTCCGGCCCACTTGACATCTCCCTAGGCCGTATGTGGCCCACGATGCGAAATGAGTTTGACACCCCTGGTCTAGACTCTAGAGCAGGGCTCTCCAACCCTATTCTGGGAGAGCTAACCTCCTGTAGGTTTTCACTCCAACCCCAGTTGTAACTCATTCAGTTTTTCAACCAGCTGATTATTAAAATCAGGTGTGCTAGATTAGTGTTGGAGTGAATCTAAAGGAGGGTAGCTCTGCAGGAACAGTGTCGGAGATCCCTGCTCTAGAGCCTACCCCGCCTACCCCTTCAAAGTAGGAGGAGACATATGCAAATAAAAGATGACCGGTCATTGGTCAGAATAATCAGATAAAATTGCGATGTCATGCTGTGGGCTTAAACTCCATCCCACCTGAACAGGCTGAAATTACAGGCATGTTTTTTTCACTTAAAGGACATTATCTTCATTTTCACAATTTGAGTGTTATTTTGACCTCGTAGTGTGGAAATATCATTAAAGGTAGCCTGGCGGGTAGGAGTGTTGGGCTAGTAACCGAATGGTTGCTGAATCGAATCCCTGAGCTGACCAGGTAAAAATCAGTCGTTCTGTCCCTGAACAAAGCAGTTAACTCATTGTTCCCCAGGCGCCGATGACGTGGATGTTGATTTAAGGTAGCCCCCCCGCACCTCTCTGATGCAGAGGGGTTGGGTTAAATGCGGAAGACACATTTCAGTTGAATGCGTTCAGTTGTACAACTATGCATCCCCCTTTCCCTTTTTTTTTGACTGCCCTCCCCTTGTAAAATTGGCAGTGATATTGTTCAAACCCTCTTCGGTATCATGCCGCCACCTACTGTGCAGGAGTGTTACATTTTGTGACACAAAAGGAAAGGAAAACATTGCACCACCAACTAACCCTACACCTACATGTATATAACACTATTTCATTTAAAAAAAAGTAATCACCACCCCATTCCACTATTTGACCGTAACTGATTATTTCTTTCAACACACCTGAACTCTTCTGCAGTAAAACCTCGTACACCCGAGCATCTATTCTGTGTGATTTACATTCCATTTCTGCGGTACAGTTGACATCCATGCGAATGAACGCTAAGAAGCCAACATTACTGAAGCACAAATTCGTATCACTCTGTATTGGCCTAGGCCTATTACTCAACCTTCGCCCATCATCCTTTTCTCTCTCAGCATACGACACCTGTTTTACACCACTGCTGCAACATGACCATATGCCTGGCATCTAAAACACCTTTGAGGGTTTGGCACAAAACTCTCACGGGATAACTGACTTTGTCAGGTAAAGACTCAGCTTAAAAACTCAAAAGGACAGGCAGTGTCTTCTCAGTTTCACCACACTTGCCAAACGACGGGAGTCACAGACACAGGGAAACATCCATTTCAGTTGCTCAGCACTTAACGCCACCCGGGAAGAAACACAGAAAATAATCAGAAGTCCACTTCGAGCTAGCTTCACTAATTTAACAGTACTCAATTTAATTTCTACCCAGCCTGAGCCTACATATGGGTCAGCCAAAAGGCAGGGATCCACTTTCTCCAAAAATGTCACTTCCACTGGGCCAGAATCATCCTTTGCATTACCATCAGGCTGAGGTTCAGAGGACCTCACCACACCTGCAACAGCAGGTAATTTATCCTCACTCACATCTAGCAAAATGGCGTAGACATACATGGCAGCTCTGCTTCTAGCTACTAAGAAACTTTGCAGCATTAGTTTTTTTGTGTTTTATTTCTTACACTATTAGCCCAGAATGTTTTTGTGTTACTACATACAGCTGGAAATAACTTTTGGATATCAGAGCGGCAGTAACTCACCAGCACTACAAACAGGAATACGACTTTCCCAAATTGGATCCTTTGTTCCCCCCAGGGCAATTGAACAATTGAACTTATCCCAGAGGCTGCTCCAAGACGCTGCCGGCAGAGAAGAGATATTCAGAGTGGACTTCTAGTTCGACTCAGGAGGTGGGCACACCGTCCACCGCTTCCGAGTATATTACTCGCTAATGTTCAGTCTCTGGACAATGAAGTAGACGAGCTCAGGGTGAGGATCTCCTTCCAAAGAGACATCAGAGACTGTAACGTTCTCTGTATCACAGAATCATTGCTGTCTCCAGATATACTGTCCCCGTCCATACAGCCAGCTGGGTTCTCCGTACATCGCGCAGACAGGAATAAAGAACTCTCCGGGAAGAAGAGTGGCGGTGGTGTATGTTTCATGATTAACCACTCATGGTGTGATTGCATTAATGTACAGAAACTCAAGTCCTTTTGTTCACCCAACTTAGAATACCTCACAAACAAATGCAGACAATTTCCCCTCCCAAGAGAATTCTCTTTAGTTATAGTCCCAGCCGTGTATATTCCCCCCCAAGCCGAAACCACGACGGCCCTCAAGGAACTACACTGGGCTTTATGCAAACTGGAAACCACATATCCTGAGGCTGCATTTATTGTAGCTGGGGATTTTAACATAGCAAATTTGAGGTAAACACTACCAAAGTTCTACTAACACATTGACTGTAGTACTCGCACTGGGAAAACACTCGACCACTGCTATTCTCTCTTCCGGGATGCCTACAAGGCCCTCCCCCGACCTCCCTTCGGCAAATCAGTACACGACTCCATTTTTCTCCTCCCTTCCTATAGATAGAAACTCAAACAGGAAGTACCCGTGCTAAGGTCTATTCAACACTGGTCTGACCAATCGGAATCCATGCTTCAAGATTGTTTTGATCATGCGTACTGGGATATGTTCCAGGTAGCCTCGGATAATAACATTGATATATACACAGACACAGTGACTGAGTTCATCAGGAAGTGTATAGGGGATGTTGTTCCCACTGTGACTATTAAAACCTACCCAAACCAGAAACCGTGGATAGATTGCAGCATTTGCGCTAAACTGAAAGTGCGAACCACAGCATTTAACCATCAATTGAGACTCCACTTTGTCGCCATTTTGCCTGTTTGATTGCCTTACGGAGGGAATAACTACACTGTTTGTATTCAACCATATTCCCAGTCACTTTGCCAACAGCTCAGACACGAGACGTATGTGGCAAGGTCTATAGACAATCACGGATTACAAAGGGAAAACCATCCACGTCGCAGACACCGACATCTTGCTCCAAGACAAGCTAAACACCTTCGCCCGCTTTGAGGTTAACACAGTGCCATCGACGCGGCCCGCTCCCAAGAACTGTGGGCTCTCCTTCTCCGTGGCCGACGTAAGACATTTAAGCGTGTTAACCCTCGCGAGGCTGCCGGCCCAGACGGCATCCCTAGCCGTGTCCTCAGAGCATGCGCAGACCAGCTGGCTGGAGTGTTTACGGACATATTCAATTTCTCCCTATCTCAGTCTGCTGTCCCCACTTACTTGAAGATGTCCACCATTGTTCCTGTACCCAAGAAAGCAAAGATGACTGAACTAAATGACTATTTAGTAGCACACTTCTGTAATCATGAAGTGCTTTGAGAGGCTAGTTAACCTGTCTAGGACTTGTTCCGCTAGCGGAACCCCTCGCCAATAGCCAATGAAATTGCAGGGTGCCAAATTCAATCAACAGAAATCTCATAATTCAATTTTCTCAAACATACAAGTATTAGACACCATTTTAAAGATACAATTCTTGTTAATCCAACCACAGTTTCCGATTTCAGAAAAGCTTTTCGGCGAAAGCAGAACATATCATTATGTTAGGTCAGCAACTAGTCACAGAAAGCATACAGCAATTTTTCAACCAAAGAGAGGAATCACAAAAAGCTGAAATATTGATAAAATGAATCACTAACCTTTGATTTTCTTCATCAGATGACACTCCCGGGACAACATGTTACACAATACATGTATGTTTTGGTCGATCAAGTTCATATTTATATCCAAAAACCTCAGTTTACATTTGGTTTTGCCTCCAAAACATCTCGTGAATTTGCACAGACCCACATCAAATCACAGAAATACTCATAATAAACATTGATAAAAGATACAAGTATTATTCACCGATTTAAAGATATACTTCTCCTTAATGCAACCACTGTGTCAGATTTCCCAAAAACTTTACGGAAAAAGCAAACCGTGCAATAATCTGAGTACGGCGCTCAGAGACCAACAAAACCCAAGAAGATATCCGCCATGTTGGAGTCAACATAAGTCAGAAATAGCATTATAAATATTCACTTACCTTTGATGATCTTCATCAGAATGCACTCCCAGGAATCCCGGTTCCACAATAAGTGTTTGATTTGTTCCATAAAGTCCATAATTTATGTCCAAATTACTCCTTTTGGTTCGCTCGTTCAGTACACAATCTAAACTCACGACGCGGGGCAGGTCCAGGCAAAAGTTCAGACGAAAAGTCATATTACAGTCCGTAGAAACATGTCAAACGAAGTATAGAATCAATCTTTAGGATGTTTTTAACGTAAATCTTCAATAATATTCCAACTGGAGAATTCCTTTATCTTCAGAAATGCGATGGAACAGAGCTCGCTCTCACGTGAACGCGCATGGTCAGTGCATGTTCAGCTCATGGCAGACCTTACTCAATCCCCTCTCATTCGGCCCCACTTCACAGTAGAAGCATCAAACAAGGTTCTAAAGACTGGTGACATCTAGTGGAAGCCTTAGGAAGTGCAAAATGACCCCATAGACACTGTGTATTTGATAAGCCAAGAGTTGAAAACCTACAAACCTCAGATTTCCCACTTCCTGGTTGGATTTTTCTCAGGTTTTTGCCTGCCATATGAGTTCTGTTATGCTCACAGACATCATTCAAACAGTTTTAGAAACTTCGGAGTGTTTTCTATCCAAATGTACTAATAATATGCATATATTAGCAACTGGGACTGAGTAGGGAGGAAGTTTACTCTGGGCACGCTTTTCATCCCAACGTGAAAATGCTGCCCCCTATCCATAGGCTATGAGGGAGTCTAGGTCCAAGGGTAACTCCCAAGATGCGAGCTCATCTTTAAATCTCCTCCTATAATCCATGAAGGAAGGTGTCGAACAGGGACTCTGTGCTCCAGGTACTCACGGAGGCCAACGTGCAAGAGTACTGCGTAGTCTGCCACACTACAGGAGTTTTGACATAGTAGAAGTAGCTTTTGGGCTGCCGCTCTCCCGGACACCGGAGAATCGAACACCTTCCTCACCTCTGCCACGAAATCCTCCAGACGAAGGCAAATAGCGGATTGTTGCTCCCAAACCGCTGTAGCACAGGTCAGCGCCCTTCCAGACATCAGCGTTATGAGATACGCTATCTTCGAACGATCCGGAAGGAAACGAAAAATGCTGCAGCTCAAAGATGAGGGAGCACTGGGAAAGAAATGCCCGGCAGGTTCCAGGGAAGCCAGGGTAGGCTGGACAAAATCACCACTGGAACGGGGATTACTGAGCATCTGGGTGGTCTCCGTTGTGGCATGCTGCCTGATAGATAGTCTACGAAATTGCTCCAGTAATGATTTGAAGCACTGGTCATGGCGTCCTGCCAAAGTATGGAGTCCTTCCATAAGGTTCTGGAGTAGCTTTTCATGTCTTCCAATGGTGACTCCATGCAGGGAGACAGACTCGGAGCTGGTCCGAGTCTGCTCGGTCAGTCAGGGCCAGTTTGTACTATAACGACACAGGACGAGACCCAAATGCAGACACAAGAGGCAGATGGTTTGAGTCTCTGATATAGATTAATAGACATGGGGCAGGCAAGAGGCAGGTCGAGGACAGGCAGGAGTTCATAAACCAGGTTAGAGTCAGTTGTGTACAGGACGGCAGACAGACTCGAGGTCAGGGCAGGCAGAATGGTATGGCAGGCGGGTTCAGGGTCAGGGCAGGCAGAAAAGTTCAGAACCGGGAGGACTAGAAGACAGGGACTAGAAAAACAGGAGTACGGGGAAAAAACACGCTGGTAGGCTTGACGAGACAAGACGAACTGGCAACAGGCAAACAGAAACCACCGGTATAAATAAACAGGGGATAATGGGAACAAATGGGAGACACCTGGTGGGGGGTGGATAAACACACAAGAAGACAGGTGAAACAGATCATGGTGTGACAGACAGCACTGTTGGAGCTAGGAACACAAGCATTTTGCTACACCCGCAATAACATCTGCTAAATATGTGTGTGACCAATAAAATATGATCTGATGTGATTTGACTTGTCCGGTTCAATTTCTGAGCCACCGGAGATAGCAGAGTACAGTTTGTAGTACTTGGTGCTAGTGCTGGGCGATATGACGATATATATCGTGTGACGAGGAAAACGTCTATCATTTCATATTATGCTCTATTGTTTATTTCGTTGTGTCACAAAGCACACTCTTTACGGCAATATTTTTTTGTCAATTGGATGGCGCTTTCGACACGTGTGGAAGGAAAATTGCAACACAAACAAACATGGGGGAGAGTGAACGTGACACAGAGCACGGAGACACGGAGCTAGTACCTAAAAGACGGGCTACTTCGGTCGCATGGACGTGGTTTGGGTAAGAAAAGTCTGACACGGACCAGAAAACCATCCTATGCAAATTCTGAGTGCGATAACGAATAAATTGATCAGAAACAGCACGCTCAAGTGTCTTGGAAAGAAAAGAAAGAAGGGATACAGGTCTATAGTTTTTGACATCAGATGAGATGAGTGTTGGTTTCTTAAGGAGGGGAGCGACTCGGGCCATTTTGAAGTCAGAGGGGACACAGCCAGTGGTCAGGGATGAGTTGATGAGGAATGGGAGGTCTCCAGAAACGGTCTGGAGGATGGGATGGGGTTGACCGGGCAAGTTGTTGGGCGGCCAGACCTCACTAGTCACAGGATTTCATCTGGAGAGAGAGGGGAGAAAGAGGTCAAGGCGTAGATTACTTCTGTGTGAGTGAGACCAGTGGACTCAACAGCGTTCTTTTCGAAGTGGTTGACAAAGTTGTCCGCAGAGAAGTAGGGGGGAGGGGGAGAGGGTGGAGGATTAAGGAGGGAGGAGATGGCGGAAAAGAGTTTCCTAGGGTTAGAGGCAGAAGCTTGGAATTTAGAGTGGTAGAAAGTGGCTTTAGCACCAGATGCAGAGTGAGAGGGAGTGAAATGATAATAGGTCTTCCTCTATTTTCACTCAGCTGCCCGCAGCCCTGTTCTGTAAGCTCACAATGAGTCACTCAACCACAGAGAAGGAGGGGAGAGCCGAGCCTGCCGGGAGGAAAGGGGACAGTGCGAGTCATTGGATGCGGAAAGGGATGAGAGTAGGGTCGAAGAGGCAGAATCAGGAGACAAGAGGGAGAAGGATTTAGCAGAAGGGAGAGATGATAGGATAGAAGAGGAGAGAGTAGTGGGAGAGAGAGAGCGAAGATTGCGACGGCACATGACCATCTGGTAACTATGTGTATGTGACCATAACATTTGATTTGATTTGATCTGGGTAGGGGGCTGAGTGGTTAGGGAGAGACAGAAAAGGAAACAAAGTAATGATCAGAGACCTGGAGGGGGTGGTAGTGAGATTAGTGGGCGAACAGCCTCTAGTAACGATGAAGTCAAGTCTATTGCCTGCCTTGTGAGTTGGAGGGGATTGGGAAAGGAGGAGGTCAAACGAGGCAAGTAGGGGAAAGAGAGAGTTGGAAAGAAATTAGTCGAAGGCAGACGTTGGGAGGTTGAAGCCGCCAAGAACGAAGAGCGGTGAGCCATCGTCAGGAAATTATCTTATCAAGGTGTCAAGCTCAACTGTCCAAGGGCACCTGATGGGTGATAGATGACAATAACGTTAAGCTTGAGTAAACAAGTGGGAGTGACAGCATGGAATTCAAAATAAGGAGATGGACAGGTTTCTAAAAATGTCTGCTGTCAATTTCATTGTTGGGAATTGAATGTAGATTGATGAGGGAAAAAAACAAGTTAATCAATTTTATAAGGCTGTAACGTAACAAATAAGGCTGTAACGTAACAAAATGTGGAAAAATCCAGTGGTCTGAATACTTTCCGAATGCCCTGTATAGCCAAACTTTTGTATCACAACTAAAGTTACAAAAATAACTTTAAATTAAGCATTTTTTTTTTTTCACCTTTATTTAACCAGGTAGGCTAGTTGAGAACAAGTTCTCATTTGCAACTGCGACCTGGCCAAGATAAAGCATAGCAGTGTGAACAGACAACAACACAGAGTTACACATGGAGTAAACAATAAACAAGTCAATAACATGGTAGAAAAAAAGAGAATCTATATACAATGTGTGCAAAAGGCATGAGGTAGGCAATAAATCGAGTAATTACAATTTAGCAGATTAACACTGGAGTGATAAATCATCAGATGATCATGTGCAAGAAGAGATACTGGTGTGCAAAAGAGCAGAAAAGTAAATAAATAAAAGCAGTATGGGGGGTGAGGTAGGTAAATTGGGTGGGTAGTTTACAGATGGACTATGTACAGCTGCAGCGATCGGTTAGCTGCTCGGATAGCAGATTTTTAAAGTTGTTGAGGGAGATAAAAGTCTCCAACTTCAGAGATTTTTGCAATTCGTTCCAGTCGCAGGCAGCAGAGAACTGGAAGGAAAGGCGTCCAAATTAGGTTTTGGCTTTAGGGATGATCAGTGAGATACACCTGCTGGAGCGCGTGCTACGGGTGGGTGTAGCCATCGTGACCAGTGAACTGAGATAAGGCGGCACTTTACCTAGCATAGCCTTGTAGATGACCTGGAGCCAGTGGGTCTGACGACGAACATGTAGCGAGGGCCAGCCGACTAGGGCATACAGGTCGCAGTGGTGGGTCGTATAAGGTGCTTTAGTAACAAAACGGATGGCACTGTGATAAACTGCATCCAGTTTGCTGAGTAAAGTATTGGAAGCTATTTTGTAGATGACATCGCCGAAGTCGAGGATCGGTAGGATAGTCAGTTTTACTAGGGTAAGTTTGGCGGCGTGAGTGAAGGAGGCTTTGTTGCGGAATAGAAAGCCGACTCTAGATTTGATTTTGGATTGGAGATGTTTGATATGAGTCTGGAAGGAGAGTTTGCAGTCTAGCCAGACACCTAGGTACTTATAGATGTCCACATATTCTAGGTCGGAACCGTCCAGGGTGGTGATGCTAGTCGGGCGTGTGGGTGCAGGCAGCGAACGGTTGAAAAGCATGCATTTGGTTTTACTAGCGTTTAAGAGCAGTTGGAGGCCACGGAAGGAGTGTTGTATGGCAATGAAGCTCGTTTGGAGGTTAGATAGCACAGTGTCCAAGGAAGGGCCGTAAGTATACAGAATGGTGTCGTCTGCATAGAGGTGGATCAGGGAATCGCCCGCAGCAAGAGCAACATCATTGATGTATACAGAGAAAAGAGTCGGCCCGAGAATTGAACCCTGTGGTACCCCCATAGAAACTGCTAGAGGACCGGACAACATGCCCTCCGATTTGACACACTGAACTCTGTCTGCAAAGTAGTTGGTGAACCAGGCAAGGCAGTCATTAGAGAAACCGAGGCTACTGAGTCTGCCGATAAGAATATGGTGATTGACAGAGTCGAAAGCCTTGGCCAGGTCAATGAAGACGGCTGCACAGTAATGTCTTTTATCGATGGCGGTTATGACATCTTTTAGTACCTTGAGCGTGGCTGAGGTGCACCCGTGACCGGCTCGGAAACCGGATTGCACAGCGGAGAAGGTACGGTGGGATTCGAGATGGTCAGTGATCTGTTTGTTGACTTGGCTTTCGAAGACCTTAGATAGGCAGGGCAGGATGGATATAGGTCTGTAACAGTTTGGGTCCAGGGTGTCTCCCCCTTTGAAGAGGGGGATGACAGCGGCAGCTTTCCAATCCTTGGGGATCTCAGATGATACGAAGGAGAGGTTGAACAGGCTGGTAATAGGGGGTGCAACAATGGCGGCGGACAGTTTCAGAAATAGGGGGTCCAGATTGTCAAGGCCAGCTGATTTGTATGGGTCCAGGTTTTCCAGCTCTTTCAGAACATCTGCTATCTGGATATGGGTAAAGGAGAAGCTGGGGAGGCTTGGGCGAGTAGCAGCGGGGGGGGGGGGGGGGGCGGGGCTGTTGGCCAAGGTTGGAGTCGCCAGGAGGAAGGCATGGCCAGCCATTGAGAAATGTTTGTTGAAGTTTTCGATTATCACGGACTTATCAGTGGTGACCGTGTTACCTAGCCTCAGTGAAGTGGGCAGCTGGGAGGAGGTGCTCTTGTTTTCCATGGACTTTACAGTATCCCAGAACTTTTTGGAGTTAGAGCTACAGGATGCAAATTTCTGCTTGAAAAAGCTGGCCTTTGCTTTCCTGACTGACTGCTTGTATTGGTTCCTGACTTCCCTGAACAGTTGCATATCGCGGGGGCTCTTCGATGCTATTGCAGTTCGCCACAGGATGTTTTTGTGCTGGTCGAGGGCAGTCAGGTCTGGAGTGAACCAAGGGCTATATCTGTTCTTGGTTCTGCATTTTTTGAACGGAGCATGCTTGTCTAATATGGTGAGGAAGTAACTTTTAAAGAATGACCAGGCATCCTCAACTGACGGGATGAGGTCAATATCCTTCCAGGGTACCCGGGCCAGGTCGATTAGAAAGGCCTGCTCGCAGAAGTGTTTTAGGGAGCGTTTGACAGTGATGAGGGGTGGTCGTTTGGCCGCGGACCCGTGCACTCGCTGTGCACTCTTATAAAACATTTTTTAAATGGGGCCAAAGAGCCAGGGGAAAGACCGAATTTAAAACCGGACCCGTGGCGGATACAGGCAATGAGGCAGTGATCGCTGAGATCTTGATTGAAGACAGCAGAGGTGTATTTGGAGGGCGAGTTGGTCAGGATAATGTCTATTAGGGTGCCCATGTTTACGGATTTAGGGTTGTACCTGGTGGGTTCCTTGATGATTTGAGTGAGATTGAGGGCATCAAGCTTAGATTGTAGGACTGCCGGGGTGTTAAGCATATCCCAGTTTATGTCACCTAACAGAACAAACTCTGAAGCTAGATGGGGAGCGATCAATTCACAGATGGTGTCCAGGGCACAGCTGGGAGCTGAGGGGGGTCGGTAGCAGGCGGCAACAGTGAGAGACTTATTTCTGGAGAGATTAATTTTTAAAATTAGAAGTTCGAACTGTTTGGGCATAGACCTGGAAAGTATGACAGAACTTTGCAGGCTATCTCTGCAGTAGATTGCAACTCCTCCCCCTTTGGCAGTTCTATCTTGACGGAAAGTGTTATAGTTGGGTATGGAAATCTCAGAATTTTTGGTGGCCTTCCTAAGCCAGGATTCGGACACGGCAAGGACATCAGGGTTGGCAGAGTGTGCTAAAGCGCTGAGTAAGGCAAACTTAGGGAGGAGGTTTCTGATGTTGACATGCATGAGGCCAAGGCTTTTTCGATCACAGAAGTCAACAAATGAGGGTGACTGTGGACATGCAGGGCCTGGGTTTACCTCCACATCACCCGAGGAACAGAGGAGTAGTAGGATGAGGGTGCGGCTAAAGGCTATCAAAACTGGTCGCCTAGAGCGTTGGGGACAAGGAATAAAAGGAGCAGATTTATGGGCGTGGTAGAATAGATTCTGGGCATAATGTGCAGACCAGGGTATGGTGGGGCACGGGTACAGCGGAGGCAAGCCCAGGCACTGGGTGATGATAAGAGAGGTTGTATCTCTGGACATGCTGGTCTCAATGGGTGAGGTCACCGCATGTGTGGGGGGTGGGACAAAGGAGGTATCAGAGGTACGGAGAGTGGAACTACGGGGTCCATTGCAAACCAAAACAATGATAACTAGCCTGAACAACAGTATGCAAGGCATATTGATATTTGAGAGAGACATACAAGAAGGCATAAAGTGATTGCAGGTCTTGATTGGGAGAGCTAGCTAAAACAACAGGTGAGATAACAGCAGCTAGTCAGCTAACACAGCAACAGCAGGTAAAAATGGCGACGACTAGGCAGAGAGGGTCGGATTAACTACACACAGATCCTGAGTTAAAGCACAGAGCCGACAGATAAAACACAAATAAACGGAATGGAGTACCGTGAATTAATGGACAGTCAAGCAGGCATCAGCTATGTAGCCAAGTGATCATAGTGTCCAGGGGGCAGCCGTAGATGGAGCAGTGAGGCCTCCACTAAGCTAGCCCGCGGCGTTTAAAGTTAGTAGCCCGGGGGGTGGTCTGCTCAGACGGAGGGGGTCTGCTCAGACGGAGGCCGGTTGAGGGCACAGCGGATGGGGTATTCGTCTGCAGATCAGACGTGGTCGCGTCGACAGAGAATCCAAGCCGGATGGCGATGGCGAAAGAGAGGTTGTGAATTGTAGAATTGTGTTTGCTAACTGGTGCTAGCTTTGTGATTCAGACAGCTAGTCATGGGTAGCAAGCTAGCAGAAGATGGAGGTCTGTTTTTAGCCACGCCGTGCATTTCCGTCGGTAGATTAGTGGGGTTCCGTGTGGTAGAGGGGACCAATCCAATTGTCAAAATAGTTATAGTGGCCTAAGAAGATTGTTCGATAGATCTGTTCAGATAGCAGCCGATATGCTCAAGACAGCTAACGATTAGCGGGCCGCAGTTAGCATATGGGCGTTCAGGTTACGTCGCGATGGAGGGGCCAGTTGAATAACTCCCTCGGGCAGATAACGTCGGTATCCCAGTCGTGAAGGCCCGGTGGGGCTCCGCATCGGCAGTAAAACGGGTCCGGATAGGTGATTGTAGCCCAGGAGTGGCTGATGGAACTCTTCAGCTGGCTAGCTCCGGGATAATTGGTGTTTGCTCCGGAATTGATGTTAGCCAATAGTCACTCGGATAGCAGCTAGTTAGCTGCAAGGTCCAGGTGTAAATGTCCAGAGCTTGCGGTAAAAATCCGGGGATATGGAGAGAAAATAGGTCTGGTATGCTCTGGTCTGAGTCGCGTTGTACAAAACTGGCAATAGTTTTCCGAGCTAAAGGATAGCTGATGAGCGCTAGCTGTGGTTAGCTGAACTACTAACGTTGGCTTGTGAGCTGGCTAACTTCTGGCTAGCTTCTGTTGTAGATTTCGGATACGAGGTGAATAATACTTTTGAGGAAAAAAAACAGATCCGCACCACATTTGGTGAGGTGGGTTGCAGGAGAGTGTTTTGAAGTTGAGTTTTTAAGAAGAAAAAAAATATATATATAAAAAGATATGCGAAGAAAAATATATAAAATATATATACACGGGACAAGACGAGGACAAAGGACGTCTGACTGCTACGCCATCTTGGATTGCATCAAGATGGCGGAGGACCTGTCGGAGGACCTTCTTTGTTAACCGCTCAATACAGAATAGCTGCTTGTGCACACTCCCTCAGAAATCGTGTGGAGAAAATATCCTTTCTATTTTATTCAGCTATGTTCAATTTTACTTTTCATACTGTAATGTAATGTCACTGAATTCTAAGTAAATCTTGTCTGCAAAATTGAACTAGTGTAGCCCACAGCCGTATGGCATAGCCATATCAGGGCCTAACATAAGGACAACTGTATGCTATTATTTTCTTCTGAAATAGACTACATTTTATTTATATCATGTTTCTTTAGACCTGTTTAATAATTAATGGATTTATTGTGATGGTGTAGGCTATATTAAATGGATTTATTAGACTTTTTAAAATATAGATATTCCAAATATCTGTATCAGTGGCTTGTAGGCTATGCGTGGAAGCCAGGATATGCTAAATGTTAATTAATGGGAATTACCATGAGACCGGCAGTTGTTTTTGCGTGACAATCACCGGCTGACAAAATTTCATGACCACCACAGCCCTGCTCAGGAGTCCTCTAGCTATAGAATGAAGCCACTACAATAATATTCTCAGTAACAGTTTATTATTTTTATTCAACTTTATCTTACTAAGCAAGTTTGAACAAATTCTTATTTGCAATAATGGCCTGCTGGGGAGCAGTGGGTTAACTGCCTTGTTCAGTGTCAGAAAAACAGATTTTTACTTGGTCAGCTCGGGAATTCCATCCAGCAACCTTTCAGTTACTGGCCCTACGTTCTAACTACTAGGCTACCTGCCACCCCTGTTACATAAATATTTTTTTCTTGATATGGCTGTGATATGTTGTTGTTTATCTAACTTAGTTGAATGCACTGACTGTAAATCACTGTATAAATGTAAAAAAACAAACACTTGCAAAGCATGCTGGGCATTATTCTAATGAGCTCTGCCTCCAAACCAGTACAAATTTGGTCGATCCGGACCAGACCAAATCCGAAGGAATCATAGACGTCTAGGCTATGTTTAACAACTACAGCACAGTTCAGTAAGGTACAGGACAGTCATTTTTTATTTAATAAAGTAGAGTTCAGTAGAGTACAGTGCGGTACATTACAGTTTGGTTCATTAGAGCATAGTAGGGTATATTATACTGTACTATACTCTACTGTACTCTAGTGTACTGAACTAAACTTTACTTTTCTTTCTGTACTGTTCTCTACTGTACTCTACTGTACTATATCCAACTTTTCTTTACTCTACTGTAATGTACTGTACTCTGCTGTACTCTACTGTACTGTGTTGTACTGTGATGTCCAAACTTGATTGACGTTTATGTTTGGGCCAAATCAAGGCCGGACCATACCAAATCTGAATCAATTATAGACGTCTATGTTTGGGGCAAATCAAGGCCGGACCGGACCAAATCTGAACCAAAAATAGACATCTACGATTGGTTTAGATTTGGTCAGGTCCAAACCGGACCAAATATCAGCGTCCGTGGACGTTGAAATTAAGGCCGGTCCAGACCACACCAAAATAGTTTATAAAAAAAAGACGTCCAGACAGGACCAAAAACATACATTGCCGTCGCTCTGCCATAGTGGGTCAGTGCAGCTGATTTGGTCTTTCCCTCGTCAACAGTTTGAGTCAAGTCATTTTTTGCATTACTATTCAACAAACTACTCTGACTTAGGTTCGGTTCTTTTTCAGTGGACAATGAGGTGCAAATTTGGAACGTAAATGTTCCACATTTATCCACACCCAATGTAAATGATTGGAGATACGTAGAGATTCATTTTGGTTTCCACATAAGTCTGTAAGAGTTTCAAGGCGAGTGGAAATCCTTACATACACTCTCAGTAAAATGATGTAGTTGTGTCTAACACCCTATGTACCTCAACAAGATCACGACCAAGTGATTATGAGAAGACCTTGCCCCAGACTTAATCTTGCCCTACGCTCATTCTTGAATGCCACTCTCACTCCACCCACTACAAACTAGCTCTGCCATGCCTTATGTCGTGGAATGGGTCTAGAATGCCAAACAGGTTCTTCACTACAAAGCCCAAGGTCCTGCCGAGACATGTAATTATATAGGACATTCTGGAGAGTCTTCTCATGCTTTATGCATGACACAGTGTGTTTTTGTACACTGATACATTGTTACCTGGTCATTGTGAACACATGCAGTATCTTCACAGGTTCTGTTTTATTTGTAATCTGATGAGTTGCTGTCTCCTGTTGTCCTTTCATTCAATTGAGTAGAGTTGTGGGGTTGGCCCTGCAGCAGTAGGAGGCCTGAAAGCATTGGAATTGAGGCTGCGGGACATAGTTATCATTGGTTTATTTTACACACAAAAATAAATCATAAACTTGAGAAAACATGAGGCTAGACTTAAAAGAGGGCTGAACTGACTGATTTAGCATCGGTTTCAATCCTCATTAGGAAATGCGACTGAGAATGAGATATGGGTCTTGGAGGCGTGCTTTGATGTGGGTGTTTCTTGTGTGTGTTTTCGCACGTGGGAAGCGTTTGTAGATTGTCTGCCAAAACAGTACACATCTACAGTCACTCACTCTTCTAGATAACTTGAAACAGTCTAACCAGGTCTTGTGTCTGGAAGTAACCTAGGATAGCTAGCAAGCTAGCCAACTTCTTTCACCAATTTGCTTCAGCCGGCCAGTGTGCGGCTATGGAAAAATGTATTTGAATAGCTTACCTGTGGGGCTAGGTAGGGACCGTCAATATATTACACAATGTAAATAGGAGAATATTTTCACGTTGCACACCTTTACATTTTCTCATTAAATACGTTCAGTACTTGTATATGAATTTCTACAATTTCTACAATAGTTGGTTTGAGGATTTTAAGTCATTGAAATGTTGTCCCATGTACATTGTGTAATTTACTGATGGTCCCTAATAATTTACTGACGGTCCCTAACCAGCCCCAAATGGTTATCAAAGTCAAACCAAATTTACCATGGGCTTATGATCGGGTTTTGTCAAAGACTATCTATGATATTGACAAGATGGTCGAGTGACCACTCTAACAATGGAAATACAATGGAAGGCAGGACAGATCAGGTGGGACCATTCTAGCAAATGAGAGGGCAGATACGCGTGTGAACAACAGGCACAACTCCGATATAAAGTCATTAAACCAGTGCTTTCGTAACAACCTAACCATTTCAAAACTTCTATTTGATCAAATAAGCCTCACATAGCAAATGAGCAATTACATTTTTCGACCTCCATACTCCTAACTTCATCGTCTTATTTTTGTGGACAGATTGCTTCGCCTCTTCCTCTCTGGTAGCGTGCCGCTGCGCTCCGAATTGATGATTACTTGGGTGCTGCCAGCTGTGGGCATATTGGCAGTATTGAAATAAACCCACCCCAAGGAAAACTGTTACTATCCTCATTCTGTGACATACCCTTTTTTCCTAATTATTTAGCAAGGCACAATTTTGGACAAGACTGACTTTATGACCAAAATGATCCTATTTACACTTTGTAATCAATTTTGACATTAGAATAACTTTTTGGGGCTCATATCGATGCCACAGAGGCTGTTTTCAACCACAGATTTCTTTTTCTTGTTCGATTAGATTAATTATTTGAACTTGGTTTTGGGCAATGGCTATTTGGCCCTAAAAAGTTACACGCTCCCCAAATGTTTGATGCTACACCATAGAGATAAATAGAGGACTCTTGTGCCCAAAAGTCATTTTTAGCGTGGGCAGCGCCATTAACTCCCGACTCACTGCTTATAACTGTAATTTATCTATACTGAACAAAAATATAAATGTAGCAATTTTTTTTTTATTGAGTTACAGTTCATATAAGGAAATCAGTCAATTGAAAGAAATTCATTAGGCCCTAGTCTATGGATTTCACATGACTTGGAATAGAGATATGCATCTGTTGGTCACAGATACCTTTAAAGAAAAGGTTGCGGCGTGGATCAGAAAACCAGTCAGTATCTGGTGTGACCGCCATTTGCCTCATGCAGCACGACACATCTCCTTCACAGAGAGTTGATCAGACTGTTGATTGTGACCTGTGGAATATTGTCCCACTCCTCTTCAATGGCTGTGCTAACTTACTCAATATTGTCGGGAACTGGAACACACTGTCATAAACGTCAATCCAGAGCATCCCAAACATGCTCAATGGGTGACATGTCTAGTGAGTATGCAGGTCAATGAAAAACGGGGACATTTTCAGCTTCCAGGAATTGTGTACATATCCTTGTGTCATGGGGCCTTGCATTATAACGCTGAAACATGAGGTGATGGCGGCGTTTGAATGGAACGACAATAGGCCTCAGGATCTCGTCACGTTATCTCTGTGCATTCAAACTGCCATCGATAAAATGCAATTGTGTTCATTGTCCGTAGCTTATGTCTGCCCATACCATAACCCCACCGCCACCATGCGGCACTCTGTTCACAACGTTGACATTAGCAAACTGCTCGCCCAGACAACGCCATACACATGGTCTGCGGTTGTGAGGCTGGTTGGACGTATTATCAAATTCTCTAAAACAACATTCAGTAATCTGGCAGCAGCTCTGGTGGACATTCATGCAGTTAGCATGCTAATTGCACACTCCCTCTGTGGCATTGTGTTGTGTGACAAGACTGAACATTTTAGAGTGGCCTTTTATTGTCCCCAACACAAAGTTCACCAGTGTAATGATCATGCTGTTTAAATGGCTTCTTGATATGCCACACTTGTCAGGTGGATGGATTATCTTGATAAAGGATAAATGCTCAGTAACAGGGATCTAAAGAAAAAATATTTTTGAGAAATAAGCTTTTTGTGCATATTTTTGAACATTTCTGGGATCTTTTATTTCAGGACCAACACTTTACATGTTGCGTTTATATTTTTTTCAGTGTATAAGAAATCTAAGATGTGTATTATATTCAGCTCAGGGCTCCAGCTATGCATTTGGTTTGCTAACTTGCTGGCTAAGTGGCCAGATGTCAAGATCAAGTTTCTTGGTTACAGCAGAGAGATTTAATCTCCTCCTGGATCAAGATCCCTGTTGCCCAAATAGTTTTGTGCATCAAAATAAAATATTTTCGGAAATAACTTCTTAGTGTGCACTTCCGGTAATACCGTATAACCTGGATCAGAAACGATATGATGGTTTGAAAATCTGGATACCGCCCAATCCATTTTTTTTAGCCAACTCAGAAATAATAGAAATAAATGGACTACTTCAAAATGGAGAAGGCCTCAATGGTGCAGCCTGATTTCTCACAGACGCCATAATGGGACAGATACAATCATGCGATGTCTATGTGCTACACGCATCAGAGTTTCCCATGGTCTGCCGTGAAGGACTCTACTCAAGCTTTTATGTAGCCATAGCTCCTCGTACGGAGACCAACCAAACATACTGTAGTTAATCCAATAAAACAACAAAAGACTAAACATGACAAAAATAATATTCAAAACATAATTTAAGGTACCATAAATGAATCAAATGTGTCTGAGTATTTCTCAGAAATAGTTATGTAATAAAAAAATACTACAATAATATATAACATTGAAATTGGTGGTTACAATATCTTCAGGTGTGATAGATTGTAAAAAGTAGGAGGAGTTGCTATTTATGTACAAACAATATTCATGGTATCATGTTCTCTAAATATTACTGTTCCAAGAAATGTGAGATGCTGGTTGTAGATGTGGCCATAAGCCAAAATATGCATTAATTTGTTGCTGGGATTTACCACACAGATTAATGTAAACTCCTCGCTGATTGACCTAATTCTGACATAAAGCCACCACAAGAACTTGTCCAGTGGTGTCTTTGCTAATGATCTCAGTGATCACTGTCCTATTGCAGATACCAAACAGAAAAACACTGATCCACATATAATCAAGACGTTACTTTTTAAAAATTCTACCCAAGGGTTGCTTCATTATATGTATCATTCTGAGCTTTCTATCAGCAGGATGCCTGACCCTGAATTGGCTCTAGAATTTGTCTCATCTATTTGTATCTCTCTGGCAGACGAATACCCCGTGAGTTCTATCTCAGACTCTGTTGGTGATCCCTCTAAATGTTGGAAAACAGTTAATGCACTGAAGTGTGGAAATTCCTCTCCTTCCCTGCCTAAGCAAGCTGTTTCAGACTCTGGCATCATTACTGAGAAAAATAAGATAAGACATGATGTTAATCAGCATTTTGTCTTGGCAGGGTCTTTATTTGGAATAAATGGTGGTTTATTAATTTGCCCTGGTCATTCAGCCGACTGTAGGGCATTCAGAGACTTGTCCCAAAGCCACTCCTGCGTTGTTGTGGCTGTGTGCTTAGGGTCGTTGTTGGAAGGTGAACTTTTGACCCAGTCTGAGGTCCTGAGCGCTCTGGTGTAGGTTTTCATCAAGGATCTCTCTGTACTTTGCTCTGTTCATCTTTCCCTCTATCCTGACTAGTCTCCCAGTCCCTGCCACTGAAAAACATCCCCACACCATGATGCTGCCACCACCATGCTTCACCATAGGGATGGGGCCATATTTCCTCCAGACGTGACACTTGGCATTCAGGCCAAAGAGTTCAATCTTGGTTTCATCCGACCAGAGAATCTTGCTTCTCATGGTCTGAGAGTCCTTTAGGTACCTTTTGGCAAATTCCAAGCGAGCTGTCATGTGCCTTTTACTGAGGAGTGGCTTCCATCTGGCCACTCTACCATAAAGGCCTGATTGGTGGAGTGCGGCAGAGATGGTTGTCCTTCTGGAAGGTTCTTCCATCTCCACAGAGGAACTCTGGAGCTACTGGCTATATGTCTAAAGTGACCATCACCTCCGTGACCAAGGCCATTCTCCCCCGATTGCTCAGTTTGGCCGGGCGGCCAGCTCTAGGAAGAGCCTTTTGGTAGTTCCAAACTTCTTCCATTTAAGAATGATGGAGGCCACTGTGCTCTTGGGGACCTTCAATGCTGCAGACATGTTTCCGTATCTTTCCCCAGATCTGTGCCTCGACACAATCTGGTCTCAGAGCTCTACGGACATGCACTTTCAAATGTGGGACCTTCTATAGATAGGTTTGTGCCTTTCTAAATCATGTCCAATCAATTGAATTGACCACAGGTGGACTCAAATCAAATTGTAGAAACATCTCAAGGATTATCAATAGAAACAGGATGCACCTGAGCTCAATTTCGAGTCTCATAGCATAGGGTCTGAATACTTATGTAAATAAGGCATTTTTGTTTTTTTATTTGTAATACATTTGCAAAACTGTCTAAAAAAACAGTTTTTTCTTTGTCATTATGGTGTATTGTGTGTAGATTGATGAAGGGAAAAAAAACTTTATCCATTTCAGAGTAAGGCTGTAACGTAACAAAATATGGAAAAAGTCAAGGGGTCTGAATACTTTCCGAATGCCCTGTATATCGTAATTAATTCGCCAGACTATATTATATCTTCATCCCATATGTATTGAAGGCAGTGCGATGTTACAGCTATCTTTAGACATATAGCCAGTAGGCCTACCGACCACTGAGGTAGCCTATATAATTAACACCAACCAAACTAGGCCTATCTGAAATACGAAAATTATCAACGAAATCACCAGGTAGCTTTTGTTCAGGCAAAGATGCGTCCATAGCATATTGCTAAACTTTATTTATATGGAAAAAAATTGCCAGGCGAAACCATAGAAAATTATACTTGTGCTTTCTGATTACTAATCTGGATATGTGCACCCGCCTTTGGTCATTGGTCAATAGAAAAAAACACACATGTTTTTGGTTCTGAAACACAGATTAGATGTTTGTTTTTTTAATAATTTGGTGCAATGTCGTAGGTCTATGTTAGTGACCAGATCGATTAAGCAAATATATACATATAAAATACAAATGGTAGGGTATATGTAGCTTATTAAAATAAGTATTACATTTTTTTCTTCGATTCAGTTTCACCTGGGGAAACCTTCTTGTGACCCCCATTTTGAGAACCACGGCGTTAGCTCACCTGACCAGCACAGGCGAACATTTCTCTTCTGTTCTTAGTACGTTTAAAAAATGTTTACCGGGCAGGAAATGTATGGCTTCGTACCCAGAACCATTGGGGAAACCTAAACTTACGTTCCCACAACTCCCAAGGAAACAATGTTGTCGCTGGTTTTGGTCTCAGCATGACTTCCTATCAAAATAAAGGTAAAATAAAATAAAAACCTTACAGGACGCCCTGGCACAATGAATGCATAGGAAGGCCTTTCCCGAACCCAAATAAATGTTACAACAGTGATACATTGTTTATGTGAGCAGCGCCAACTCTACACAGATAAATATTACAAACATGTTTGCTGTTAAATGTTAATATGTGCTGGCATGATGTAACCGAGACAGGAATGAATGACTTGGCGTGTGGGTGTAGGTTCTTCCTACTCTTTACTCAAGGGCACGGCACTACCTTGATACTTCTTATGGTAACACCACTCTTGTGGTGAATGAGCTACCAATTTTCACCACGAGAGGGCAGCATATCCATGAGGATCTTTAATAAATATCAGTGACCACCTTTACATGCACACAGTCATCAGAATAGTGGCTCACTTATACTCACAGACATTATTTTAACAGTTTTAGAAACTTCAGAGTGTTTTCTATACAATGCTACCAAGTATATGCATATCCTAGCTTCTGGGCCTGAGTAACAGGCAGTTTACTTTGGGCACGTCACCCCCGAAATTCTGAACAATAACCAGTCTCCAAAACAGGTTAAGGCCTTATTTAGGGATAAGCTGTTTACATGCACATTTGATATCCTACTCATGAGTATCCCTGTATCCATGAATAAACTGCATATTCCTCATTTAAGTATATGGGTTAAATGGAATAGTAACTGAAATATGGATGCTGACCTCTCACATGTAGCTTAACATAATATTAACTCCTGCAGAATGATGCATTTCTTGCAATGAAATTATACAACAAATGTTAACTTTGTTTAGGGAACAGGAGTGGAGAAATACCATTTCCTTCTGTCAGCATCTTTTGAGAAAATGGGAATGAGCGTGTAATGTGTTATCTTTGACACTGTTATACAAGCAAACAGTATTTAAACCACATAAAACATGCAGCCAAGACGAACTGAAGTCTTCTCATAAACGTGTTTCGTCGTTTTCTCAGCTTTTAATTTCCTTAAAACCCGGTCAAACTGATGACATTTGGACATTTTGCACAGGACCGAGCTTTCCACTGTTTTCTCCGCGTAACTAAACGAAACAGACAACTTTTCCGGTGTTATTACTCGATTACTAATGCATTAATTATATCGAGGTAAGACATTATTCTGGTGACCAGTTCTTTATTTAGTCTTCTGGGGCAAAATGTTATGACAGAAGAGAGAGAAGCTGCACGTATCAAACTATAGTTAAACAAATGGCCTACCAAATGTCTGAAATTATAAGCAGAAACGTGTCTAAATTAGAGGTGCAAGTAGCCAGTAGTAAATGATCAAAAAACATTATTATCGTGGATGGAGCTGCGCAGGTAGCCTACTTTTTGAAGTGATTTGTTTGACAAGCAGATGAAAGCATCCTCACACAACGCTCATGGTATGTGAAACTGAACCCGTGCAGACCACAAGAAGAACGGTAAACGGGATAAGATGTTTATATGCCACAGTATCCCATTTTAGAACAGCGCATCCCAGGCATCTTATCAGGCTTTCTCTTAACCCGGAGACAAGCTTTTTCGGGTTATTGTAAACTGGATATGTGTACAGATATATGCGTCAACTCAAAAACAGAATACTCCCAAATAATAACTGGATATTGGTGTATATGTAAATGAGGTCAATAAGTACATAGAAATGTGGACTCCAATGTTTAAGAAAAAGTTATGTGAAGATGGAAAGAGAGGCCCACAAGAACCAGTGAAGACTTTTCTGAGTGCATTTGTTTACTTCATTTCACAGAATGTTTTTTTCTGCCAAACAACAAAATTAAATTACATGCATAGAATCGGCCAAGTCCTGAAATGAACACTATTGGTATAGAACAGTTTATTGCATTCTATTGAGAAATAAAGCTGAAACTTTATGTGGGTATCCTTTTCCTAAGGCACAAATAGCACAAATAGAGGCTTTCATCACATTCTTATCACATACATTTATTTTCTTGTACTTCACGCTGTCAGCCATTCTTCCACCAAATAGATGTGTTTCATCTGAAGAATGATAGTGGACCTGGGTTCATTGAGGGAAGAAGGAATGACTGTCTCCACATCGTTACAAAACAGGTATGTCGTCCCGTTCTTTACTGCAGATGTTGGCATGGACACCCAGACGAAAATATTACGCAATTGAACCCGGCAATTCTATAATTCACTGTCTTATGTCTTGGTTTTCCATTGGGATAATTGATGGATGAAGCAAAGCAATATCTTCCAAAAGGGCATTGGATTTTAAGATCCTAAAACTGTGACGGAACATTTCTATATTCCACCATGTCAGTTCAGATAGAGAAACCAGAACCTTATGTTTGCTGTCAAGGAGCATTGTATTCCCCTCTCATCTTTTGTCACTGCCAACCACTATTTATGTCTTCCAGGCATTTAACTTCTCAATGACAGCAGCAGCAGCAGCAGCGAGTGCATGCAGGCATGACAGTGGACAGGCTAATGTCCCTCTCCCCCTCTCCTCCCTGTGATGGTGTCTGGAACATCAGTCTCATCTGACTCCTGGCACACAACGACTCCCCCACACCTCCCCCCTCTCCTCTCTTTGAGGAGGACGCAGAGGAAGGTTCTTTGTGCCGATTAGGGAGCCTGGACTAATGTGTCAGTGCCAGCAGAGTGGCTAGGACTGAGGACTCAGCATTGATTTTCCCCTACAGGTGCTGTGGGACTGAGCCCTATAATGATGTGTAATTGGAATTGATTAGTGGTCATGAGCTGCTCTGTCCACAGAGCTCTGTTCTGGGTCGTATTATTTAGGCACCAAATAGAAGAGACGGACTGAAACAGGAAGGGATCACCTGAACTTGTCAAATAAGAAACGTTTCGCTACGGTGTGCTGTAATGAATGTGACCGTGACCTGACCTTTCCTCTCCTGGGTCTGTCTGTGACTGTGTGAAAAGAAGCTGTGACGTCCATCCTTGAGGTGAGACCGAGGCGAAACTCAGTCTTTAGTCTGACAACACAATATCTGGTTCCTTTTCCCTTATTACGATGACAAAATCGATGGACAAGAGAAATCAGCAATTCTGTTTAACTGAACACCGCTGTGTGATTGGGCATGGCACAGATGACTGCAAAATTCAAATCAAAGCACTGTTATTCACAATGACGGTCAAACCACCAATTTTGTAGTGAGTCATGGTTCCAAGAAACTCAGGTCAGAAGATAAGGTAGGATTTTATTGGAGTATTCTCCATGAAATGTTAAGAGAATATCTGTTAAAATGCCTTCGCTTGGTCCTTATCTTAGCCATGGGCGACAATGTATATTCTCAGCATACTTAGATCATGCATCTCCATAAAGTATGCTGTAATGATACTATGTGTGGTCCAAAAAAATCAGTTTCACCGGGCCCACCACTCAGCGCAGCTCTACCGTGGACTCAGTGATTTCTTTCACAGCAGGGGCAGCATTAACAGAGTAGCCATTTGCCGTAATAGCTTACAGATGGTTCTTATTTGACTTGTCTGCCGAGTCTACCGAGCCTAGATGTGCTGCTATTGACTACGGCACCAAATGAACCCCAATGTTGTCCTGTGGCCCTCCATGTTGCCTCTGTAATAATCTCATCAAAGGAGAAAGTCTACTTGGCACTTTATTACCGTTACTTCTTTAGCCTTTATTGGCAGTACACACCCTCATTATCAACAGTTGCTATTACTAAACTAAACCCACCCCTGTCAACCCTGAAGTAGAGCATTTGATTGCTGGGACCACCCATACGTAAACAACGTATGCACGCATGACCGTAAGTCACCTTGGATAAAAGTTTGCATGTACAGTATTATATTATTATGAATTAGCTGAAGTTGCTTGCATCTTTCTGTGCTACATTATTTCTCCGTCCTGTTAAGTCTTTGAGGGGTATTCCGACCAGATGCCTTGGTTGGTATATCTGTGACTGATGCCGATGCTGTTGCTGTGGGTTGTTCATCCCTTCATTCTCAGTCAACAGATGAACCAGTGTTCATGTCCCAGTGTGGGGTCACTGTGTGGCTGCCCTCTCCTGCTGTCCCCTTCTGTCTGCTGGGGAGAGGCAGTGTTCGCTCCCTGGCCCTCTAGACTCTTCTACAGGGCACATCTGAGGCACTTCAGCCCAAACCTCCCTCCAGCAACACTCCCCATAGCCCAGCTCTCCATCCAGCCCTGCCTCCAGAGGAGAAATATGGCCAACAGTAGCCGGGCCAGGCGCTGCCTGCTCTCTGGGACCGGAAGGCTATCCAGCTGGCATGCTGTTGGCTAGGGTAGGAATGCAACAGCTGCAGAGGAGGGAAGAGATAGAAAGATGGAGGAGAGGGAAGAGATGATGGCCTAGTAGTGGGGCATGGCTAGAAGGGATCCAGCTTTTGTCAAATTAAATGCAAAAGTATTTTTTTTTTTTGCATTTTCCCTAACCATAACTCTTTTCATAACCTTAACCTAATTCTCCTAACCTGCTATGTTAATTATCCTTAGCTGCTGCGTAAATTCTCCTAACCAGCTACGAAAAGTCTCCGTTCTAGCCATGACCCTAGTGGTGGTGCTAAAAAGGACAGAAGCTCCCTCCCTACCAGTACCTAGAAGTACCCAGTAGCTCCTCAGATCAGATGTCCTAATTCAGTCATGTCCTCCTTTTCCATAAGATCAGCTCCTCTGCTTGGTCAGCTCCAGCAAGTTGGAGAAGCAGAGTGGCAGACATCCCAATCTCGAATCAGAATAAAAAAATAGATTTTATGAGCACGGCCTTGTTCCAACTTTCTAGTGCTCATCACATTTCTTCCCGGAAAAGTCATCGACATTCATCCAACACGGGCAAGTCTTCAGTGGGGTCTGGTCAGTGACTCAGGAGCTTTCAATGTTTTTTACCCATTATCAGCACTGTAACAAACGATGATTGACAGCTGTGCTTTACAATGCATACTTGCCTAGTCGTCAACCATTTACTGGTACTCGTATATTATACCTATCCGGAAAGTACAAAAGACAACTGTTGAACATGAAGTGGCTGATACAAAGATTTCAATGTGAAAAAGGAACATCAAATCAAATCAAAGTGTATTTGTCACGCGCGCCAAATACAACAGGTGTAGACCTTACAGTGAAATGCTTACTTACAGGCTCTAACCAATAGTGAAAAAAAGGTATTAGGTGAACAATAGGTAAGTAAAGAAATAAAACAACAGTAAAAAGACAGGCTATATACAGTAGCGAGGCTATAAAAGTATCGAGGTTACATACAGACACCGGTTAGTCAGGCTGATTAAGGTAGTATGTACATATAGATATGGTTTAAGTGACTATGCATATATGATGAACAGAGAGTAGCAGTAGCGTAACAGAGGGATTGGCGGGTGGTGGGTGGAGGGACACAATGCAGATAGCCCGGTTAGCCAATGTGCGGGAGCACTGGTTGGTCGGCCCAATTGAGGTAGTATGTACATGAATGTATAGTTAAAGTGACTATGCATATATGATGAACAGAGAGTAGCAGCAGCGTAAAAGAAGGGTTGGGGGGGAACACAATGCAAATAGTCCAGGTAGCCATTTGATTACCTGTTCAGGAGTCTTATGGCTTGGGGGTAAAAACTGTTGAGAAGCCTTTTTGTCCTAGACTTGGCAATCCGGTACCGCTTGCCATGCGGTAGTAGAGAGAACAGTCTATGACTGGGGTGGCTGGGGTCTTTGACAATTTTTAGGGCCTTCCTCTGACACCGCCTGGTGTAGAGGTCCTGGATGGCAGGCAGCTTAGCCCCAGTGATGTACTGGGCCGTATGCAGTAGTGCCTTGCGGTCAGAGACCGAGCAATTGCCGTACCAGGCAGTGATGCAACCTTTCAGGATGCTCTCGATGTTGCAGCTGTAGAACCTTTTGAGGATCTGAGGACCCATGCCAAATCTTTTTAGTTTCCTGAGGGGGAATAGGCTTTGTCGTGCCCTCTTCCCGACTGTCTTGGTGTGTTTGGACCATTCTAGTTTGTTGTTGATGTGGACACCAAGGAACTTGAAGCTCTCAACCTGCTCCACTACAGCCCCGTCGATGAGAATGGGGGCGTGCTCGGTCTTCCTTTTCCTGTAGTCCACAATCATCTTGTCTTGGCTACATTGAGGGATAGGTTGCTATTCTTGCACCACCCGGACAGGTCTCTGACCTCCTCCCTATAGGCTGTCTCGTCATTGTCGGTGATCGTCTGAAAACGTAATGATGGTGTTGGAGTTGTGCCTGGCCATGCAGTCGTGGGTGAACAGGGAGTACAGGAGGGGACTGAGCACGCACCCCTGGGGAGCTCCAGTGTTGAGGATCAGCGTGGCAGATGTGTTGCTACCTACCCTCACCACCTGGGGGCGGCCCATCAGGAAGTCCAGGATCCAGTTGCAGAGGGAGGTGTTTAGTCCCAGGATCCTTAGCTTAGTAAAATACCTGTTTAAGTCTGTTTTACAAGGACATTCTGTTCAGGATTTATTTGTGTATTTGTTCAGTTCAATCGTTATCAAACATTGTAAAGTGTGTATTTGTTCAATTCATTTTTATTTTTTTACTGAACCTTTATTTAACTAGTCCAGACAGTTAAGAACAAATTCTTATTTACAATGACGGCCTACCCCGGTCAAACCCTCCCCTAACCGGGACGACGCTGGGCCAATTGTCCGATCACGGCCGGTTGTAATACAGCCCGGTATCAAACCAGGGTCTGTAGTGATGCCTCTAACACTGCGATGCAGTGCCTTAGACCCCTGCGCCACTTGTCTATCAAACATTGTGAAGTAAGGTGCGGAAGGGGATGAACCGAGACCAGATGCTTCTAATGAACTACTGCCAAATGTAATCTGAGGTGAGCGCACTGTATGTAGATCCATCAGTCTGCAGGGGCCTTAGTCTGCATACTAACATCCCTATTACTGGATCAATTAGAAGTCAAGAACCTTTGTACCCATGTGCTCCTATTAGAAAAACACAATAGTTAAATAACCCTCCAACTAACTGTCTGTGGACTTGTCAAGACTATAGTTGGTGTGGAGATCTATGTGAGGTGCCCATGTGCAAAGCTTTGGCTTTGATCCAAAAATAACCAAATGATACAGTATATTTTGTGAACTCGGTGAAGCAGAGATAATAGGATGCCAACTCACATTCCAACCCCCAATAATACATCTGTTTTGGATCCAGAGAAATCAGGCTTTCGCTGTCAAAACAGTCACCAAACACTTTGAGAATTTAAAGACAAGGCTATTCAATTTTATACCACAAAACAACTGGTTTTAACGAGATAATTTGTCCTTATATGATGTTTTCACTGTAAGCCTGCTGTGTGACTCAGAATGGACCACCCACTCCAAGGTAAATTAGACCATTAATCGTTTCTAACACAGAGGATCCAAATCTTATTTGCAAATAATCTCTGTAAAAATGCTTAAAAGCTGTGGTGGTTAATTTCTTTACTATCAAATGAGGAGAGACAAACGTATCACAAGTCAGAGTTATACTTAAATGAAATCTTTATTAGTGAGAGCTTTGCAATAGCGATGGCTGGTCGATGAATCACCCTCAGATAATTAGCTAAGAGCGCTGACACAAAAGTACAAAGGTCTTTTATAGCTAAGATACGCCCCTTTCAACCTACATGACAAACAACAGATACAGTATATAGAATGGGTCACAAGGTTAAGATCTGTATTAAAGATACCTATAATTCATAGCAGACAGTATCTGCTGTAACAACAGTCATCTTTGTGTACAGACCAGGGTCTGGCTTTGGGGTCATCTCACCCTGGTACCATATAGAAACATTAACTCATGCTCTGGAATGCAGTCTCTTTAGGTTTTATCACCCAAAAGACATTGTAAATCTCCTGTCAGTGTTATCTCCCAGAGGCCCATCCTCAGTAGAACACACACACAATAGTTATAAGAATACTTTATTCTGTTGCATAAAACAACTATTTGATACAATAAAAGTATTAGAACAATCTTGCAATTTTCCACCATAAAGCATTCTCTGAAATGTTAATCACCAACCAGGTTTGGGATCTCTATTTATTTCTGTTTCATATCTGCAATTCCTTTTCAGGTAATGATCCCATCATGCGACCAGCTCAAGGTCATGAATCATCCTTCTACAAGCCACACACAGAATTGCATTTTTTATACTCTAAGGGTGGTCAGATAAAGCGCCATTACGTTACATTTCACAGTTCTGACATTTGATTAATGCTGTTTGACTTTATCTGCGTCTAACAGAGTCAAATAGTTAATTCTGAACTCTGCAAGTATTTTTCATTCTGAGCTGCACATACGTGAGAATAACTTTGATTGCACGTTTGATGTCAGTGTCATTTCACTTGTCAGCGTGGGTCTTGGGTAAACGGATCTGATTTCAGACAGGTAATTGCTGTGTGCTTTGCTATTGTTGTTTTGATCACATCAGGAGGGTGGTAAGGTAGCATACTGTTCCTTTTTTTTCTCAACTGTCATGTCGCCTCCATCAATTTCAGAGGTAGAGCGCCCTGCTAGTGTATGTAAATGCTTGGTAAGTATGTCCATTTGTGACACAATCAGTCCTATGTGACATTCAGAGTGACTTTAAGGAGTGACATGAAGGTTAATGTCCTCTGACTATCTTTCTGAAGGATGTGACTCACAGTAGCAACATTATCAAGTGCATGGACACCTGGCCCAAACCCTGTCTTAATTATCCTGTCCTCCACCCATGTCTATCTAGTGACAATGTGAAATTAGCAGTATCCTTCCTCAGCCACGTCTCTGACTAGTGAGTCATCTTTCTATCATTTGAGAAAATTTGTTTTTTAGTTTAGTTCAGTTAAATCAATTGTCTGTTTTTCGAGAAAAAAAAAATCCTTTTGCTTTTCTGTTTCTCGCTCTCTCACTTCCTCTCTCACCTCTCGCTCCCCTCATTTTAACTGACATGACATCAGTTCCCCAGAAAGAAATACCTGACCTTAGAAGATCTGAATATAGAAACGGACTGAATTCTCAGAGGTGATTGAAATCAACTGCTTGACGTCAGCTCGCCTCTGCTGTTCATCCCTCCCATTCTGTAGAGACTCTGTAAACTCACTCCCCCCATATCTCCCCTCTCACATAGCATGGTCGTCAGCACAACACAGCTAACTCCCTCACACTGGACCGGACAACAACCTCCTATTTTGGTGAGGTTTGGACCTGTTGACCAATATTCGTCCAACGGTTTCCATTCCTCCCAACTCTAGACTGAGATAGAGATTATCCTCTGTCACGCCTCAGTGGAAGTTATTGGTCAAGAGCTAACGACTTGGCTATAATCAATGAATGTAGTAAATGTTGTGCAACTTTTCACGCTTACAACCACGTCTGTCTTTGCCATTACAGTATCCGGGATGATCTCATGAGAGTGTTAAAACTTCTTAGGGCTAGGCCCCTTTTTTCTCAATTTACGCCTGAATGACGTGCCCAAAGTAAACTGCCTGTTGCTCAGGCCCTGAAGCTAGGATATGCATATAATTGGTATCATTGGAAATAAAATACTTTGAAGTTTGTATAAATGTTAAAATAATGTAGTACAATATACCACAAGAGATATGATAGGTGAAAATCCAAAGAAAAACCAACCTGATTCTTTTTTTTTGAGAGACCATCTACTTAGAAAGGAAAGTAAAAGGTTATATTGAAAATTAGCTCCCTGGATGTATATCCTATTGTTTCCACAGGGTGTCAGCAGTCTATGTTCAAGGTTTCAGGCTTTTAACTTCAAAAGCGAATAAGAAATATCGTTTTAGTTTTAGTACAGGGACACAGTCTTGAAAATTTGTATTCGCGCTCGCCATGAAGACAGGACGCACCTGCTAAAATCGGTTTCCTATTGAACATACCTCTTTCCGTAAGAAATATTATAGTTTGATTACATTTTAAGGTATCCGAGGAGTAAATTTAAACTTATTTTGACTTGTTGAAACAAAGTTTAGGAGTAGATTTTTGGATTCCTTTCTCTGCATGTTGAACGAGTGGATTACTCAAATCGATGGCGCCAACTAAACTGACTTTTTGGGATATAAAGAAGGATTTTATCTAACAAAACGGCACTACATGTTAGAGCTGGGACCCTTTGGATGACAAATCAGAGGCAGATTTTAAAAAAGTAAGTGAATATTTAATCGTTATTTGTGAATGTATAAAACCTGTGTGGTGTGAAATATTTTGATGTGGGGCGGCGTCCTCAAACAATCTCATGGCATGTTTTTTGCTGTAATAGCTACTGTAAATCGGACAGTGCAGTTAGATTAAAAAGAATTTAAGCTTTCAGACGATTTACGACATTTATATGTACCTAAATATTTAATATCCATAATTTTTATGATTATTTATTTGATTTGCACGCCCTCCAGTTTCACCGGAAGTTGTCCATTGACATTTTAGACAAAATAACAGATGTTTGTCAAATAGTAATAACTTTGTTTTGAAAGAATGAGAATAATATTCCCTCAAATAAATTATTTTTGGAGATGGATGATCCCACATACTGAAATCTACACCTTCTTCTTCCCACAGGATGAACGGAAAAGTGATATAACCTATTTCATGCTGGTGAGGCAAATCTGAGTCATCCGTCTTCAAACTCTCAAAGGTTGGTTTCATTCCTCACCTTTAGTACATCAGAGAAAAACACAATGGCCTGCTCCCCCTGAAAAAAATGGAATGTGAATATGTTTTACCGTTTCAGCGGGAGGCCAAAGGAAACCAAGTTATATTATGAAAGTGCAGTTAGTGAGAATGAATTGTGACCAACCTCTTCGCCTCATGGGCCTTTTAGTATATCAAATTTAAATAGCTAGCTAGAGTAGACATAAAAGCATCCTAAATCCAAAGACAATAAGTGGCCTATGAATCACCAGGTTCCATGATTTGTTTATTTCTATTTTCTTTCTGATCTCCCATTGCCTTTATAGAGATATATGTTTATCATCACTACAAGACCCATTTTTTTTCTAGCACAAGAACTCAGAGATAACCCTGAATTGGAGAAATTAGGGTTATCTCACATCATACTGTTTTCGCTGGTGACGGTTTGAGCTGTTGCCATGACTATGAGAGCTTGACTCAGGAGGGGGGGGGGGGGGGGGGGGGGTAGAACCTGCCCTTAAACTGAGAGATAAGATTTTCTGAGGTGTTTATGAGACATAGCGAGAAGGCAAATTCTTCACAATGAAGGGCTGTGAACGATCTGGGGAAAGCAACAGGTCTATAAACGTCCACCTTTTGGTAATATGCCTCTCAATCAAGCACACCTAACACCCACTGCCCTGGTAATTATCTCGACATGAATAAGGCATACATGGGCTTTGGCTGGGGAAATTAGCCTTGGCATTTGGCAAACCTCAGTCATTTGATTGTGATTTATTGCCTTGCCCAAGGAGCTGCTGGTATCAGGGTTCTGCAGAAGCAGAAATCTAATCAAATTGTATTCATCACATGCTTCATAAACAACAGGTGTGGACTAACAGTGAAATGCTTACAACAAAAATAATAGATAGTGAAACACAACGAGTAACGACAACTCAGCTATACACAAGGGGTCCCAGTACCGAGTCGATGTGCAGGAGGTAATTGAGGTAGATGTGTGCAAAGTGACAGATAATCAACAGTAGCAGCAGCATACGTGAAGAGTCAAAAAAGTTTGTGAAAAAAGGGTCATGGCAGATAGTTAAATAGTTAACCAAATAGCTACCCTGACTAACTGTTAATCAATCTTATGGCTTGTGGGTAATAGCTGTCCAGGGACCTGTTGGTTCCAGACTTGGTGCATCGGTACTGTCAGATGGACTTAGCTTCCGGACCACATTGCTGTTTCCTACCCAGTTCAACTTTTTAAACCAAATCCCCCCTATCAGACTATTTAGGGGTGGAAGTAATTGATCAGCCTAATTTATTTGTTATCAGCCAATTAAATGTACAATATGCAGGAAATCGCCCGGCATTTCCTGGTTGCTAAAATTGTAATAGTATCTTCATTAACCAAAAATATTGTATTTTCAGCTGTTTGAAGCATAGACATAGTACACACACAACAGATATACGAATTCTTAGACTTGCTTTCAATGAGAATGACAGATCTATAACTTACATTTCTATGTGAATTTGGTCGGTTAGCCCAAAAAGTTACATATTGTTGCTTTTAATATAGATTTAACAATTTGGCTAACAAACCAAGAAATGGAACACATTCACAAACTATTCTCCTATGTATTGAGATAATGAACAAGGCACATTATGCCGGTGGACAGTCTCACGTCCCTCTGAAAGAGCCTGAGGGAGATAAATAATCTCTGGTCGGCTACCAGGTCTGCTCCAGCAGATGCAAATGAGTAGATTTCAGCTTTGTGACTCATGGTGATAGTGAGCATATGGGTGACGCACCTTCGGTTATTCCTGCCTGCCACAACTCACACAGCAAGGGTTCCTCTGGGGCAAGAGGCAAGGTCCTTTACTTACACAGAACTGGCTGTTAGTTTGCCTGCAATGAGGGCCAGGAGATTGGCCTGGCTGTGTGTGTGCGTGCGTGTGTAGCTTCACAAACAGACTTCTAGGGAGAGGCCCTATAGAAGGGTGACAAATGCATCCCAGGTGGTAAAACCAAGTTAATGTACATTTCCCTGGGGTTCACAGTAATTAATCTTATGGTACAGCATTATTAAGCGGTTGAGAAAGGTAGCAGAATATACAGTACATATAGAAAAGCCAACTCATTGAATTCACCACGTAGTATTAGTGTATCATATAAACATGTTGCATATTATTTGTTTTTTTTAACGATACATGATTTATGTGATGACGTACAGCAAGAATAGCCAGCAGGCTGTAGGAGAGCCCATTTAAGTCAAGGCTCAGGCTGCGTTGTTAAAAGCCCCTGCCATAGAGTGTCAGCTCAATCATCTCAGTCCTTTGTGAGCCCCGAGGATGTATCCGGAGTGCCTTTATCAGCCGCTTCTTATTGTTCCCTACCACCCACTGGGCACAAACCGGGTGAATCAAATCAAATCAAATGCATTTGTCACACACACATGGTTAGCAGATGTTAATGCAAGTGTAGCGAAATGCTTGTGCTTCTTGTTCCAACCATGCAGTAATATCTAACAAGAAATATAACCTAACAATTCCACAACTACTACCTTATACACACAAGTGTAACGGAATGAATACGAATATGTACATAAAAATATCTAAATGAGTGATGGCCGAACGGCATAGGCAAGATGCAGTAGATGGTATAGAGTACAGAATATACATATGAGATGAGTAATGTAGGGTATGAAAACATATAAAGCGGCATTGTTTAAAGTGGCTAGTAATACATTACATCAAGATGCAGTAGATGGTATAGAGTACAGTATATACATATGAGATGAGTAATGTAGGGTATGAGAACATTATATAAAGTGGCATTGTTTAAAGTGGCTAGTGATACATTTAATTACATCAAGATGGCAAGATGCAGTAGATGGTATAGAGTACAGTATATACATATGAGATGAGTAATGTAGGGTATATATAAAGTGGCTAGTGATAAGTTGATTACATACATTTTTCCATTATTAAAGTGGCTGGAGTTGAGGCAGTATGTTGGCAGCAGCCACTAAATGTTAGTGGTGGCTGTTTAACAGTCTGATGGCCTTGAGATAGAAGCTGTTTTTCAGTCTCTCGGTCCTCGCTTTAATGCACCTGTACTGACCTCGCCTTCTGGATGATAGCGTGGTGAACAGGCAGTGGCTCGGGTGGTTGTTGTCCTTGATGATCTTTTTGGCCTTCCTGTGACATCGGGTGGTGTAGGTGTCCTGGAGGGCAGGCAGTTTGCACCCGGTGATGCATTGTGCAGAACTCACTACCCTCTGGAGAGCCTTACGGTTATGGGCGGAGCAGCTGCCGTACCAGGCGGTGATACAGCCCGACAGGATGCTCTCGATTGTGCATCTGTAAAAGTTTGTGAGTGTTTTTGGTGACAAGCCAAATTTCTTCAGCCTCGTGACGTTGAAGAGGCGCTGCTGCGCCTTCTTCACCACGCTGTCTGTGTGGGTGGACCATTTCAGTTTGTCCGTGATGTGTACGCCGAGGAACTTAAAACTCTCGACCCTCTCCACTACTGTCCCGTCAATGTAGATAGGGGGCAGCTCCCTCTGCTGTTTCCTGAAGTTCACGATCATCTCCTTTGTTTTGTTGACATTGAGTGTGAGGTTATTTTCCTGACACCACACTCCGAGGGCCCTCACCTCCTCCCTGTAGGCCGTCTCGTTGTTGTTGGTAATCAAGCCTACCACTGTAGTGTCGTCTGCAAACTTAATGATTGAGTTGGAGGCGTGCATAGCCACGCAGTCGTGGGTGAACAGGGAGTACAGGAGAGGGCTGAGAACACACCCTTGTGGGGCCCCAGTGTTGAGGATCATGTTGTTACCTACCCTCACCACCTGGGGGCGGCCCGTCAGGAAGTCCAGGACCCAGCTGCACAGGGCGGAGTCAAAACCCAGGGTCTCAAGCTTAATGACAAGTTTGGAGGGTACTATGGTGTTAAATGCTGAGCTGTAATCGATGAACAGCATTCTTACATAGGTATTCCTCTTGTACAGATGGGTTAGGGCTGTGTGCAGTGTGATGGCGATTGCGTCGTCTGTGGACCTATTGGGGCGGTAAGCAAATTGGAGTGGGTCTAGGGTGTCAGGTAGGGTGGAGGTGATATGGTCCTTGACTAGTCCTTGACAAAGCACTTCATGATGACGGAAGTGAGTGCTACAGGGCGGTAGTCATTTAGCTGAGTTACCTTAGCTTTCTTGGGAACAGGAACAATGGTGGCCCTCTTGAAGCATGTGGGGACAGCAGACTGGGATGAGGAGGATTGAATATGTCTGTAAACACACCAGCCAGCTGGTCTGCACATGCTCTGAGGACGCGGCCGGGGATGCCGTCTGGGCCTGCAGCCTTGCGAGGGTTAACACGTTTAAATGTTTTACTCTCGTTGGCTTCAGTGAAGGAGAGCCCACAGGTTTTGTTAGCGGGCCGTGTCAGTGACACTGTATTGTCCTCAAAGCAAGCAAAAAAAGTTGTTTAGTCTGTCTGGGAGCAAGGCATCGTGATCCACGACGGGGCTGGTTTTTCTTTTGTAGTCCGTGATTGACTGTAGACCCTGCCACATACCTCTCGTGTCTGAGCTGTTGAATTGCGACTACTTTGTCTCTATACTGACGCTTAGCTTGTTTGATTGCCTTGCGGAGGGAATAGCTACACTGTTTGTATTCGGTCATGTTTCCGGTCACCTTGCCCTGACTAAAAGCAGTGGTTCGCAAGTTCAGTTTTGCGTGAATGCTGCCATCAATACACGGTTTCTGGTTGGGGAATGTTTTAATAGACGCTGTGGGTACAACATCACTGATGCACTTGTTAATAAACTCGCACACCGAATCAGCGTATTCATCAATGTTATTGTTCGCCTCAATGCGGAACATATCCCAGTCCACGTGATCGAAGCAATCTTGAAGCGTGGAATCCGATTGGTCGGACCAGCGTTGAACAGACCTGAGCGCGGGAGCTTCCTGTTTTAGTTTCTGTCTATAGGCAGGGAGCAACAAAATGGAGTCATGGTCAGCTTTTCCGAAGGGAGTGCGGGGGAGGGCCTTATATGCGTCGCGGAAGTTAGAATAACAGTGGTCTAGGGTTTTGCCAGCCCTGGTAGCACAATCGATATGCTAATAGAATTTTGGGAGCCTTGTTTTCAGATTAGCCTTGTTAAAATCCCCGGCTACAATAAATTCAGCCTCAGGATATGTGGTTTCCAGTTTACATAGAGTCCAATGAAGTTCTTTCAGGGCCGTCGATGTGTCTGCTTGGGGGGGAATATACACGACTGTGATTATGATCGAAGAGAATTCTCTTGGTAGATAATGCGGTCGGCATTTGATTGTGAGGAATTCTAAGTCAGGTGAACAAAAGGACTTGAGTTCCTGTATGTTGTTATGATCACACCACGTCTCGTTAATCATAAGGCATACTCCCCCGCCCTTCTTCTTACCAGAGAGATGCTTGTTTCTGTCGGCGCGATACGTGAAGAAATCAGGTGGTTGTACCGACTCAGATAGCGTGTCTCGAGTGAGCCATGTTTCCGTGAAACAAAGAACGTTACAGTCTCGGATGTCTCTCTGGAATGCTACCCTTGCTCGGATTTCGTCTATCTTGTTGTCAAGAGACTGAACATTGGCGAGTAGTATACTCGGGAGTGGTGCGCGATGTGCCCGTCTACGGAGCCTGACCAGAAGACCGCTCCATCTGCCCCTTCTACGGCGCCGTTGTTTTGGGTCGCTGGCTGGGATCTAATCCATTGTCCTGGGTGGTAGGCCAAACAGAGGATCCGCTTCGGGAAAGTCGTATTCTTGGTCGTAATGTTGGTGAGTTGACGTTGCTCTTATATCCAATAGTTCCTCCCGACTGTATGTAATAAAACCTAAGATTATCTGCTGTAATAATGTAAGAAATTACATTGTGACACGAAATAATGCATTGTGACATGGAATCTACGTGGAAAATATGTTGGATTTTAAAATACAGTAATCAACGTGAACTGTTGTTTTGAGGGTGAAATTTCAACTGCAGGATTATGTCACCATGGTAACCAATTTTCAACATAGACAAAGCTTGTATAAAAAATATGTTGAGTTTGTACCTTTGAAACAACATCAGATCTTCAATGTTATATTTACTATCAGAAAAAAAAAACGGGCAGGGCAGTGCCTCCTACTGAAGAGCTCATCTATCTACAGCTATGCTTTTGGTCTCCTATTCAGGTTTTTAACCAAGCCTGCTTAGCTTTGATATTTGTCACTGGCTACTACCAACGTGCTAACGTGAGAATGATTATTGAGAGCTCTCTTAGTAACTTAATAGATTCACTGTTGCTATTGAAGCTTAGGTAAAACAAAGCAAATGAAATGTAACCACACTCTAAAGTCATATCAACAAATATACTTTAAAACCTATATAGCATTTGCAAAGTTTTAAATTCAACTCAGGGTTCAACTAAAAATAGACAATACATATATGTCTCGGAGTTCAAGCTTTGATTTCACATGCACTTTAAATGCACTTTAAATAAAGTTGAATTTGATTTAGTCCTATTCCTTATCTTAGATTTTTGGCTGAGGCGGAGACCTGCATCCAATATATCAGTTGTAATTTGTAGTTAAACTGGAATTAAAACCAGACTAAGTCAGTGGCTCAAAAGATACATCTTCAAATGGTGATATGTGGTTGCTTTGACAACCAAACACAATTCAATTTCACTTTTGCAATACAGTAAATAGCCTATTAACTTGTCGACAAGTTACATTATATGTTGGATTCACATCTCAAACTAAACCAAAATGAACAGTTAAAGAATAGGATTAATCCAGTGGCTCAGATGTATCTAATGCTTTGATAGTTGTATCTCTTTCAAACGTTGATATTTGGTTGCGTGGGCAACCAAACACAATTCAATATTACTTTTGTAATATTAAAGTTGAAGCTAGCTTACAAACTAATGTAACACTATTTATTCAACCTTAAAATGAGCAAGACATTCATGGCCACATGTCGAGGTGACTGCAACTATAAATGTCTTATGTAATCATAGAAAGTGTGCATGTTCAGCATAGCATGCAAAGGTCGCAGGTCTGTGGAAATCTTTAAAATGTCTAGAATAATCTGTGCAGAATCTGATCACTTGCACTATGCATGGGACCTAGACTTCCTGACGTGCCGACCTCATCGGGGGCGACCGCCCCCACCTGCCTCCCCCAGTGTCCTGTCCCAGGAACACTACCTTTCCCTGCTCCTGGGGTACAGCTTGATCCGCCACTGGACTTACTACCACTACCTGCACTGGACTTACTACCTCGTGATCTGTGCCAACCTCCGGGTCCTGTGCTGGGAGACCTGCCTGCCTCAGTTGGCGAGCCACGTGGGCGGATATGTGCATAGGATGCGTGACGACAAAGTAAGTTGTTGTGGTTGCTGTTGAGCTTGGCTTTGCATATCTCATGGCTATTGCTATGTTATACGCTGTTGACATTAGTATTGGCTATTATTACCACTAGTGTCATTTCTTTGTATAATACTTGCTATTTATGTTGCCCATTTGTATAGCCTCATTGTATGGTATTAGGTAGCTTGTTTTCACTTACTCTGCCATTGTTATTATTGTTAGCAATCATGCTAGTCGTTATTCCTGTATTACTATGTAATGCCTGGTTATTAGATACTGTTCTTCCTGTTATGCTCTTGTAGTTCTATACCATTACACAGTATAGCTCATTCATATCCATTCATTACTTTGTTCTGTTCATTGCATCTTAGATGTGTAAGTGTAACGGATGTGAAATGGCTAGCTAGTTAGCGGGTATGCGCTAGTAGCGTTTCAATCAGTTACGTCACTTGCTCTGAAACCTATTAGTAGTGTTGCCCCTTGCTCTGCAAGGGCCGCGGCTTTTGTGGAGCGATGGGTAACCACGCTTCGTGGGTGACTGTTGTTGATGTGTGCAGAGGGTCCCTGGTTCGCGCACGTGTCGGGGCGAGGGGACGGTTTAAAGTTATACTGTTACATTGATGCTGTTGACCCGGATCACTGGTTGCTGCGGAAAAGGAGGAGGTTGAAAGGGGGGTGAGTGTAACGGATGTGAATTGGCTAGCTAGTTAGCGGGTACGCGCTAGTAGCGTTTCAATCAGTTACGTCACTTGCTCTGAAACCTATTAGTAGTGTTGCCCCTTGCTATGCAAGGGCCGCGGCTTTTGTGGAGCGATGGGTAACGATGCTTCGTGGGCGACCGTTGTTGATGTGTGCAGAGGGTCCCTGGTTCGCGCCCTTGTCGGGGCGAGGGGACGTACTAAAGTTATACTGTTACATATATTCATTGCTGCCATTGTAGGCCGTCATTGTAAATAAGAATTTGTTCTTAACTGGCTAGCCTAGTTAAATAAAGGTTGAATTAAAAAAAATATTGCAATTTAATTTCTGTATTACAGAACCCTTCCCATGTTCCTTCCCATGTTAACTCTTGGGCTGCTTTATTCCCCTCTAACTGGGGAGGTGTCAGTGGGTCACAAACCAGTCAAATACGTAGAGCCGGGTCGCTCTTTTTCACATGGTATCCGTGGGGTCATGAGGTCCAATACCAACAGGCTCAGAGAAAGTTTCTGTCTACAAGCCATCAGACTGCTGAACACTTTAACTGGACTGACCACCTGCACTGACTCTCCGCACTTTAACACACACACACACACACACACACACACACACACACACACACACACACACACACACACACACACACACACACACACACACACACACACACACACACACACACACACACACACACACATCACAATTGCTGCTAACTGACTCTATTTACTATTTCTAATACTGCACAATCTAAACACTTGCCCCCTTCCCTGATACACGTGTAAATATTGTACTATAAATTGTGCATTCCATTTTAGCTTGCTAAAATGTCTTCTATTCTACTGCTCCATTTACTTTATATTATTATTATTATTATTATCTATTCTTCTCTTTTATGATTTCTTATTGTTATTGCATTGTCGAGAGGGAACCTGCAAGTAAGCATTTCGTTGGACATCATGTACCAGGTGTTTACTCAATATACGACTAATAGAATTTGAAACGTCCAGTCAGTGTACTGTACAGCCAGGGAACACAGCTACATCACTGTATGTAGGTCCCTTTACACAATGTGACTGGGAAGCATGAGGATAATCAATGGTAATGCTTCAATGCCGCCCGACGTCAGGTGTCCAATTGGTGTCATCGTGATGTATAGGACAGTGAGGCGAGCATGTCATCCTCGGAAATGATGTTGGTTTTGCAGACGTTTTACCAATGTCAAAAGTTAATAGCCTGGATGTGCCACAACTGCAACGAATATTTTCTCACAATTTTCCACCAGAAAGAGAATTTACACTTGAATAGCCACATTATTTGTATGACGGGCATTCACAACATCTGCGTGAATGGCTCACACTAGAATCTCTTAGAGCTACCGTATGTGCTATCAAGCTGGGTTATTCAGCTTGTATTTCAATTACAGAGCCAAATGCAGTATATTTCCTCTCATACTGCATGCAGCCCAAGGATGGGGAATTCTTGGCAATCCCAATCAATGTCGAGTTATAACAATGGGGGGAACCTTAAAGAACCGTCGATTAACAACCGTGACAATGTGAAAGGCAAAGTTAACTTCTATACAGATATGTCTCTTTATCCGTTTTTTTCTTACTATCATCACACGGTCAAGTTGTGTAATCACACAACTCACAAAAAAGTTGTTGACGCTTATTTAGTGATGCCTAAATGAGCATTATGATTAAGTGTTATAGTTTACATGAAGACATTTGCCTGTCACCTGTAGAGGCTTAAATTCTTTCGGGGTTCGTGATGCTTTGGAGTAGATCTTTGCGCTGTGAGATAGGATCACCAAGGGACATAATCAGCGATCTGCTCTGAAGAAGCTGGGGAACTTAAATATTACACTGCCTTCATCTCTCATCATGCTGAATTAAACTTGCTCAGTTTATTATGCTGAAGGTCCTAAAATAAAGTGCAGTTTACCAACTGGGATGAATTATGAGTTACATACATTTTCTGACCTTTCGAACGCTTGTCAACACATCACCTTAAAATAACCTAGAGTGATGTGTTTTTTTTCTTCAAGTCAAATATCACACATGATTAGTTTAAAAGTGGATCTGAGAAAATGTATTAAAAAAAGTTTTTTTTTTGATGGATGTCAAATTTCACTTTTTCTCAAAACCAATTCTGTTTTCTGAGCATGGATAACGATAGAACATTGTAGCCAAAATAATGAATGTTACCCAATGGTAAAGAGAGACAAGATATTGCTCCTCACAGAGACCGTTCCATTTTATATAATGGTGCTGGGAAACTTCGTCCCTGCCATAAAGCTGCCAAATAAGGATTATGAATAATAATAATAATCCAAATAAGGATTATTAGAGAGATGAATACTCTGAATTTAATCCTGCATCCTCAGATGAATCTTTGTCAGGTTAAGCTTGTACTTGGAAATACTTAAAATCAAACAAGCCATTTGAACTGCTTACAAGGTAAGAGGATTCCTTTTCATACAAACAAAATATAATACCTTCCCCAAAAACTAAGAATTCATTTCTCAAATCAGCCATTTTCTATAGCTCAGGAGCACAAACAGTTAAAACACGAGATTCACCCAACTGCACTCTCATTCTCATTATCCCCCAACCAGTGTCCTTTTCCATACCATGTGCTGTAGAGCCAAAGAGCATAAGGAATCTGAGTCAGATTGAGCGTGAAGTAGTTACCCAATGGATGGTCAAGTCATGGCTAAGCTCCTGCTGAAAAGCCTCAGTAGGGGTTCAGGGACCAGTTCTCGCAGTTCTGTTTAATTAGAACCAGTTTGTGTGTGTGTGTGTGTGTGTGTGCGTGTGCATGTGTGTGTGTGTGCGCATGCGTGTGTGTCTGTGTGTGTGCATGGACCGCTCCATGCTCCATGATGACACACCAAACAGCCACAGAACACCAAACAGCCACAAGCCAGAGACAGAGGGTGGCCACTGACCTTTCCCTGTCTCTGTGGAGGTTTAAAGCTGACCCTGACCAGTCCCTGCTGTCAGCCTGCTCACAGAACAACATGTCTCTGGCCTCACAACAGCAGGAGAGGGTGGTTCTCTCTTTTGCTAGCTCACTAGTTTTGCTTATAATCCCCTCTCTCTCTCTTGCTCTCTCTCTCTCTCTCTCTCTCTCTCTCCCCTCTCTCTCTTGCTGTCTGTTTCCCTATCTCTTTTGCTGTCTCTATATCTATTTTGCTGTGTCGCACTCTCCATTTCTTTCTATGTTGTATTTTTTGCATTGAGTATAACTATCTACACTACATGACCAAAAGTATGTGGACACCCGCTCGTCAAACATCTCAATCCAATATCATGGGCATTAATATGTAGTTGGTCCCCCCTTTTCTGCTATAACGGCCTCCACTCTTCTGGGAAGGCTTTCCACCACATGTTGGAACACTGCTGCGGGGATTTGCTTCTATTCAGCCACAAGAGCATTAGTGAGGTCGGGCACTGATGTTGGGCGATTAGGCCTGGCTCTCAGTCGACGCTCCAATTCATCCCAAAGGTGGTGGATGGGGCTGAGGTCAGGGCTCTGTGCAGGCCAGTCAAGTTCTTCCACACCGATCATGACAAACCATTTGTGTATGGACCTTGCTTTGTGCACGGGGGCATTGTCATGCTGAAACAGGAAAGGGCCTTCCCCAAACTGTTACATTGTACATTTGGATGTACAGAATCGTCTAGAATGTCATTGCATGCTGTAGCGTTAAGATTTCCCTTCACTGGAACTAAGGGCCCTAGCCCGAACCATGAAAAACAGCCACAGACCATTATTCCTCCTCCACCAAACTTTACAGTTTGCACTATGCATTCAGGTAGGCAGCGTTCTCCTGGCCAAACCCAGATTCGTCTGTCGGACTGCCAGATGGTGAAACGTGATTCATCACTCCAGAGAAAGCGTTTCCACTGCTCAATAGTCCAATGGCGGCGAGCTTTACACCACTCAAGCCAACGCTTGGCATTGCACATGGGGATCTTAGGCCTGTGTGCGTCTGCTCGGCCATGGAAACACATTTCATGAAGTTCCCGACACACAGTTCTTGTGCTGACGTTGCTTCCAGGGGCAGTTTGGAACTTGGTAGTGAATGTTGCAACCGAGGCCAGACGACTTTTACTCACAACGCACTTCAGCACTCGGCGGTCTCGTTCTCTGAGCTTATTTGGCCTACCGTTTCGCGGCTGAGCCGTTGTTGCTCCTAGACGTTTCGACTTCACAATAACAGCACTTACTTTTGACCGGGGCAGCTCTATCAGGCCAGAAATTTGACAAACTGGCTTGTTGGAAAGGTGGCATCCTATGACAGTACCACGTTGAAAGTCACTGAGCTCTTCAGTAAGAACATTCTAATGCCAATGTTTGTCTACAGAGATTGCATGGCTGTGTGCTCGATTTTATACACCTGTCAGCAACGGGCGTGGCCGAATCCACTAATTTGAAGGGGTGTCCACATACTTTTGTATATATAGTGTATAAATACATTGAGAACCCCACAGTTTTCAGCTGCCACACTATGGAGACATAGCTACGTATCTGAGAGGAGAGGTTTTGCAAGCATCAAACCACCCATTTATCAGCAGCGTGCGCTCAAGTCTTATCTACCACAGTTAATAATCAGTCTAATTACCCATCTCTCAGAAAAATCCCTTCTGGCCATCAGTACAAAGAGATAAAGGCTTAGTGGATGGATCCATTGTTTGCTCTCAAAATGGCCTATATACACTCATTGAAAATCTGCCACTTCAAGTAATGTGTCACTTTTAAACCTTTCTGTTTGGGTGTGTGGGTGGGCATCACATTCTACAACCATACACAGTTAATTTGATCTCATCTGCTGTCAGCTACGCTGTGTTACATTCAGCATCCAAGGCTGAGATGAATGACATCTGACAATGAATAGGCTTTTGAACACAATTCAAAGCTGATCTGAATAAAAAGATGATTGAACGTTTTATATCTGATACAAAAAATGATACAGGCATATTCATGCACATTCTTTCCACTGCCCACCTGTCTGTATCTGTGTCTGTCTGTATGTCAGTGAGTTCATTGAAACTTTCCCACACAGCTGTTGTGGAACTTTCACTGCCAAAAAAGGCTTCCAGCCCTGGTATTATTACATTCTCAATGTGGTTGTGTATGTTAAGAGGCAGGACACAATGAATGACTCGAAGAGAACAGGACAGGGCAGTGTGGTCTATGAATTAACCAGCCTTTGAGTCCAATACCACCCCAGCCACAGCTCAGCCCCAGTCCCAGACCCAGTCCCAGACCCAGTCCCAGACCCAGACCCAGACCCAGTCCCAGACCCAGACCCAGCCTCTCCAATAAGTAATGGATCTGCTGTTTGACTGACCGTTCCATCCTCTGACCTCAGGGTGGATACCGCAGGCACTGAGGGTCATACAGTGGCCAGTCTCTACACCGAGGGTAGGAGGAACGCACTGTCGATTTCTGCCTCCTATCGGGCCCAGGGTTGACCGATCTGCTGCGTCAGACAGACAGGAGACGAGCGCCCAAGGCTTCTCAGAGTGAAATGTGGATCTCTCTACGTCATCCTCAGACAGCCGTCAGTCTGCCATCAGTCCATGTTGGGGCAGCTGAGAGGATGTGATGTGCTGATTGAAGTGGACGTGGTGAGATTGGACGTGGCGGGGTAGGTAAGGACAGCCGGACGTGGTGACCGTGCAGCAGCAGTCTACACTGTGATGTTAACCAAGCCTGATGTAGCATTCTCATCGATAGTGCAAACTCAAGGACTCATCCTCCTCTGACAATCAGGCGTTTCGCTCTGAAGCAGACAATGAGCTGGGTGCCATATAAGTGAAAGGGTAGTTTTGAAATATTAATATTAACATTTTTATGTTGATTAAATGAATGTGAAATAGTGTATTTCACAATCTATACACACTCCATGTTTGAGAGAACTCTATAAGGAGTATATTGACACCAAGATGTTGTCTGTATCATGTACGGTTCACAGATTATAGGGTCTTACGGGAGACATGTATAGGTCTTAAAAGGGCTTAAAATTGCCAATTTCATTATGATTTTCAGAAACATTGTTTGTGATTTAAAAAGGCATGTTAAACATCAATTAAGTTCCTATGTGTGAATTGCCAGAACAATCTGGGATACCGAAAATATTTTCCGCTCCAGTAGTTGAATGTGTAGGGTCGAACTGACAGGTATTTTTTGTCCATGACAGTTTGCTCTCCTCCATTGCCCTTTACTATGTTTGCTCCACACTAAGACCACTTTGTATACAGTAGGTGCACCCCTCCTGGGCTAAGAACAACAACTAAATATGAGAGCTCCTGCATGGTCCATGGTTCAGCAAGGAGCTGGGACAAACAAACACAAGGTGGTTCTCTGAAGGTTTACATACAGTACATTTGGCTTTACTGGAATACAGTGACGTGATGCATGAACTTGTTTGCGTCCTGACTCCACCAGATTTGACTCATTAACTTCTAAACATGTAATGGGCCCTCCCAGGTCCCTGCAGGTCTTTCCTCTTGGTCTGTCACAGATCTTCACAAATAATGGCTTAAGTTGGATAACTTTATATTTTGGTTAAAAAAAATCATTTTTGAGTGCTTCACAAGTTGCTGGGGGTTTTGTTTTGTACCCCGGCTGATGCACCTTTTGTTCCATCAATGCATAATAAAAGTTTCTCCCCCGTTGGCAATGGCCACATTGCTGCATATCAGAGCTGCATGCCTCCAGTGCCAGACAAAATATTCATGTGGGCAGTTAATTGCTAACACCAAAGTGTGCAATGTTGTTAAATAAATCTAGAATCCCCTACATTAAGAATTCATCTCAGGATGAATTCCACCATACTCTGCCTGCTAGGTGGGGAGTGCGTTGTGACAACACAGATATACATCATTTGGTTGTCTTTAGAACACAGTAGAGTGTGTACTGTACACCTTCATGGTTATTGAAAATATAGCCTCTTTATCTAGTGGAGAAATGACCAAAGAGCAGTGGGGTCAAACATTGAAACACAGTAAAGGGAATTCAAGATATACATTGATAAAGTGTGAGAAAATCATATTCATGAATACATGTTGTTGAAGAGTACATTGGGATTAATTTAAACCAAGCTCAGAGGGGACAAGGAGGAGTGCAGCTAATGCTTTGGAGGCTAAACAGCAATGAAAAGCCAGAGAAATGCTTTTTAGCCGCTGGCATATTAACCGTCTCTTTCATCCCATTAGCACTGTTGCTATTTCATTGAACGGCCCTGCCAAGTTCCCTCCAACCAACCGGCACTGCCATATTGTTCTCAGAGCAATCAAATCATGTTTTTCTTTCGATCACTCTGCATGATGCCATGTTCATTCATGAGAGTTCCTATTCAAAGTCACAGTGCATCACAGACAGTATTGTGTCTGTCTTTTTCTGTTCTAGGATAACAAAATACATGTAATTTTAAACTGTGTGTGTGTGTGTGTGTGTGTGTGTGTGTGTGTGTGTGTGTGTGTGTGTGTGTGTGTGTGTGTGTGTGTGTGTGTGTGTGTGTGTGTTCATGCACACCCAATGCATGCAAGACTGAGACTCCCTAAATTTGAGCTTGTCTGAATTGCAATCCTATCTGAAAGACTAAAAGTCCTCCATCTTGTCCAACAAGAATCAGTCCTAAGAACAGACAGTCAGAAGTCAGTCTAGAACAGGACTTTGATGTTAGACCTTTGGCATGTCTGCTGTCTCATCTCTCCAGACTCCCCTGCAATCTCCTCTGATGGAGAGTGTCCTGGGAATCTCTCTCTGGTGAATGTCACATCTAAGGACCAGGCTGCCTGACAGAGCTCATCTCGCCTGGAGGAAGGAGGTGGATCCACACTCTCAAGCCGAAAGGCCGTGAAAGAATTGAGTCAGTGCTGGAGAGCGAGAGAGAATACTTTAACTTCCCCACTTCTAAGATCTCTACTGTCGTGTCCCTGTCATGTTGAGTAACCAAGTAACCAATGACTGTTCACAGTAGTATAAATCAAATTGAATGTGGTTGACATTGTGACATTGTTGTTGACATTGACATGGATTGGCATCATATCAGGCTCTTTGGAGAAAGAAAGCATTTGCCACCCTGCTCTTTTCACATTGACTCAACTACAACATGCAGACATTTGCGGCTGACTGGCATGTACATATAGTACCTTTGGTACCTTTGACCTTTGGCTGAATGAACTTGGAATAGAAATGCCTTGTCGGCTCATAATACATTAGGGTTTCCAATTGGGCCAGGTAGGTAGCGATGGAAGCTGTGGTTTAAGGGTTGTACTGATGGGGATATGGCCAGTGCTTGGGGGCTGTGCGCCTGAGCTGTAAACTAAACTTACCTTGTTGTTCGGCCTGGAGCAAGGTGCTGTACCTATTATGCTTTAGTGAAACTGAATATGCATTTGCAAGGGAGTTGAATATGGGAAAATAAAAATAAACACAAGCAGGAGAAATGGCTGTGAGTTTTCTCCATGGTCCCTCATGCTGGCAAGAAAACTGGTTATTTCCCATATATGTAGCGTTAATGTTCAATTGATAAACACATTTTTACTTGTAACAAAGTGCCGAAACATTATGTTGCCAAGCTAAAATGGAAAGTGAGGGAGGAGAAACGAGGAGGGATTGATGTGGAAGCAACACTGTTCTGAGTCACCAATGTTCTCAATCATCTTTCTTAACATGGCAAAGTTATAAATGTCACGTTTCAAATGCAATCATTCAACCACCTACAATGCACAGATGGAGTTTACAAAGAATTCAAGAGTAAAAAATAAGTTATATTTTTGTGGGGGGGGGGGGGGGGTTGGGGTGAGAACTTCGGCAGTGCAGCAAGCGAAACCAGATTTGAGAGACTACTATAACAATACATTGAAGTGAACAGAAAACTCTTTCGCCAATTATCAATCAACTTGAAGGTGAATATTCGATGCATCTGAACTTCTGGTCCTTGTCAAACTCCAATATTTTTCTCATGCAGTTCATATAGCTCATCAATGTTTGTATAACTGGGAAAAACAAAAGAAAGTAAAAGTGAGGGGTGTAATGGTTGAAACCCCATCACCTTGAAATGGTGGCAGGGAATGTGGTCGAAATTGCATGGAGTTCTTTAAAAAAGTCAAAGCGGAGTAAGAAAAGGAGCCTTTGTACAGTGAAGTTAATGGAAAAGGTTTGTTGGCCATTTGGTGAGCAGCATCCATCCACATTCCATACAAGGTAAGGACTGATGGGTTCTTACATTATGGCACAGAGCATTAGGATAAGTGTAGGTGGAGAGAGTTGAGAGGTGAATTACTGAATGAATAACGGGGATAATACACTATTGGGTTAGATACAGTATGTCTGGGAGTCATGTATCTGTTCGCTCTTCACTCCAAGGCACGGAGTGGAATCTATTATCAGAAGAAGACAAATTGGGTTGTTTTCAGACCCTATGATGCACTATACCTGAGCTGAAATCAATCATCGGACACTGTTGACATAGCAGCCCGCAGTCCTTTAAAACCCTTCTCCCACCATCGTCGGCACTTTGTCAATACAAATAAATAGATACATTCCTGTAGGTTTTCAGTAACTATCAGTCCTTTCTCATTTTCCGCATGGTTGCGGTGGGTCAACAGGATCCTGGGCTTAGGCCTGGTGTCTGGGCTGCCCGCCCGCCCTCCCTCCCTACCCTTCCTGACGGGCTGCCTCTCCTCCCCTGCAGTTTGAGGTCGGTAGGGCCTGATCACTCCTGTCAGCCTGTTTACAGTTAGCCTGCAGAACCCCGCTTTGCACTAGAGACTCCACACATTATAACAACACATCTGTTGATACTGGTACCCTACACACATACATTATAATACATTAAGTAAGTACTCATTAAGAGGCTATGGCACAAAGGCCAATGCACATCATTGATTGAACAACTGTTCACATTTACCAATAGTTAATTTATTCATTTTGGACTCTAAATATAGTAACCTTTAATCACCCCCTAAAGCAACTTTGTAACCTCCTCTGACGTAATCAGTTTGGAGTTAATTATGCTATTAACTGTGTGGCAGTGAGCCGTAGTATAATTCAATATACAAACCGGGCATACGATGGGTGGAATATACAAGCAAATGACTACAGAGCTGGACATTGTTCATACAAGGGGAACAGGTTAAACAAGAGGCATACATTCCCTTTTACAGATAATCCTCCATTAAATAAAGGTTATATGTAAATAGGAACCTGTTTAGCTCCAGGAACAGGAGTGGTAGAGAGGTTACAAAGCGGAAACAACAACGATGACATTATTCACTGTTATAAGCAATCTCATAGATAATCCACTTTATTACATGACTATATCCTCTCCAACAACAAAGGAAGCATCTTTTTATTTTTCACCATTGTGAGTGAAACACAGCGTGTAAATAGACTATAGACCACAGCTGTCAAACTCATTCCATGGAGGGCCCGAATGTCTGCGGGTTTTCACTTCTCCCTTATACTTGATTGATCAATTCAAGTTGATGATTAGTTGGGAACTCCCCTCACCTGGTTGTCGAGGTCTTAATTGGACACAAATTTAAAGGAAAAAACGAAAACCAGCCTTCCGTGGAATGAGTTTGACACCTGCGGACTAGATGTTATGAGGGATGTGCAGTGGCAAGAAAAAGTATGTGAACCCTTTGGAATTACCTGCATTTCTGCAGAAATTGGTCATCAAATTTGATCTGATCATCATCTAAGTCACAACAATGGACAAACATAGTGTGCTTAAACTAATTACACACAAATTATTGTTTTTTTCTTGTTTATATTGAATACATCATTTAAACATTCCCAGTGTAGGTTGGAAAACGTATGTGAACCCATGGGCTAATGACTTCTCCAAAAGCTAATTGGAGTCAGCTAACCTGGAGTCCAATCAATGAGATGAGATTGGAGATGTTGGTTAGAGCTGCCTTGCCCTATAAAAAACACTCACAAAATGTAAGTTTGTTATTCACAAGAAGCATTGCCTGATGTGAACCATGCCTCGAACAAAAGAGATCTCAGAAGACCTAAGATTAAGAATTGTTGACTTGCATAAAGCTGGAAAGGGTTACAAAAGTATCTCTAAAAGCCTTGGTGTTCATAAGTCCACAGTAAGACAAATTGTCTATAAATGGAGAAATTTCAGCACTGTTGCTACTCTCCCTAGGAGTGGCCGTCCTGCAAAGATGACTGCAAGGACTGAGGACTTCTTTGGGATCGTTGTCCCTTCCACGGGACGGTTGAGCTAACGTAGGCTAATGAGATTAGCATGAGGTTGTAAGTAACAATAACATTTCCCGGGACATAGACATATCTGATATTGGCAGAAAGCTTACATTCTTGTTAATCTAACTGCACTTTCCAGTTTACAGTAGCTATTACAGTGAAAGAATACCATGCTATTGTTTGAGGAGAGTGCACAATTTTGATCATGAAAAGTTATTAATAAACAAATTAGGCACATTTGGGCAGTCTTGATATTTTAACAGCAATGCAATGGTTCGTTGGATTAGTCTAAAACTTTGCACATCCACTGATGCCATCTAGTGGCCAAACTCTAAATTGCACCTGGGCTGGAATAATACATTATGGCCTTCTCTTGCATTTCAAAGATGATGGTACAAAAAAATACAAAAGAACAGTTAGTTTTTTTCTTTGTACTATCTTTTACCAGATCTATTGTGTTCTAATACATTACTTTCACATTTCCATAAACTAGAAAGTGTTTCCTTTCAAATGGTACCAAGAATATGCATATCCTTGCTTCATGGCCTGAGCTACAGGCAGTTCGATTTGGGTATGTCATTTTAGGCGAAAATTGAAAAAAAGGGGCTAATCCTTAAGATTAAGAAGAATCCTAGAGTGTCAGCTAAAGACTTACAGAAATCTCTGGAACATGCTAACATATCTGTTGACGAGTCTATGATATGTAAAACCCTAAACAAAATGATGTTCACGGGAGAACACCACGGAAGAAGCCACTGCTGTCCAAAAAAAACATTGCTGCACGTCTGAAGTTTGAAAAAGTGTACCTGGATGTTCCACAGCGCTACTGGTGAAATGTTCTGTGGACAGATGAAACTACAGTTGAGTTGTTAGGAAGGAACACACAACACTATGTGTGGAGAAAAAAAGGCACAGCACACCAATATCAAAACCTAATCCCAGCTTTAAAGTATGGTGGAGGGAGCATCATGGTTTGGGGCCGCTTTGCTGCCTCAGGGCCTGGACAGCTTTTCCCATCGACCGAAAAATGAATTCCCAAGTTTATCAAGACATTTTGCAGGAGAATGTTAGGCTTTCTGTCTGCCAATTGAAGCTCAACAGAAGTTGGGTGATGCAACAGGACAATGACCCAAAATACAGAAGTAAATCAACAACAGAATGGCTTCAGCAGAAGAAAATACGCCTTGTGGAGTGGCCCAGTCAGAGTCCTGACCTCAACCCGATTGAGATGCTGTGGCATGACCTCAAGAGAGCAGTTCACACTCGAAATCACAAGGATATTGTTGAACTGAAACAGTTTTGTGAAGAGGAATGGTCCAAAATTCCTCCTGACCGTTGTGCAGGTCAGATCCGCAACTACAGAAAACGTTTGGTTAAGGTCATTGCTGCCAAAGGAGGGTCAACCAGTTATTAAATCCAAGGGTTCACATACTTTTCCCACCATGCACTGTGAAAATTTACACGGTGTGTTCAGGAATGACATGAAAACGTATAATTGTTTGTGTGTTATTAGTTTATGCACTGTTGGTCCATTGTTGTGACCTAGATGAAGATCAGATCAAATTTTCTGACCAATTTATGCAGAAGTCCAGGTAATTCCAAAGGGTTCACAAGCTGTGTTCTTGTATAGTGCGTTTCGGTTAAACAAACGGAGTAGAAAAATCTCCATCCTATCTTGCTCCTTTTTTCTCTCAAACATTCTACGATCGCGACTTCTTAGCACATTGCCATTACCAAGAAGTCTCAATTCTCAAACATTAATTTCAGTATTTACCAAGGTCAATAATAAGAACTCCAACAAGCATTTGTGCTGCATAAATAGGTAGACCCAATGGTGCATTTTGCTCATCGATGTGGAGACGAACATCCTTTAGAGACGCACATAGACACAGAGCCCATTGGCTAGCTGGTATTGTCCCTCATTCACGCATCCATCAGTTTGTTTCAGGTGATGAATCCGTGTAATACAGTGATGTCACTCCACTAAATCAATGGTGACTGTGACAGAGGAGCTGTGAGAGAGCATATTCCTCTGGCATCACTTCCTTGTTTGACTACAGAGGTCTAACATGGCCCTATACAGTGTTCTCAAAAACCCTCCTGTAATCTTGATGTCTATCCACTACCTTGTCTTGTATGTTTTCTCTGCGGCGACCATTTTTCTTCATCCAAAAGCACATGAAGTCCTCTGGTACAGTGGGTGTAGTAATGTATTGAAGTTGAGAGTGTGCCAGACCCGCAGTCAGGACCCAGTGCGTCACCTGCTTTTGTTGCGTCAGCATTGTTATTTATCACTACCCACGGCTGAGCAATGGCATTATGTTACTGTTAGCCCTCCTGCAAGGTTAGCCCTGCCGTGGCGTTAGAATTGATTCATCTAGGTTAGGCTACAGGCTTCTTCTCTTATTAATCCCAAACTGAATAATGCAGTACACTCCGCTTGAATGCAGTTATAATAATTGACCACTCACAGAGAGTCAATTGCCCTGCACAGATGCGCTCACTATAGGAAGACTGCTCGGTTGTACACGTAACTATACTCATACAAGGTGATGCATAGATTTTAGAATGATTGTTCTGCATGACAATTAGCAGAACAGAACATTTTACAATATTTTGTGTCTGCGTGGTTGGGCAGTGTGTGTTTTTTTTCTTCTTGCCATTCCCTTTATGTTTTTCTGGTAGTTTTAATGTGTGTGGGTTGACTTGGTGTACCAGTTTGTGAGGTGCAGCACCATGGCCATCATGCCAGACAGAGAGAGAATGCTGGTTGGCCTCAGAACAGAAGATCAATGCTAACTGGCTCGTCTTCGAGCACACACACAGACAGTCGCTATCACTGTTATTACCATACCACCTCCACAGTATGTCTACTGCCTACAGTATGTCTGCTAGCCCTAGTTAGATAAGCCTAATCAGACAGCTATAATTATATTTATAGAAATGCTTTATGTGTCACTCAATCTTCAGAGATCTTCAGAGAATTAGAAATTCCATTTCTGTTTTTTTGTTGTTTAAGACCAGGCACCACACCTTAATAAGGATTTTTTTTAAAAGTTATAATCATATCACAGTCAACTTGTAACAGTTGAATGTAGACAGAACTAGAATACTTTTTTGCATATTTCTTGTTGTTTAAATATTGTTTAAAATATGCAAGTGATGTAATATATCATTACACTTTTTTTTTTTTTTTACAATTACTAACAGGCGTTTACCTATACTTATGATACTTTTTCTAAACTCTTAACACAGCAACACACCTACATCACACAAATAGCCAAATAGTTAATATTCTGCTCAAAACCACATTTTGTTCATTAAATACCAACTCTACATTTCAAAATGCAAAAAAAAAACTTTCTCCACATTCACTAACTCGATCAAAACACGGCAAACCCGACTCAATATCTAATCGTTCTGTCAAAATACTAGCACGTGTTTTCTATCCAAGAGGAACATATAGTCAATCATAGCACAACGACTTTCAAGATGCCAACAGTTGATGGCATTAAAAAACTGCTTTACTTTTCATGTTTCAGTTCTACATGCGTACAATAGACAATACGAAATCCATTGTCTTTTACTTTAAACCACTCGACATTTTTTGGTTGAGTGTCGAATGTGTGCATTTTTGGTAACATACTATCTTAAAGTGAATGAGTCATCTTTACTTTATAGAATGTAGAGTAGAAGAAAATTGTAAGTGACAGAATTGCTGCAGTAAAAGCTTTATTAGCAACATGAAATTGCTGCCAGTGATCAACAAAAAATACACCATACATGGCCTTTGGTAAAATGAAACACAATTACTGTAAAAAAAAAAGGCACAGAAGGGAAAATGCACAGTCCTGTGATAATCTATACGATCTTCAGCATTTGGCCACGTGTTCTCGTCCCCATCACATCTTATGTCGTCTCTCGCTATGCACCTTGGATAGAAACGCCTGGCATGCCTTATCCACCCCTGGCAGTCTTCAGCTGAGATGTCTCTGCAGCCGGCATCCATTGCATCCAGGAGGGACATTTGGCCGTGTGGCTGATGTTCGTACACTTTCTACCTTCAGGTTGAGGAAAGGCGAGTAGGGGCGGGAGGGAAAGTGAAACCATTTTTGGATGGGCTGCAAATCAGTTTGTGATTGCATGTGAATGGTGGAATGCTACATTTTCCCATGCAATCACAAATGTCCTCCTGTTTCCTCCCACCTGTTCCCTTTCTGCTTCTGGCACCAGTTGTTGGTGGAGGTCATCTAAACAAAGAAGAAGGAACTCAGTGTTGTTGGGATCAATCTGGCATTTCTGCAGGACCAAACCAGCACTCGAGATTGCAGTGCATATTGTGATATTTGCTCCTCTCTGACTCTGCACATCAACGGTGGCCCTTTTCCTGATGACGTTTCTTCCCCGGAGACGTGTTTTTGCCAGGTTAAACCCTGCCTCGTCTACGTTAATGATTCCATGTGGGGTCTGATTAGCCTCCAACTCCATGACTCTCTGAAAGAAATCAAACACAGTATGTGTAAATGCTTTTCAGTATGTCCTACTGTATGTACTGTAACCCATGTTTACATGTAGAGTAGCATAGTGTAAAACTCACTATAGAACAAGACATATTGGATAGACACCATACCTGGACGTATTGGTGCCGGAGTTCCTCGACCCGCTCACTGTTCCTATCAAAAGGAAGTGTGTACAACTGTTTCATTCAAACTCTGTGTTTGGTCAGAGTCCGTGCAATGGTAGTCAGGCTGATGCTTTCCACATTGTGAAATGCCAGGTTGTCCTCTACAATTCTGGTCTGAATTTCTCTGTTTTATTGCATTATCAGCAATGACCAATCCCACAATGGCATGCTCCCACAAAGGGAGGAAGACGTTGTGTCCTTTAGAGGAAGAAAAATACAACATATGTATTTGCATTAGGACTGGTGGCCTACATTTACTGTGGGACATAGCAACAGTAATGATAGTAGCCCTTGTGAAATGCATTACTTACCTGTTGCTTTGATGAAAATTCTGGATAATGGAAGCCACGGTTGACCGTCTGAGATTAGGCTGGACTCTTTAACCAGCCTCTCTCAGTAATAGACCATGGTTTATCACATGGTCTATGATGGTGGCTCTTATTTCATCAGTGACAACAGCTCTTACTCTCCTTTGAACACCACCACACATTCTTACTACTCTCCCCTGCCTCTCCTTCTCCCTTGTCCTGGTCCAACTACTCCTCTGCCTGGTCCAGCTACTCCTCTCCCTGGTCCAGCTACTCCTCTCCCTGGTCCAGCTACTCCTCTGCCTGGTCCAGCTACTCCTCTGCCTGGTCCAGCTACTCCTCTGCCTGGTCCAGCTACACCTCTCCCTGGTCCAACTACTCCTCTCCCTGGTCCAACTACTCCTCTCCCTGGTCCAACTACTCCTCTGCCTGGTCCGACTATTCCTCTCCCTTGTCCAGACATCATTTTTTCTCTATCTGCTCCTCTGTGTTGTTCAGTATCCACATTGAACAAAATCCATCCAAAGAGACCCCTGTGTATGTCCATGTAATTTAAAGAAGTTCACCACCTGGCTATGTCTCTGATTGAGATTGGAATCAGCTGTGATTGGTCTATTTTACACAATTTACAGTAAATCAGCTATTTCTCAATGTTTCAATGTTCATAAAAAAATGCTTATCAGCTGTTACAATGTAGCTTTTGAGCTGCTGTTGTTGCAGAAGTAGGGTATTTATACTATATATAAGGTTTTGAACATTAGGTCTTCATTTTTGGCATGTTGTGTGCAAGCATGTCACGTTCCTGACCTGTTTTCTGTTATTTTTGTATGTGTTTAGTTGGTCAGGACGTGAGTTGGGGTGGGCATTCTATGTTATGTGTTTCTATGTTTAGGTCGTTTGTAATTAGCCTTATATGGTTCTCAATCAGGGACAGGTGTTTGACGTTTTCCTCTGATTGAGAACCATATAAAGGTAGGCTGTTCACACTGTTTGTTTGTGGGTGGTTGTCTTCTGTGTCTGTGTATGTTGCACCACACGGGACTGTTTCGGTTTGTTCGTTTGATGTAGTCTGTTCCTGTTCGTGAGTTCTTCGTGTATTTATTTAAGTTCCATGTTCAGGTCTGTCTACGTCGTTTTGTTATTTTGTAGTTTGTTGAAGTGTTTTCGGTTTTTGTCTTTACTTTAATAAACTTAATTATGTCTACATTCCACGCTGCGCTTTGGTCCAATCCCTACTCCTCCTCTTCGTCCGAAGTTCGTCCGAAGTGTTCATGGTATGGTCCACAACAGAGGGATGTTGTGCTAATTGTGTTTAGAGTTTTGAAAATGTGACTACAGATTGGACAAAAGGATGTTAGCGAATGTAAAAAAAAAAAAAAAAAAAAAATGTAAATATGCACATATTTACATATATTGCAAATACATTTTTCTGAACATTGGATGAAGTCAGCCTCAATATTTTGAAAAAAAATTGTTAAAACACCGGACTTAATCCCACCAGATTATGGATAATTACTTTTTCATATTTCCATCTGTAAAATACTAATATGCACGTAAAATGTCTTTTTTGCAAATTCTTTCAAGGTAATGTTATCTAGAATAAAAAGTTTACAGCATATGAACATTTCCCTCTGATTAAGTCTGGAGAATATATCTAAGGATAACCTCACAAACTTTGGTGAATGTAAATGCTTCTGAAGCTGAGAATTTTTGGGGGGCATGTGGGAAGAGTCTGACTATCTGGAAATGGCAGTTAAAAACAAGTACAGTACACTGAATTTGTCCGGTCTGGAGCATGAAATCGTGAGCTAGGCTGGTCGGCTACTGCGTAGCAACCTAGTGGTGCCAAAAGCCTCGGTCTGCCCTAGAAAGCCTATATAAATTACAATCAGCAGAATGGCCAAATAAATGTGTTTTTGACGGCCGTTTTGGTCTTTAAAATGTGTTTATCATGATCAAGTTCGAAACACCAATGTGAATAATTATAAAGTTTGCTACAAATAGAGATATATAATTAAATTATACAGTGCTTCAAATTCAAATACTTTATGCATCTGCAGTTTTCCATAGGAATTACGTGGATGGCGGCGGTGCTATCACTATCTACTGGTTTTAATGTCTATGATTTTGATCTATTCACCAAAGTAAGTTACTACATACACTGAGTTTACAAAACATTAAAAACACTGGCTCTTTCCATGACATAGACTGACCAAGTGAATCCAGGTGAACGCTATGATCCCTTATTGATGTCACTTGTTCTGAGGGTGAAAGGGTGGGGATGCAGCTCAATATTAGGAAGGTGTTCCTAATGTTTGGTATACTCAGTGTACAGTCCAGTTTGTACCATTCTCTATGAGATGGGCTTTACAATTACTGTATGTGTGATTCCCTTTAGTGAGCTTTGAAATTACGGATGTATGTTAACATTTTTAAATTCATGAAATATTGATGTTGCCAGAGAGTAGCATGATAAAATGAAGAAAATATACATTTAAGTTATGTTTTTGACATTTTTATGTTTACTTCTAGAACATTCTCATATTAAAGGACCAAAATACCAACAAAAATATAAACACAATATGTAAAGTGTTGGTCCCATTTTCCATGAGCTGAAATAAAAGATCACAGAAATGTTCCATATGCACAAAAATATTATTTATCCTAAATGTTGTAATAAACATTCCTGTTAATGAGCATTTGTCCTTTGCCAAGATAATCCATCCACCTGACAGGTGTGGCATTCCAAAAAGCGGATTAAACAGTAGGATCATTACACATGTGCACCTTGTGCTGGGGACAATAAAATGACACTCTAAAATGTGCAGTTTTGTCACACAACACAATGCCACAGATGTCTCAAGTTTTGAGGGAGCTTGCAATTGGCATGCTGACTGCAGGAATGTCCAACAGAGCTGTTGTCAGAGAATTGAATGTTCATTTCACGACCATAAGCTGCCTCCAACGCCGTTTTAGATAATACGGCAGTACGTCCAACCGGCCTCACAACCGCAGATCACATGTAACCACGCCAGCCCAGGACCTCCATATCTGGCTTCTTCACCTGAGAGATCATCTGAGGAGGGGGAGGGGGGGGTATTTCTGTCTGTAAAAAAGCCCTACAGTGGAGAAAAACGAATTCTGATTGGCTGGGCGTGGCTCCCTTGCGGGTGGACCTGGCTCCCAAGTGGGTGAGCCTATGCCCTTCCAGGCCAATCCATGGCTGCGCCCCTGCCCTGTCATTTGCAATCCATAGATTAGGAACTGATACATTTATTTCAATTTACAGATTTTTTTTCTATGAACTGTAACTCAGTCAAATCTTTGAAATTGTTTGATGATGTATTTATATTTTGGTTTAGTATTAGATGTAAAAATGGCATTTCAGCCTGTGGTGCCTGACATAAAGCTGCAGTATGCAACTTTTTAGGCAACCTGACCAAATTCACATAGAAATGTGAGTAATAGATCTGTCATTCTCAATGAAAGCAAACACAATTGGCCCAGCATCTTCCGGGTTAGGAGAGGGTTTGGCTGGGGTAGGCCGTCATTGTAAATAAGAATTTGTTCTTAACTGACCTGCCTAGTTAAATAAAAAATAAAAAAAGCAGGTCCATGCGCTATTTCTATGCTTCCCATTCTTAAGTTTAGTTTACTTTCAGTTTTGTACACAAGCTTCAAACAGCTCAAAATACAATATTTTGGGTTATGTATAAAATATTTCACAGCGGTTTAGATGGTACAATGATTTTCTACACTATACTTTATTGTTTTGTCACTTAAACAACAATTAGGAGAACTATTTGAAACCAGGAAATGGCACCGCGAAATGTAGAATCAATGCAGTCAGTGCACATACTGTATATCTAAAAAGTGTTCAGCAATATGGCAGAAGCAAAATTGAGGCTTTCCGTTTAGTATAGCTAAATGTTTGCTGCTCAGCTGCCAAAACGACATCTCTATGTAAATTAATTGTTGCATAATTAATGTGTTACATTTGATTTGGCAGTGGTAGAATAGGACCTGTGTAGAATTACTGTACTCCTCCGAATGTGGTGATGCACATTTCAATCCTCCTCTGTTGTATTGTATTAAGTTACAAAGAGGAAGAAGGAAGTCTCCTCACAATTCTCCTCTCCTTAGGTTTGCATACGGTAGAATAGGCTGCTTCTTTGAACCGTACCATTGAATCGTATGGGTTTATGAGTTATGATTATAAAATGCAAGATAACATTCTATATTGTACACTATTACCATTATTTATACGGACTTGAATAATGCACATTTTTTATAATTAGTATAATATTTATTACCAATTGTGGTACAATCGAATACATTTGATGCTTCCTTTTCTTTTCCTTTTCTAATGTATTTTATGTTCATTCCTATCATTTGCTCCATTAAGCGCATTTAGTCGGGCTAACAATCAATCAGAGGTCAGAAAAGTCCAAGTTGGTATCGGTTACTAATGGTCCATTGTTTAGCAACAGCACATTCATGTTGTGGCATGTTTCTGCTTGACTTTGTAGATAATATTTGTTACTTCCTTCGGTTAACTATTAATAGGGCTATAAATATGAGTGGCAACCTCTTGAACACAGCTCTGAGGAAGGCAGATACCAGTGTATACCGTTTCCATGATGTTTATTGGGCCCTTACTAAACCATTGTGCAACAACGCCGATTAAGCAAAACAAGCACAAAAAGTAAACTTAGCTCTGTTGGCAAACTCATTACAGCCTACAATATATCATCAATATACTGCAGCTAGGTTATCCTTAGCTGAAACCTCTCACTGCAATAAACCCCTACGGTTCAGCAAGAATCACATGGCACTCTCACTGCTGCCATTCTTGTATTTTTCACATTGAGTGCACTTCTGCCAGGTGTGGATAATAAAGGGGCTCTCGCTCCACTCGATGGCCTGGAAAGAATGGAGGGAAGTGTGTGTTCCAGCCAGCCAGGTCTGGAGAAGTGGTTCTGAGTCTGTTGGGGGATGTATGGAGGATATACAGTACAGTCTAGCCAGGCAGCCACACAGGCTGAAACAGATGGATTTACTACTACTGTACATGAAATCCACTCGAAATGAGGGTCAAGTGGAAACCACATATTCAGACCAAATCTATTTGATATTAATGCCATTTTATTTTATTTATTCAAAAAGCCAGGATAGTCGACAAAGTAACAATTGCCATTGCTTTCCAGAGATTTCCTTTCTTTACATACAACAAAAGTTGCAAAGATGAGAGTGCATAGAGTATTCCAAACAGTGGTTATGTGCTTGTACTGTCCTGATGTGACAATTTATATTGCGTATCTTCCTTGTTTTATTCAGCTAACACATTTCGCAAAACACAGGGGAACTCAATCGTGGTGATAGAAATGGAATAAGAACCGTTGAAGCATTTAGATTGTACCTGTCATAGCCCAACACTAAAGGTAAAGTACGGACTGGTAATCTAAGAATCCTGAGGGGGATCATTCTCTCTTGACTGTCACCATCGCTGCTGGAGTGAGAATGAGAATGCACAGGGACAGAAGATTGTCTGACTGACTGTGAGCAACTCTCTGCATACTCTCGAGGTAGAAAACCAGACAAATAACTTCTCGCTGGCGTTGTGTAAATGAGCAAGTGTTCCCCTGTGTGGGGGACGGAAAGGAGGTGAGAAAGGGGACAGAGAGAGAAAAAGAGGAACGCGCGAAAGAGAGCTATTTGGAGATGTAGGAAAGGTGTGAGAGAGAGACATAACAGTCATGCCACCAAATCATGAGAAGCATCTCACTGGACCACCAAGACCCAGGAAAACGAGCAATACGGTGACTTGAAGAAAAAGTTCAGACTGTTCTAATCTTCCTGTTTGGTTTATTTAAGAAGCCCCTTCAAATTTCCACAGAGGCTGGAGATGGTGGTGGGATGCTGGAAACAGCCTTGCCACGAACTGTGCTGGCACCTGAACAGTGACAGACTTCTCAGACTGATTGGCAGTTATGAGACAAACCTCTCTGAGACTGCTACTGAGTTCACCTCCATGTCAATGCATTCTCAGCGGAGAGGGAGGACAAATTGAGGGCATCATGCAAGATGATTAGTCGGGGAATGAGAAACACCATATTGCTGCTTGATGGCCTCCACAGCCTTTTTCGGTTGCAGTACCTCCAACTGAATTTTGCTCTGCCTGGACTGCTCCTGAAGTACCCCCTCATGTGCATTCTACCAGTAGGCCTATAGTCTCATGAGTCTTCTCAAACACCACCTGTGGATAGGCAAAGTACCCCTGGTTGGCAGCCACCGCCTTAGTGGGCCCTAGTTAAAAGAAGTGAACAATAAAGGGAATCAGGTGCCATTTAATTGGGATGCAACCTGTGTTTGTCATCCTGAAACAGATGCAGGGATAACTTCCTGTGATCGGATTTCTCCTTAATGGCCACGTCAGGAGGGACCTCTTCATTTTTACACCATTCTAAATATTTACACTAATCGTGGAATCACGAACTGTATCTGTATTATAATTGCCTGTAAGAGACATATAGAGATATGCTTTCAACACTTCAAGATGTGTACATGATGTGCATGTGTGCATGATGTGTGCATGATTTCATAATGACTAAAGTAGTAATTAGGCTATTGTACCAAGATGTGTATGATTTCAATAAGGACACACGCTACCATGTACAAACGATCTTCCTTTGTGTGCAATCAGTGAAAGCATTACCATGTTTATCTCTCAACGGCACAAGGATGACGCAAGTGAAGTTTAGTCTAGTGCTTGAGGTTGGTAGCGTGGCCAACTTTGAATGCAGCAACTAAGCATTCTTCTTATAAGCGAATTAATTGAGTCTATACCAAATATGCAGTAAATCTGATTTATGGTTCATGAGAAGAAGCATTATTGCTAATGTGCATCTACAGGTAATGTGAAGCCATATTTGAATTAAACAATTTTTTAAAATCAAAACCAAGACTGATGTAATGAGTAAATACTAAATCTGGATTGAATCTGATATGTGGTTCATAAGGAGCAGATGATTGCAGATGATTTTTAACATTAGCGTTACATATGCAAATAATGAGTTGTTAATAGTTTCATTGTTTTTTTATATTAAAAACAAATTCAGTGTGGGTCATCTTAGGGATGACAATCATAGTGATGGCAAATTTCAAGTTGATGGGCCACTGTGGAGTAGATTTACAGTGGTTCAAATTGAAATTTAAAATCAGATTTTTTATTTGTCAATAACTCAACCATCTGTAACGTTCGTCTAAGTCGTTCTCCTCCTCAGACGAGGAGGAGCAAGGATCGGACCAACATGCCGCGAGGTATGTAGACATAATGATTTAACTAAATTGACAAGACGAACACTGACACGTAATACACTTGAATAAGCTACAAAACAAGAAACGATGTGAACAAACCTGAACGAGATAACATAACGCACGAACAGGAACGAACACATACACGAACACAAACGAAACAGTCCCGTGTGGTGCGAAATACACAGACACAGGAACCATCACCCACAAACAAACAGTGAGAACAGCCTACCTTAATATGGTTCTCAATCAGAGGAAACGTCAAACACCTGCCTCTAATTGAGAACCATATCAGGAAACACATTTAACCCAACATAGAAACACATAACATAGAATGCCCACCCCAACTCACGCCCTGACCAACTAAACACATACAAAAACAACAGAAAACAGGTCAGGAACGTGACACCATCTTTTGACCAATCTTTTGACCAAGCTTTTCTCAAACTATGTTAAGACATGTACCCTGGGCCATTTGGTGACATGTGCCATATACCAATTAGCGTCATTTGGTCCTATGGTTCATGAGAAGAAGCGTTTTGAAGTATTTTTAGCGTATGCATCTACTGGTATAGTGTTCTCAAACTCTTTAGGGACTATTTTGATGAGCCTAGACACCTAATTTGGAGTAAATCTGACCTTTATTCCATGAGAAGAAGATTTTTTATGATTATTTTAAGCATTAGCATTACATACAGTTGAAGTCGGAAGTTTACATAAACCTTAGCCAAATACATTTAAACTCAGTTTTTCACAATTCCTGACAATTAATCCTGGTAAAGATTCCCTTACTTGGGTTAGTTAGGATCACCACTTTATTTTAAGAATGGGAAATGTCAGAATAATAGTAGAGAGAATGATTTCTTTCAGCTTTTATTTCTTTCATCACAATCCCAATGGGTCGGAAGTTTACATACACTCAATTAGTATTTGGTAGCATTGCCTTTCAATTGTTTAACTTGGGTCAAACGTTTTGTGTAGCCTTCCACAAGGTTCCCACAATAAGTTGGGTGAATTCTGGCCCATTCCTCCTGACAGAGCTAGTGTAACTGAGTCAGGGTTGTAGGCCTCCTTGCTCGCACACACTTTTTTAGTTCTGCCTACACATTTTCTATAGGATTGAGGCCAGGGGTTTGTGATGGCCACTCCAATACCTTGACTTTGTTGTCCTTAACTTCTTATGGCTGAAGGGGCAGTATTGAGTAGCTTGGATGAAAGGTGCACAGAGGTGCCCAGAGTAAACGGCCTGCTCCTGTCATAGTTACTAATATATGCATATTATTATTAGTATTGGATAGAAAACACTCTGAAGTTTCTAAAACTGTTTGAATTATGTCTGTGAGTATAGCAGAACTCATATGGCAGGCAAAAACCTGAGAAGTTCCACTTCCTTTTTGGATATTTTCTGGGGGTGCCAGATTTTCAACCAACCTCTCATTGAAAATAGAGAGAGATATGGATGGGTTTTCACTTCCTACGGCTTCCACTAGATGTCAACAGTCAATAGAACTTTGTCTGATGACTCTAGTGTGAAGGGTGGACCGAAGGAGACCGGAATGAGTAATCACTTCCATGAGGTGCCCTCGCATTGAACTGGCGCATTCATGTGAGAGGGAGCTCCGTTCCACAGGTCAATTGAAGTCGATGTAATTCTCCGGTTGGAACGTTATTCAAGATGTATGTTAACAACATTCTAAAGATTGATTCAGTACATCGTTTGACATGTTTCTAGTGACTATAATGGAACTTTTGGACATTTCGTCACGTTATAGTGGACGCGCTTTGAGACTTTGGTTAGGGAGTTTGGTAAACAATTCGAAAGTAGCTAATTGGACATAAATAACGCACATTATCGAACAAATCAAGCATTTATTGTGGACCTGGGATTCCTAGGACTGCATTCTGATGAAGTTCATCAAAGGTAAGGAAACATTTATCATGTATTTTCTGGTTTCTGTTGAGTCCAACATGGCGGCTAATTTGGCTATTGTTCTGAGCTCCGTCTCAGATTATTGCATGGTTTATTTTTCTTTCAAGTTTTTTTGAAATCTGACACAGCGGTTGCATTAAGGAGAGGTATATCTATAATTGCATGTGTATACCTTGTATTATCATCTACATTTATGATGAGTATTTCTGTTGAAACGATGTGGCTATGCAAAATCACTTGATGTTTTTGCAACTAGTGAATCTAACGCGCAAATGTAAACTTAGATTTTTTTATATAAATACGAACTTTATCAAACAAAACATGCATGTATTGTGTAACATGAAGTCCTATGAGTGTCATCTGATGAAGATAATCAAAGGTTAGTGATTAATTTTATCTCTATTTCTGTTTTTTGTGAAAGCTATCTTTCGCTGGAAAAATGGCTGTGCTTATTGTGGTTTTGTGGTGACCTAACATAATCGTTTGTAGTGTTTTCGCTGAAAAGCATATTTGAAATCGGACACTTTGGTGGGATTAACAACAAGATTACCTTTAAAATGATATAAGACACATGAATTTCTGAGGAATTTTAATTATGAGATTTCTGTTGTTTGAATTTGGCACCCTGCACTATCACTGGCTGTTGTCATATCGATCCCGGTAGCGGGATTGCAGCCATAAGAAGTTTTAAGCCATTTTGCCACAACTTTGGAAGTATGTTTGGGGTCATTGTCCATTTGGAAGACCTATTTGTGACCAAGCTTTAACTTCCTGACTGATGTCTTGAGATGTTCCTTCAATATATCCACATAATTTTCCTGCCTCATGATGCCATTTATTTTGTGAAGTGCACCAGTCACTCCTGCAGCAAAGCACCCCCACAGCATGATGCTGCCACCCCTGTGCTTCACGGTTGGGATGGTGGTCTTTGGTTTGCAAGCCTCCCCCTTTTCCCTCCAAACATAACGATGGTCACTATGGCCAAACAGTTCTATTTTTGCTTCATCAGACCAGAGGACATTTCTCCAAAAAGTACAATCTTTGTTCCCCATGTGCAGTGGCAAACCATATTCTGGCTTTTTTATGGCGGTTTTGGAGCAGTGGCTTCTTCCTTGCTGAGCAGCCTTTCAGGTTATGTCGATATAGGACTTGTTTACTGTGGATATAGATACTTTTGTACCTGTTTCCTCCAGCATCTTCACAAGGTCCTTTACTGTTGTTCTGGGATTGATTTGCACTTTTTGCACCAAAGTACGTTCATATCTATGAGACAGAACGCGTCTCCTTTCTGAGCGGTGTGATGGCTGCGTGGTCCCATGTTGTTTATACTTGCGTACTATTGTTTGTACAGATGAACGTGGTACCTTCAGGCGTTTGGAAATTGCTCACAAGGATGAACCAGACTTGTGGAGTTCTACAATAATTTTTCTGAGGTCTTGACTGATTTATTTTGATTTTCCCATGATGTCAAGCAAAGAGGCACTGAGTTTGGAGGTAGGCCTTGAAATACATCCACAGGTAAACCTCCAATTGACTCAAATGATGTCAATTAGCCAGATCAGAAGCTTCTAAAGCCATGACATAATTTTCTGGAATTTACCACGCTGTTTAAAGGCACAGTCAACTTAGTGTATGTAAACGTCTGACCCACAGGAATTGTGATACAGTGAATTATAAGTGAAATAATCTGTCAGTAAACAATTGTTGGAAAAACTACTTGTATCATGCACAAAGTAGATGTCTTAGCCGACTTGCCAAAACTATAGTTTTTTAGCAAGAAATTTGTGGAGTGGTTGAAAAACGAGTTGTAATGACTCAAACCTAAGTGTATGTAAACTTCCGACTTCAACTGTAGTCAAAAAAGTGAATTGTTAATAATTTCCTTATTTTGTTAAAGATATCATTGCCAAACGTAACATGGTTCATCATGGTAATGTCTTTGATGATTCTAAAAAGGTGAAAGTTAATAAGCCATTGTTTAGTGGATTTTAAAAATATTTAAATGGACACATAAAATATGATTTCCTGATTTATCAATATTTCAGCCATCTCTTAACCAATTCCTTAACCAATCCCCTCTTAACCAATCTATTTTTGTTGGTGTTATTTGTACTGATGGTACATTTTTCAAAGGTTTACCAATATTTCCAAGATTGAGGAAATTCTATCCTCCTCCTATAAATTGTCTATTGCAGTCCTTGAGCTGTTCTTGTCTTTTGAAGTTCTGTATTATGTAATGTGTTGTGTTTTGTGTGGACCCCAGGAAGAGTAGCTGCTGCTTCAGAAACAGCTAATGGGAATCCTAATAAAGTACTAAATACTATCCTGACAGACCTTATGGGTCCTTAAAATCATTTTGTTCAGCATGAGTAAAGGCACCTACATACTCTAGGTCAAACGGGGTGGCGGATATGAGGGTTTAAGTGAGACTGCTTATAACAGCGCCACCTATAGGCCAATCTCTGCCATTATTTTTGACCAATTTACTCACGGCCTCTAGTTTCTTTGTGCCAAAGTAGAAAAAATGTGATCAATCTAAGCTGGAGTTATTTGACCATAATAATATAAGAATAACAATAGGTTTCACAGCTTGGCTGCAAACCCTTAATAATATTTTGCCCAGAGCTCTTCTATTTTGAGAATACATCTTGTCAAATTTTACATAAGGGCTTCTTTGCCAACAGTCCATATCACAGTGATTTGTAGTAGACTATATGGTAAGATATTTTAACCGAAAAAATACTCGATAACGAATTATCAGAAAAAAATGGCATAACAGAGCAATTTACACTCGTGGAATCTGTCTTGCAAGTCCACATGTTCAAGCAATTCAATTCACAATGAATTTCACTTACCACCAAGCCTACGTGTATCAAACAATTTTGAAGCGACAATGAAAGAGGATAATTGCAACCGATTTTAAACGGAGCTTATTTTACCATGAAATAGGCACCAAGCGAAAGAGGAGGGACTTGAAGGTACAATTTGCTGGGAATACCGAGGGTGTGCTTTCCAAGCACTTCAATCACAGAACAGCGCGCGGTGGTGACCCACGCGTATGATTCCGTCCAGACTTTTACATTTGCGCTCATACTTCCGACTGCGCTCAGCATACATGGAAAACGATTTCGCTTTGTGAATGTCCGCCGGGAACAGCTCATAAATTGCACACAGTTCACTTAATAACTGTGTTTTGATACAAGTCGAAAATATGATTTTTCTCAAGGGGGATATAGAGTCGTAAAATGTTTTTGGGACCCAGCGTCTCCACAAGGAAATGGTAAGTGTGCTGAATGATTATTATTGTACATCGTAATTGAGCCCTTATGTGGAATTAGTTTTATTTGTATTGTATAACGTGTTTATAATTGACACTTATATATATTATTATTATGGAAGTTAATCGTAGGAGGGAGGACAGGACACTGACAGCCACTATATGTGCTGTTGTCCCGAACTTTTACACTAATGATGAAAAGTAGTTGTAAGTCCACTTTGTTTGGGAATCATGCTGTTCTGTTGCCCCAGTTCTTCATACACGTGTTGTGCCAACTACTGTATATTGGAGATGGCATCCAGCACTGACACAATGTGTTAGTGCGTACCAAAAAAAATATCAATGGATTATGGATTGTTGTTTACAGTAGACCATCACTTGTATCATAGTTATTACAACCCCAGACCAAATGTATACTAGGAATATTGGAAACTATCTACATTAAAAAAAGACTACAACAGCACTGCATGCCCATAGCTAGCCGACTTAAAATCAATCATTAGAATAGTCACATTTCACATGGTTTCAAAGTGTGAAAGTTAATATCAAAATAACTACACACATTTTGCCTACAGTACTATGTAATGACCAATTGGTATGAGTGTGGTTGTCTACTTATGCATATGAACACTGCATTGAAGTTACATCTGACATTTACACTGACAAATGTACACTGGCACATTATGTACGCTAGTCGTACAGGCTATTTGATGGAGCAATCACGGTTAACCAATGCATCTTGATCAAAGGCACTCCAGCCGTGCCTTACCTCACCTGTCTCTAATAAAGTCCTGATTACAATATAATTAAACCTTCTTTTAATATACAAATCAATTCCAAAAGCTTTAACAAGAGCAATGTATTTTGTTTCATTTGAAAACAGCAAAACATTTTGTAGAATCAAAAAATTGAATGCAGTAAAAGATGGTGTTACAGTTTTTTTCAATCACTTTGGTGCAATTGTCACATTTATGTAGTATATTTGTAGTATGTAGTATATATGTATATATATATGAAGTATATTTTCATAACTCTAAGCACAGAAATCTAAACAGATCATGAAAATTACTCATGTTTTCAAAATTACAACAAACACATTCACAATGTCACTTGTTCACACCACAAGGTCACACTATCTATTTGGATGCATATTTAATCTAAGTCTACACACCCCTTTCACAGTTTTCACATTTTGCGGCCTTAAAATGAAATCTAAAAAAGGATTACGTTCGATTTTTTTTTACCGACCGATCTACCCAACCTACTCCATATTTTCAAAGTGAAATGACAAAGTATTCAACATTTAAAGGTGCACTATGCAGAAATCACTCTGACATTTCCTGGTTGATAAAATTCTAGTTTATGTGAGAAAATAATCAATTATAGAGTAAAGAATCATTCTACCATCTAAACCGCTGTGAATGCATTTATTGCATATATTGTATTTTCAGCTGTTTGAAGCTGGTGTACAAAACCAAAAGTAAAAGATGCAAAAATGGAACTTAAGAACGAGAAGCATAGAAATAGTGCACATAGAACAGATCTACCGCTTCTTAGACTTGCTTTCGATGAGAAGGACAGATTTATAACTTACATTTCTATGTGAATTTGGTTGGGTCGCGCAAAAATAATACTTGGATGAAGCACCTTTGGTATCCATTACAGCTGTGAATCATTTTGAATAAGATTCTACTTACTTTGCACAACATTTCGGGCAACATATTTTGGTAAAAATTGCTCAAGCTCAGCCAGTTTGGTTGGGAACCATTGATGGACAGCAAGTCAAACCTTGTCATTGATTTTTTAAGTAGATTTAAGTCCAGACTGAGACAAAACCACTCAGGAACACTCAACACCTCTTGGATAGCCATTTTGGTTTGTCTATGGCATAACAACATTTGTAATTGTCTCGCTTAAGACTACAACTCTATCCCAGGGTTAGGTTTGCAGAAGACTATGGCAGGTTTTCCTTGAACCTTTTACCTGGGTTTTGCCCCTTTCATATTTCTTTTGATCTTTTGATTATTTTGATCATTTTCTTTTGATCCTGCCGGTGACAAGCATACCCATAACATGATGCTGCCACCACAATACTTGAAAATACAGAAGATCAACAATATCACATTCATTACACATTACTGGCCTGTATAATAAAGTTAAATGAAGTATGCCTGTGTTAAATACACTCCGAATCATACATTCTGTTTGCAACAAGGACGTTAAGTAACACTGGGTGAAAATTGTCAATATTTATTTCCAGATATCTGACATTTTATTTAATATAAGGAGTAGACATGCTCCAGATACGAATGTCCTTAGTTTCTATTCGCATCCAATCCAGACCTCCGAAGTCTCTCAGCTGTCGTATGAGTCCAGGTAAATATCTTGAGATACGTTTAAAACATGCACCTGATGCGTGTGCACTCACTTACATACTTGTAGAATATTCTAACTCCGGAAATGGTAAGACTTTATACTCATTCATATCTTCAGAAATGTATCATATCTGTAGTCATTACCTCATCATTTATGTATCCGTATTTCTCAAAAAATGCATTATTTCAATAGATATTCTTACATGATATGTGAATCATAGACATTTGAATGTTTCATCCTCGTCTGATCGAAAATGGGCTAAATCCGACTCATGAAATGTCCAGCACCCAAATCATTTTATCTGTTCAGGTGCTGAAAATCATTGTGCTTCTTCGCATGAACATACATTTGCACCATACACAGTAATAGGCTATACAAGGTACGGAAAGGCAAACATCGTCATATTTAATCCAAGTTGCTATTTCCAAAGCAGACCTCTGTTATTTCTGTTTTTAAAAATGCAGCATAGCAAATCCAGAGCTCCAATCACAACACATGTTTTCTGGAAAGATGGAAATGTAGGCCAATCGTTGCGGGACAATATTGTACTTATTTATCAGAAAATGAATACCCCTGCCTGCCCTGTTTGTTATCATTGACGATGCGATGCGTGCTGATTGGGTCATCAGTGGCGGTCCCTCACAGTCAAAACCAAATGTGGTGGTAGAGTGTTGGTCTGTGATCCTCTCCAAACTGTCAATGCATAAATCATGAATCAAAATTGTATCGATATTGCAAGAAAATATTGTCATTACTCATAACCAAAATTTACTGGCTGGAACTAGCTATAGTTAGCTAATGCACTTTTGTACATTGCGCTGTAACGTACAATTTACCTTATTCTAGTGCCCAAAAAACATAATACTTCCAGGTCAACTGTAATATGAATACTATTGTAAAGCACAATTTCTCCCCTTTCCAGCAAAATCAGTGATGACCTTCATGGTGCCCGTCTCTGCATGATTGAAGAAGGCAATGCGCTCTGTCGGGTCTTTTTAAAAATGACGGATGGGGAAGCGAAACCTACGGTACTGCGTGATAGGGAAAAGGGGAGATAAGCTGTGTGGGGAAACGCTTTTTTTCACCGGATTTGTCCAATTTATCACCTCTAAAATGAAAATATCACACTATAAAGAGTTTATATAATGTGTCATTACATAACTATTTGAAGGTTTGTGTCGAATTTGAATCCGTATTTTAGAGCGGCGCTAAAATTATCTTCAGAAGTAAACAGCAGCTGTCGTGGCTTTTGAGAGTCATGTTGGCTTGCAGTGATGACGCAAAAAATGCATACATTCAGTTGTATAATTGACTAGGTATCCCCCACTTACCCTGTCCCTTTCTTGTTTTTAATCTGCGAGAGAAGCGCTACACCTGGAGGTGAGAGGCTGTACGACACAGAATGAGTTGCATTGTGTGTGCTGTACGTTACATCATGACACGTCACAATTTAACGTACAGCGTCAGAGTGGTCAGTTTTTTTCAACTTTTCTCCAATACTATCGGGCCATTACCATGTCAATCAACGCTTGAATAGAAACGTAGTTCACACCCCAGATTTTGATGCCAACACAGTCGCTACAGTCCCATTAGTTTTCATTGCAGCCTCGTTTGAATGTCACGGTTGCCAAATTTGTACGGAATGGGGTTAGTCAACAGTAGCTAGCCAAGTTGCTAGTTAGTTAGCTAGCTAGCTAGTTAGCTTATTATTAACCAGTAATACAAAATACACCTAAACATTTTAAAATGTTAGCGGACACCTTGAGGCTTGATTGCTTTTTTGTTTTTTTATCCTGAAGGGAAGGCAATTTTTGTTATTTGTAACATTACAAGTTAGCTTTTAACCCCCCCCCCCCCCCCCCTCTATCAAGCCTAGCTACATAATCCTACTGGCTACCGGCCAAGTTAGCCAGCTAACAGTCTTGATTCAAGTTACTAAGGTAAATAAAACATATGTCAAATTAGCTGCTCACTTTAGCGTTAACTTCTTTGAGGTATTTTCTGAACAGCTTCTCATTTCTTTGTTTCTCCAGTTGTCAGTTTGAATGATAGGGATTTAATATTTGTCAAATTATTGAGCATGTCCTCAAAACTCAAATATGCATCAGCAATTACCCTTATTTAGCATATCAAAATGCATATCACGATCCTGCTATGGACCTTAGCCAAGAGTATACGATGAGAAAATATACTTTGAAGGCCTACTGTCAGTATTTGTCAACATATAGAAAAAATAGTATATCCACATAGGGCTATCTCAGGACATCTTATGAGTCCAAATCCGGCCATACTACGTATGATATCCGGAGGGAATCCCTAAATGATATGTGCATGAAAGAAAAATATATACGCTGACATGGTCGCCAGGTGTATGGTGTTTCCTCTGCCACATTGGTGTGGCTGGCTTCTGGGTTAAGCAGTGTGTCAAGAAGCAGTGCGGCTTGGCTGGGTTGTGTTTCGGAGGATGCATGGCTCTCAACCTTCGCCTCTCCCGAGTCAGCCAAGAGATGGATATCTGAACTCAATATAGCTTCCTATCTTCAATGTGCTAAGAAAACACAGATATGCTATGTAGAGTAAACAGTCAGTATTTGTCAACTTGAAGAGAGAAAATGAGAGTCACATATCTCAAGATATTGAATGAGTCCTTATCCGGCCATCGGAAAAGTCCTTGTGTGATATTCGGAGTAATCCCAATATCATATATGTCTAAAAGACATATCTGGATTCCAAATTTGTCAGGATATGGTGCCTATCCACAAAACTTCAAATATACATTGGAAATGGTCTGTATTCTCTAGAATATCAAAATCGTGTCATGTAAAGGTATCCCCTGACAATTATCATTTTTGCCCAGCGTAAAACTGCAAGACAACATGGCAAATAATGTAATTCTTTGGTGTGAGTTAAAAACTACAGATTTGGGTCAAATCCAATACATACCCTCTGTATTGTCAAGTATTGTGATGGCAGCATCATGTTATGGGTATGATTTTCACTGGCAGGGACTGGGGTGTTTATCAGGATCAAAATAAATATGTAAAGAGCAAAGCCCATGTAAAGAATTTGAGGAAAACCCACCTCAGATTTCAGTTTTATTTTTCAGCGGGACAATTACACACATTTTAATGCCAGCATGGCTTTCCAAGAGGCGTTGAGTGTTCCTGAGTGGTCCAGTCTCAGTCCTGACTTAAATTTGCTTGAAAGTCAGATACAAGGTTTGAATATTGCTGTCCCTCAATCATTCCCAACAAATATCTACTGAGCTTGAGCAATTTTTACAAAAACAATGGATATAATGTATGTTGCCCTAAGAGTTGTGCAAAGTTGATAGAATCTTATAAAAAAATATTCACAGCTGTAATGGCTGCCAAAGGTGCTTCCACCAAGTATTAACTCAGGGGTATGAAGACATAGGAAATCAACACTTATTATTATTATAAAAAATATATATATTTGGAAAATATAAAGGAAAAAAATCCAGTTGAATCTAATCAAATCAAACTTTATTTGTCACATGCGCCGAATACAACAAGTGTAGACCTTACCGTGAAATGCTTACTTACATGCCCTTAACAGTGCAGTTCAAGAAGAGTTAAATGACTATTGTAGCTGGAAACAGCAGATTTTTAATGGAATATCTACGTAGGCGCACAGACGCCAATTATCAGTGGCCCGAGTGCAACCAGGAGTGCAACCGTCACTCCTGTGTGCCAATGGCCTGCCACTCCTCTTTCTATTCCGGTTAGAGCCAGCTTGCTGTTCTGTGAAGGGAGTAGTACACAGCGTTGCACGAGATCTTCAGTTTCTTGGCAATTTCTCGCATTGCCTTCATTTCCCAGAACAAGTATAGACTGATGAATTTCAGAAGAAAGTTCTTTGTTTCTGGCCATTTTGAGCATGTAATCGAACCCACAAATGCTAATGCTCCAGATACTCAACTAGTCTAAAGAAGGCCAGTTTTATTGTATCTTCAGGATTGGTGGGTCCCCTGCGGCACGGTTGAGCTAACATAGGCTAATGCGATTAGCATGAGGTTGTAAGTAACAAGAACATTTTCCAGGACATAGACATTAGAGGTCGACCGATTATGATTTTTCAACGCCGATACCGATTATTGGAGGACCAAAAAAGCCGATACCGATTAATCGGCCGATTTTTATATATATATTTGTAATAATGACAATTACAACAATACTGAATGAACACTTAATATAATACAAAAATAAAATTAATTTAGTTTCAAATAAATAATGAAACATGTTCAATTTGGTTTAAATAATGCAAAAACACAGTGTTGGAGAAGAAAGTAAAAGTGCAATATGTGCCATGTAAAAAAGCTAACCTTTAAGTTCCTTGCTCAGAACATGAGAACATATGAAAGCTGGTGGTTCGTTTTAACATGAGTCTTCAATATTCCCAGTTAAGAAGTGTTAGGTTGTAGTTATTATAGGAATTATAGGACTATTTCTCTCTATACCATTTGTATTTCATATACCTTTGACTATTGGATGTTCTTATAGGCACGATTGTATTGACAGCCTAATCTCGGGAGTTGATAGGCTTGAAGTCATAAATAGCGCTGTGCTTCAAGCATTTCTAAGACCTGCTGGCAAACGCAGGAAAGTGCTATTTGAATGAATGCTTACGAGTCTGCTGCTGCCTACCACTGCTCAGTCAGACTGCTCTATAATATATCAAATCATCGACTTAATTATAATATAATAAACACACAGAAATACGAGCCATAGCTCATTAAAATGGTCAAATCTGTAAACTATCATTTCGAAAACAAAATGTTTATTCTTTCAGTGAAATACGGAACCGTTCAGGTGGCATCCCAAAGTCTAAATATTGCTGTTACTGTAACGACCTGGGTGTAGGGGGGTGCGAAGTCAGACGCAGGAACAGCAGAGCTTCAATATGTTGAGTCTTTAATGCCCAACTGGCAAACAAAATGTCCAACACGGACGTACTGGGTGTCATACACAACGGTCCAACGACACGAGAAACAAACCCAGTCCACAATAACAATACTCACTCTCGAAATCCCAAAAGCTACAATATAACAATCCCGCAGAAAGAAGCCTACGGGCTGGCTGGCTAATAAAGCCACACTAATTAACAACTAACTGACCCCAGGTGATACAAATAAACAATTAAGGAGGGGGAGGAAAAAGAGTCAGTGGCAGCTAGTAGGCCGGTGACGACGACCGCCGAACGCCACCCGAACGGGAAGGAGAGCCTGCCTCGGTTAAGGTCGTGACAGTTACATTGCACAACCTTCAATGTTATGTCATAATTATGTAAAATTCTGGCAAATTAATTACGGTCTTTGTTAGGAAGAAATGGTCTTCACACAGGTCGCAACAAGTCACGCGGCCCAAAATGTTGCTTATACCCTGACTCTGCTTGCACAGAACGCAAGAGAAGTGACACAATTTCCAGAGTTAATATTTCCTGTTAACATTAATTTATTTTAACTAAATATGCAGGTTTAAAAAAAATATATACTTCTGTATTGATTTTAAGAAAGGCATTGATGTTTATGGTTAGGTACATTGGTGCAACGACAGTGCTATTTTCGCGAATGCGCTTGTTAAATCATTACCCATTTGGCAAAGTAGGCTGTCATTCGATGATAAATTAACAGGCACCGCATTGATTATATGCAACGCAGGACAAGCTAGTTAAACTAGTAATATCATCAACCATGTTTAGTTAACTTATGATTATGTTAATATAGATGGTTTAATGCTAGTTTAATGCTAGCTAGCAACTTATCTTGGCTCCTTGCTGCGCTCGCATAACAGGTGGTCAGCCTCCCACTCAGTATCCTCATCGAGTGCAATGTAATCGGCCATAACCAGCGTCCAAAAATTCCGATTACCGATTGTTATGAAAACTTGAAATCGGCCCTATTTAATCAGCCGTGCCGGTTAATCGGTCGACCTCTAATAGACATACAGTTGAAATTGGAAATTTACATACACTTAGGTTGGAGTCATTAAAACTAGTTTTTCAACCACTCCACAAATTTCTTGTTAACAAGCTATAGTTTTGGCAAGTCGGTTAGGATGTCTACTTTGTGCATGACACAAGTAATTTTTCCAACAATTGTTTTTCAGACAGATTATTTCTCTTATAATTAACTGTATCTCAATTCCAGTGGGTCAGAAGTTTACATACACGGAGTTAACTGTGCCTTTAAACAGCTTGGAAAATTCCAGAAAATGATGTCATGGCTTTAGAAGCTTCTGATAGGCTAATTGACATCATTTGAGTCAATTGGAGGTTTACCTGTGGATGTATGTCAAGGCCTACCTTCAAACTCAGTGCCTCTTTGCTTGACATCATGGGAAAATCAAAAGAAATCAGCCAAGACCTCAGAAAAATTATTGTATACCTCCACAATTCTGGTTCATCTTTGGGTGCAATTTCTATATGCCTGAAGGTACCACGTTCATCTGTACAAACAATAGTACGCAAGTATAAACACCATGGGACCATGCAGGCATCATACCGCTCAGGAAGGAGACGAGTTCTGTCTCCTAGAGATGAACGTATTTTGGTGCAAAAGGTGCAAATCAATCCCAGAACAACAGCAAAGGACCTTCTATATCCACAGTAAAACGAGTCCAACATCGACATAACCTTAGAGCCCGCTCAGCAAGGAAGAAGCCACTGCTCCAAAACCGCCATAAAAAAGCTAGACTACGGTTTGCAACTGCACATGGGAACAAATTTCATATGTTTTGGAGAAATGTCCTCTGGTCTGATGAAACAAAAATAGAACTGTTTGGCCATAATGACCATCATTATGTTTGGAGGAAAAAGGGGGAGGCTTGCAAGCTGTAGAACACCATCCCAACCGTGAAGCACAGAGGTGTCAGCCTCATGTTGTGGGGTTGTTTTTCTGCAGGAGGGACTGTTGCACCTCACAAAATAGATGGCATCGTGAGGTAGGAAAATTATGTGGATATATTGAAGCAACATCTCAAGACGTCAGTCAGGAAGTTAAAGCTTGGTCGCAAATGGGTCTTCCAAATGGACAATGACCCCAAGCATACTTCCAAAGTTGTGGCAAAATGGCTTAAGGACAACAAAGTCAAGGTATTGGAGTGGCCATCACAAAGCCCTGACCTCAATCCTATAGAAAATGTGTGGGCAGAACTGAAAAAGCTTGTGCGAGCAAGGAGGCCTTACAAACCTGACTCAGTTACACCAGCTCTGTCAGGAGGAATGGGCCAAGATTCACCCAACTTATTGTGGGAAGCTTGTGGAAGGCTACCCGAAACGTTTGACCCAAGTTAAATAATTGAAAGGCAATGCTCCCTAACCCGGACGGCCAAACCCTTCCTAACCCGGACGATGCTAGGCCAATTGTGCGTCGCCCCACGGACCTCCCGGTCGCGGCCGGCTGCGACAGAGCCTGGGCGCGAACCCAGAGTCTCTGGTTGCACAGCTAGCGCTGCGATGCAGTGCCCTAGACCACTTTGCCTCAATTGGCCTAGCGTCATCCGGGTTAGGGAGGGTTTGGCCGGTAGGGATATCCTTGTCTCATCGCGCACTAGCGACTCCTGTGGCGGGCCGGGCGCAGTGCACGCTAACCAGGTCGCCAGGCGCACGGTGTTTCCTTCGACACATTGGTGCGGCTGGCTTCCGGGTTGGATGCGCACTGTGTTAAGAAGCAGTGCGGCTTGGTTGGGTTGTGTTTCGGAGGACGCATGGCTTTCGACCTTCGTCTCTCCCGAGCCCGTACGGGAGTTGTAGCGATGCGACAAGATAGTAACCACTAACAATTGGATACCACGAAATTGTGGAGAAAAGGAGGTAAAATTAAAAAAAAATATGTATATATATTTTTAAATAAATAGAATACAAATAAATAAAAATAAAACAATAGCTCTGGTCCAACATTAAGCCAACTCTCGGACGTTAAAAGACATTCAAAGTTCCTCCATAGAAGCCGCTCCTCTGTAGGTAAAATTCTGTGGGCCTAACTCAGATAGTGCATTTCATAACAAGATAACCAGCACTTCATTCCAAGCCTCCTCCTCCACCCTTTCTCACACTCTCCCAACCCGCATCTCGCGCTCTAAACCTGTCTGTCCATAGGTACTGGCAGCACAGTGCACAGTGTGTGTGTTTGTCTTTCAAACACAACAATCCTTGGTCTCTGATGAAGCTGGTGTTATAAATTACATGTGGTGATTTCCCGTTCGCTGATTCTCCCAGCAAGACAGAGATAAGAAGTGTAAACAGCTGAGAGCCAAGAGTGCAGGAAAGGCAAAGCAAGTGTGTTCTGATGATTAGCTGTGACGACTAGAAATGTGTTCATCTCTGTTCCAATGTGAGCTGCCTGCCTGCCTGCCTGGCTGGTCAAAGTGAGCTTACGCAACAACTCAGCAGCCAGTCAATAAGGCAGTGGCGGTGCCAGGTTTGGTGTGTGGTAGATACTAGATAGAGGATGTGTTCTGATGAATGGCATGGCATGGAGAGGGCCTTGTTGGAGGATCAATAGACTCCACTTTCACATCGCATTAGAACTCTGTGGAGCTGAGCAAACCCAAGAGCTAAAGGTTAGATGTGAAAACAAACTTTCTGACAGCTTCCATTCCTATGTACACTTTACGCCCTTCCCTGAGAAGTTCTATATACTCTGAAAGCCCTCTATCTGTCTCACGGCCCAGCACGGCACAGACTCACACCGTCCCATCAGTTAAACAGAGGGGAATACCTCTCTGTTCAATTACAGGTCTCAGTGGAAACGTACAGTATCAAACTTTATCAAATGTATTTTTGATAGGTAGAGGACTTACTACTGCACATGTCCACTTTGTAGAAATTAGTACATGGATGTAATGAGGAAGTACAGTATGTGATTGCTGTCGTCATACACAGTTTGTCATAAGAATGCATTGTCATGACTTTCTGAATGGCCATTCTTTCCACAATGTATCTAGAACCTAAATAATGGTATTGGTGAAAAGAGTGGAACGTGAAAGCTGCATATAAAACTTTTTTTCATCCCAGTTGGTAATTATAGACAGTGTGCGCTCACCCCAGAAATGAACGGCAAGCGAAAAATTAACAGCAAGAGAACAATGAGAGATTTCCATGTCTCTGCAGTTTATCACCATTTCTCCTATTGATCAGACCTCAGTAGAGAGCTAGTGCTTTGCGTGGTCAAGGTGCTGCTGTGAATTGTTGACTTTATGTTCCTAATATTGCTTATAATTACTGAATTGAGCCTGCACTGACTGTGTTTATTTTTATTTTTGTAAACCTTTATTTAACTAGGCAAGCCAGTTAAGAAAAAAAGTATTATTTACAATGACAGCCTAATAAAAAATAAAAAATAATTTACAATGACGGCCAAACCCTCCTCTAACCCAGACGACGCTGGGCCAATTGTGCACCGCCCTATGGGACTCCCGATCACGGCTGGTTGTGATACAGCCCGAGATTGGACCAGTGTCTGTAGTGACGCCTCTAGCACTGAGATGCAGTGCCTTAGACCGTTGCGCCACTCGCCACTCTGCAGCCACTCGCCACTGTGTCACTGGAACATTGATTATAAGAGAACTGAAAAACAAAATGAAACGTTTTTTATAAATATTTCATACAGTCCATAAAGCTTGTTAAAACAGCTTTCAAATTATAAATGAGTTATGGCTCATTTATTAGAGAAGACAATGTCAGAAAGAGAAAGACCCAATTAAAGCTTTTAGGAAAGTCGTTCTTCACTGACACTCTGTAACGGTCCATTTTGTTGTTTTTAGTAATTGATTAAGTTATATCATGTCCATCCCTGTAGAGTAACCGTTTTTGTCAGGCACTGAGAAATAAATAGACAAAATTTTTTCAGTCTTTCATATCAGTCTTGTGTTAGTCCTGAGTGCTTTTCTGTTTGGAGAGAAAAATGTTTTCGGTTTCTGTGTTTTTTGGCAAGGATTTTTTTTTTAACTCAGACAAGCAAACATTGTCATTCACCTCAGGTACTGTCCTTATTACGAATATCACATTTTAAAAGATCCCAGCTAGCACAGTGGATCTGGGATGATTCCTGCTGAGAGATGAGAGGCACTCGGCCGACGTTATGTGAAGTCTGGGCCGCCTTAGGCTGTATTACTTATGGCTAGGATGCGGGGATTGAGCTCGGGCTGATTCCGGTGTTATCTGGCGCAAATGTAATACTTGGGTCTCGGGCCGATTGGGCTACTCTCTGGCAGATGATTACACAGGCTGCTTTACATAATGAACATTTCATTATTTATTTATTTTCCCATATTTTCTCATTGTTTCTGTGATCAAAAAATGCAATTAACATTTAAATTAAACAAGAGTCCTGTTTAAGTAGTATTTTAGTATTTTGATACTTTGTGCAAGGCAATTGATAAGCGTTAAAAACTTTGTGGATGGAGCCTCCCGAGTGGTGCAGCGGTCTAAGACACTGCATCGCAGTGCGAACTGCGTTGCTACAGATGCTAGGTTGATACCCGTGCCGGTCGCGACCGGGAGACCCATGAGGCGGCGCACAATTGGCCCAGCGTCCTCCGAGTTAGAGGAGGGTTTGGCCGGCCGGGATGTCCTTGTCCCATCGCGCTGTAGCGACTCCTGTGCACGGCCAGGTGCATGCACACCGACACGGTCACCTGGTGTACAGTGTTTCCTCCGACATAATTTGAATGCATAAAATGTATAATAGTAATATTTAAAATGACTAAATCGGGTAATTTTGTATACATTTATTTAAATTTGCATCGGGCCGCTTCTGGGGGGGTTCTGGTAAGATGTCTGCAAAGTCGGCTGAATTCCAGTAGAAAGAAACGGCCCGATGTACTTGGGACGATTCTTGGCAGTCATTCATTTTGATTCTGGGCCGAGTCCGACACTCGATTTCGGGCCGATTTCAATCAGTTCTGGACCCCCGGAAGAGGGCCGCTTCTGGGCCGGTTCCTGATTGCTAGCTGGGATGTTTGCACAAACACACACACACACACACACTGAATCAACATAATATTTACATTTACATAAAGAAATAATATGATATTGTATGCTAGAAAGTTGAGTTCTACTGTAAATGTTGGAAATAATTTTCCTCAAATAAAATAATGAATTCGGGTCCTTGTCGACATACAATATCCTGTCCTGTATGACACCTCTAATTAACGCTTGTCACACATGAATATCATTGTGTCAATTACAGTTTTTTTCTATCACTTTGGCAAATTTTTCAGATTTAAGTGGTATATTTTCAAAACTCTAAACTGATTACACTTTTAATGCCCCTTATATTATTATCACATTTTAGGGAAGACCAAGATGCAGACAGTGTCGAAGTAACAAAAGTTTATTACTAGAACAGGGGGCAGGCAAAACGAAAGGTCAAGGACAGGCAGAGGTCAGTAATCCAGATCAGTCCAAAAGGTACAGAACGGTAGGCAGTCTCAGGGTCAGGGCAGGGAGAGGTCAATATTCCAGTGTTGTGTGACAAGGTACGGAACGGCAGGCAGGAACTAGAAACAAAAAGGAGCAAGGGGAAAACCGCTGGTAGGCTTGACAAACAAAACGAACTGGCAACCGACAAACAGAGAACACAGGTATAAATACACTGGGGATAATGGGGAAGATGGGCGACACCTGGAGGGGGATGGAGACAAGCACAAAGACACGTGAAACAGATCAGGGTGTGACACTTATGTTCAGAAACTTTGATTTTGCATTCATTGTGGGGTTCACACACCCTTCACCCCTGAGTCATTCATGCAAAATAATATGATTTTTTTAAAAATACTGTACCATGAGCACATTTTGTTTAGGCCCCAATACATCAGATAATGATAGGCTCAGCATTTTTTAAAGTTATTTGGGGCGGCAGCGTAGCCTAGTGGTTAGAGCGTTGGACTAGTAACCGGAAGGTTGCAAGTTCAAATCCCCAAGCTGACAAGGTACAAATCTGTCATTCTGCCCCTGAACAGGCAGTTAACCCACTGTTCCTAGGCCGTCATTGAAAATAAGAATTTGTTCTTAACTGACTTGCCTAGTTAAATAAAGGTAAAAAAAAAAAAAAAAAAAATCCAATAGCAAACAATAAAAGATATACATTTAAAAACGTGTATTTTTTAAATGCTGAATAGAAAGAATAACAGATGCCTAATATGATTTTCTATACAGTTTTTTGACAATGCACAATTGTTTTATCATTTGTATCCGCTGGCAGGTTGTGAGCAGTGGTGGAAAAAGTATCCAATTGTCATACTTGAGTAAAAGTTAAGATCCCTTAATAGAAAATGACACAAGTAAAAGTAAAAGTCACCCAGTAAAATTCTTCTTGAGTAAAAGACTAAAAGTATTTTGTTTAAAATATACTTAAGTATCAAAAGTAAATGTAATTACTCAAATCTATTTAAGTATCAAAAGTAAAAGTGTAAATCATTTCAAATTCTTTATATTAAGCAAACCAGACGGCAACATTTTCTTATTTTTTACAATTACGGATAGCCAGAGGCACACTCCAACATTCAGACATCATTTACAAACGAAGCATGTGTGTTTTGTGAGTCCACCAGATCAGAGGCAGTAGGGATGACCAGGGATGTTCTGTGCGTGAATAGGTGCGTGAATTGGACCATGTTCCTGTCCTGTTAAGTATTTAAAAGGTATCGAGTACCTTTGGGTGTCAAAGAAAATGTATGGAGTAAAAAGTACAAGGCAGCCAAAAGCTGAATTGCAGCATACTGCACATACAAGTAATTTGAACAAAAACTATTTAAAATGAAATCAGCAAGTCAGTTAGGATGGGAGTTAAAGAATATATGGGAGTTGAAACAGATCAAATGGTATTGGGAGCGGAGCATTGATGATCTCGGAGGGAGCTGGTCAGTCAGAGTCGGAGAGACAGTCAGGTCCGCAGCCTCGGAGTCTCATTTCGCTGTCCCCTCACGTCCTCCTTTCTCTGGCTTTGTTGATGGTTAGCTGTCTAGCCACTCCTCTCAACAAACACCGTGTAGCACCAGGGCCCTAACTAGGGTTTGAATTTTAGTGAGGTCCGAAGAGTCATTTGCTATTTGGTGATCAGCAAAAGCATGCAAAAATAACCCCAGGACATTATCACCTTGGCTGCTGTAGGTTCATTCACCTCCGTCGATCTACAAAAAATACATAGCCTATTATCTATACAATTGCTATGTTATACCTCTGAAATGGAGGAAATATGAGAAAATATTCACACTGACATGTAGCAACAGCAAAAAAAAAAAAAAAAGATGACAATTTTAGAACTGTATTGTATGCATTTTGATTGGATTTTAATGTAGACCTCTAGGGAAGATAGGCCATGTGGATATGTTCATTTTTTTTTTTTAAGTTCCTGACTTGTTTGATGAGATTAGTACAGATTTTCTCAGGGGATCACAAATTGGGCCTGTGACCCCAAGTTTGGGAACCACTGTACTATCCTCTCTCTCCGCTTGCTTCCGCACTCTCTGTCACGGATCCCTCCGGAACTTTCATCACGCACACCTGTCCCCTATTCCCACTGATTAGTATTTGTATATACTGTATGTGCCCTTTGGCTTTCACTGGGTGTCGGTTATTGTTACAATGTCCGTTTGTGCGTGTGAGTACCTGTGCTGTGTGTTTTGGGCTTTTGTGCCCTTTCGTGCCCTTGCGTAGATAATTACGGGTCTCGTCCCGTGTGTTAATCATTGTGCACGTGTGTTATATAGTTGAGGTACTCCTCACTCTTTTGTTTGGGTTTCAACCCTGTGCGTTTTGTTTAGTGTTTGTTTGGTCTTCGTCCCCGTGCCTTTCCACCGCACGTCGTAATGTGGGTACAATTTTTTAAAAACTATTACGCATTCCTGCGTCTGTCTCCCGAATCATTCATACCGATGCGACACTCTCTCTCTGTCTCTTCTGCTTCCTCCTGCATGCATTGCAGCCTGTCTCAGCCTCCCCACTGAGTGCCACATCACTGTAAGTCTCAGTAGCCTACTCTCTGTAAAGCAAAGTTATTATGAGATTTTAGTAGCGTAATCTTTGCTCCTGCTGAGGTAGGCTCCGTTTAACTTTAGCTTCTTACTTCATCCTTCTAGCTGGCTAAGTCATACTAGCCAAAGCCCTTCAATGTTACAGCAATTTAAGTCTCTGCCGGCAGATAGTCACCTGACTGACATATCTATAAGCGACTATTTACCAGTTGTGCACTCATTCTCCGAGAGTCAGTATTTGTTTGTTTGGGGGGGGATGTCTGTAGACAAGGCAGGAGTTGCGGGACGGTTTTAAAATTGCCTTTTGTACGGCATCTCACAAACACGCTGTGAGCAGCAGCATCTCTAGACTAGTTGCCTATTGAGCTGACTGCGAGCTGGGGTAGTTCGTTTCACGTCGCCGCGAGAATTAGTTGTTTGACAGAGTGCTGAATGTGCTGCTAAAATGGGAAATGCGGGAGGCAAATCCGTGGGATACAGGCGAACATAGCACAACAAACCACTGTAAATTATTCCACTCGTTCCCAAAGAGGCAGGCGCAAATAGAATTCAGTCAGATCAAAAATATAAGCATTCTGAGCTTTGATCAATGCTGTGAGCAATATTTAGATGTTGACCCGCAATTGATTTTCTTTACTGTGTACAATATACTGTACATTATACAAATTAGAAAAAGGTCCGGTCCTCGGTGTCCTGATATGTAGTTACGGCCATGTGTAGCACCCACATAGGTAATGCTACTTGTGCCACCACAAAGGTGCTGGAAGCTCACCACACACATGTCTATGGTCAGAGTAACATATATTCACTAAAACATCTCCACTTGCAATCCTCTCGCTTGTATTTCTGTTTCACCGGTGTTCTGGCATCATTTAAATTCCAATCCAACAGTCCCCAACAGATGGGATTCTTCAAAGTAGCCACCCTTTGCCTTGATGACAGCTTTGCACACTCTTGGCATTCTCTCAACCAGCTTCATAAGGTAGCCACCTGGAATGCATTTCAATTAACAGCTGTGCCTTGTTAAAAATTAATTTGTGGATTTGTTTTCCTTTTTAATGCATTTGAGCCAATCCGTTGTGTTGTGACAAAGTAGGGGTGGTATACAGAAGATAGCCCTATTTGGTAAAAGACCAAGTCCATATTATGGCAAGAACAGCTCAAATAAGCAAAGAGAAACGACAGTCCATCATTACTTTAAGACTTGAAGGTCACTCAAGCCGGAAAATTTAAATAACTTTCAAAGTTTCTTCAAGTGCAGTTGCAAAAACCATCAATTGCTATAATGAAACTGGCTCTCATGAGGACCACCACAGGAAAGATTGAATAAGTATAGAAATTGAAAGAGTTATTTGGTACAGTTAACAAGTGACTTTGTGAATTGTTCGTTGTACTCAGTCAAGGAAAAAACATGAGCCATTTTGAGGATCCGTTTTGACATTTGTGCTGAGAGTTGTGAAAATGTACCACATACTTCTGAAAATTGCACCAAAGTGATTGTAAAAAAACTGTAACCATCATAGAAACCCAAGTGAGCAGGTGTCAGTTGGCATTTGAATTACAGTAGCCACAGAATAGAGTGTGATGAGGAAAATACTGCTTTGTTTTCTTGGTACTTTGTTTTCTAAGAACTTGCTCCACACTTTTTCTGATCTCCGGAAAATAATGTTTTTATTTTTTTTACATTTGGGATTGGAATGGTGGACATATTTGGTAGCGGCTAGACTGTTTATCTATCCCCTAGAGTTTAGTCCAAGAGAAATAGGAGTGTTTATTTTGCAACGTGTGACTAATGGAAATCAATGACAACAAACATGTAAAAAACTGATTATGATATTGATTTCTCTATGGAGGGGTAAGTGCTCTTGGGGTGGATTTGAATACGTCAGTGTAATGAACTCCGGAATGTAGTCAGTGAAACAAGAATCCCTGTTAAAAATCCACTCGGGATTGTTTATACCACAGAAACATTTGGGAACCTAAACTTTTAGTCTGCTGGCCCAATAACTTCCAGAAGTGAGAGAGGAGAAGACCAGAGCAGAGCAGCAGCAGTGGGTAATCAGTTCCTTGAACCGACTGGGAGAGAAGAAAAGAACAGGGCAAATACGCAGAAAGTCGTGCTGCGGTCTGCCTCAGACAACCAGTAGATAGAAAACAAACTCAAGAACCAAGTACTCGTGCTTCCGCATGTATTCCCCAGAGCCTGGCCCTGCATAAGCTTGGGTGACTCTCTCTCCCCTCTTGAGAGGGATTGTTCTCTGTCTGAGCTCGACTTGACTGAACAAATCTCCAGTTTATAGGTTCATCTGGAATGTTAAAGCGTTCCGTATGTTATACGGCAGATCAATTTGTCCGCCGTCCGAGATGAACATGTACATTTGGTGAAATTCTTAAAAGAGAGACACGTGCCAATGAGAGCACTAAAGTTAGTTCTAAATACTTTGCCACGGGGATAGGAGCATTTTAAGGAGAGCCTTGTCTGATTTTTATACACACCATTGCCTTTATTAATCGGCTCTGTTGCTACAGCACCTGCTCTTATATTGGATGGATGACGTCAAGTATGGGGCGCCAGGTAGCCTCGTGGTTAGAGCGTTGGACTAGTAACCGAAAGGTTGCAAGATCAAATCCCCAAGGTAAAAAATCCATCGTTCTGCCCCTGAACAAGGCAAGTTAACCCACTGTTCCTAGGTCGTCATTGAAAATAAGAACTTGTTCTTAACTGACTTGCCTAGTTAATTAAAGGTTAAAAGGAATGGCAGCAAACTTAGCCTCAGTGATGTATTCTCCCAAACCAATGGCTCTTATCGAGTTGCAGACCTTTTCCTCCTATCTTGAATGTTATTATTATTATTTTTTTTGTTAATGTTCCCCAGGCATAGATTATTTGAGTTGAAAAAAGTTGATCTACAATAAACAATTATTTATTCACTGTCGAACATCAGCAATTTAATAGTATTGTCAATCCTTTAAAGAAAAGTTGTATCTGAGTATGACTACAGTAGTATATCGTTATACAACAGACAGTTGTTAATAGGAATGCAGTCATTTGAATAGAAACGTTGAAACATGTCCAATGCATTCGCCCAGTAGTCAAGAATATAGATGAAGGGTTAGGCTCGTTTGACCACTTTGAAATCATTCTTAATCACCAAAGCTTTATTTAAAGATCAAGTTTGGCAACAGCAAAACAGTGAGTGGACATCCCCATTTTATCTATGTAGGCTATTAGACTAAGTTATTTAATCCAGCTCGTGTTATAATTTTGGATGTGCGTAAAAATCCCTCCTTGTAGGCCATATGCCCGTCATGAAATGAGACATGAGATAATCTGGTGACACTATTTAGAAACATTTCAGTTATTTTCCCTTAACAGTAGCTTTTTTTCCATTTCATTTGATAAAAAAACAAGTCGTTAGTAGGCTAACCTTACCCTACTGTAACGAAAGCTGGTTCAACAGCAATGCGTCTGGTGTCTTTCTTATCCTGGCCAAAAGCTTTCTAAATCGTCTACTTGTGTCTTTTGCCGACATGCTTTTGCATTATTCACAATTCACATATGACTACCTGCAGTGCATACTCCATTCGGCTTGTAACCATCTACATTTCCAAAGAGATCCTCTTGTCTGGTTACAAAAGGCGCGTTTCTCCAAACATAGGCTCATCCTTTTTTTCAGTCTTATAAATGCCATATCAACGGTAGTCCTCTGCTATATCTTGCTTATTGAGAACCTGCCTCTCACATACAATAAACTTTACGGGAGCCTATTGTTTTTTTAGAAGCGCGATGCATAAATTGCCTACACTCGTTGAACGCAGTTAAATCAAGTCAAATGTTATTTGTCACATGCACCGACTACAACAGGTGTGTCATTTACCGTGAAATGCTTACTTACGATGGATGACGTAAGTAAGCATTTCATGTAGGAATTCCTTGGCCTTACAAATTCTGAAAAAGCTCCGGCCTAACACTTAGACACGAGTCCATGAAACCCAGATAGCAAACTGTGAGCTGTGTTTACCCTTAATGCACTGCAAGTGAGAAATCATGGTAGTTTATACTGGCAGTGGTAGAGAAGCACTTTATTACCATAGGATGAGATGCCTGCCACTCTGTCCTCAACGCCATGACCTCTGAAAATACACAAAGCTATGTCCTCCCTGGACTGTTCAACTCAATTTCATTCTCCAGTGTGTTGCATTGAGTAATATCACAAATATGCACTGTAGCCTACTTTACAAAGATTTTGGGACTTTATTTTGAGAGAAAATTCAATCTAGTCTTATTCAGGATGACACATGACCAATGTCAACTCCCATAAAGTGTTCCATGGGGGTGAGTTATTTGCAGTTATTTATTTAACTATCGTAAAATGTAATCTTCAGATATGGTGTTGATAGATGTGTCTGGTGTAAAGCTATTGTTTAGTGTGCAGAGTTAAAATAAAGTAGTAATGAGCTTTATTTTTGGTGAGTTCCTTCGGGAAATACCTCCAATGTTAGTGTTTCTTGGGGGGGAAAAATTCGTAAAAGAAACATTGTTAACTCAGCTGGATACCGCGTGACATAAAAGTATGTGAATGTATAGTTCGCCAGCTTGTAGTCATAAAACCCGGAAGTGAGCTACCTCAGCCATCCCTATAGGGAAGATTAATGGGGATGGAATGGGGTTTATGAGATAACCTCGGACATTATTTTCAGCATTTAACACAGGCTTAGGAGATCTTATAAATGTTGTTCTATGAGATAATAGCAGCCAGTAAACACAACCTTTATGAAGTCATTATGTGCTTTGTGTTTTTTTTATATTACATAACAAATCACAAAAAGTGACGTTAGCTGAGGAAGATTATCTCATAGAACAAAACGTATAAGATCTCCTAAACCTGTGTTTAGCATAGACCTTATTTTCCTCCAAAAACGGCATTCATTGTCTCCATAGTCTTTGTCCAACGAACCGTGGCGAAGTTAGTGCCTACACAAAGATGCCATTACAATTTCTCTCTATTTGTATTATTTTTAACCCATTCATGTCCATAACAGAAATGAATCATTTCCTTTGGTACACTTGTTCTCTGAGCTTGCTGATGGACAAATCTGAAGAAGGTTTTACAATCGGCCAAATGCGTTTTTTCTACAATGTGAGTTTTTGCTAAACAAATCCAAATCTATTTCATAGCTTTGCACACTCTTGGCCTTCTCACAACCGGCTTCATGAGGTAGTCACCTGGAATGCATTTCAAATAACAGGCGTGCAAAAGCTGTCATCAAGGAAAAGGGCGGCTACTTTGACAAATCTAAAATTTAAAAGATATTTTGATTAGTTTAACACTTTTTTGGTTACTACATGATTCCATATGTGTTATTTCATAGTTTTGATATATTCACTATTATTCTACAATGTAGAAAATAGTACAAATAAAGAAAAACTATTGAATGAGTAGGTGTGTCCAAACTTTTGACTGGTACTGCGTATATACAGTATATATACTGAGTGTACAAAACATTAAGAACACCTGCTCTTTCCATGACAGACTGACCAGCTGAATCCAGGTGAAAGCTATGATTCCTTATTGATGTCACTTGTTAAATCCACTTCAGTCAGTGTAGATGAAGGGGAGGAGACAGGTTAAAGAAGGAATTTTAAGCCTTCAGACAATGGAAACATGGATTGTGTGAGGGTGAATGGGCAAGACAAAATATGTAAGTGCCTTTGAACGGGATATGGTAGTAGGTGTCAAGTGCACCGGTTTGTATGTCAAGAATTGCAACGCTGCTGGGTTTTTTCACACTCAACAGTTTCCTGTGTGTATCAAGAATGGTCCACCACCTAAAAGACATCCAGCCAACTTTACATAAATGTGGGAGGCATTGGAGTCAACATGGGACAGCATCCCTTTAGAATGCTTTCAACACCTTGTAGAGTTCAAGACCAACAAGTTGAGGCTGTTCTGAGGGCAAAAGGGGGTGCAACATAATATTAAGAAGGTGTTCCTAATGTTTTGTACAGTGAGTGTATGAACAATTTCTAAAGAAATACACATACTCTCTCTCACACACACTCATAGAGTATATTATATAGCATAAGCAAATCTAATACAAGTCAATGGAGAGTGAGGCATGATACAGCATTCTCCCTCTTTCTCTCCCTCTCTCACAAGCACACATGTTTACACACACACTCTCACACCCATGCGCGCGCACACACACACACACACACACCGATACAAACACACAAGCAACACCTGGTGGGAAAGCACAACCATTCTGAATTTATTTACAAATACATGTCTTTGACGCTAATCTTGTTTAGTCTGATGTCCTAACTGGTTTCTTTGATTGAATGTTAAGTTTGTAGGAACTGTAGAATTGTTATTTGTTTACCTTTTGCTGTGGTATGTGTGATTAAGTGTGGGTAGTTCATATAATGAATTTAATCCCTTTTTGAATGCATAAATTGTGACATGAACAAAACCTTTCTTATGCTGTATAATATACTCTAGGAGTATGTGTGTGTGGATTTCTTAAGATATTGTTTTTATATATATTGGTCGAGACAATTATTAAAATATGTGACCATGTTTAATATCTGAGAAAGAGAGAAACCACAGTTTCCAGTCTCTTATATTGAAAAAGAGCGACCCGGCTCTACGTATTCTACTGGTTTGTGACCCACTGACACCGCTTCGGTTAGAGGGGAATAAAGCAACCAAAGAGTTAACACACACAGGAATTTGTAATCACACATCCCATGCAAGTATGTCCACCCACGCTCTGACACTGGGAAAAATACAATTTAGGCCCGGCTAATACGTATACGCTTGAGAGAGTATGCAACGGACCCCACTGGCCAGTGCTGGGTTAGCTAAGAGCATCTAACCAATAACATGATGCATGATCAGCGCATGGGCAATGTGGGGTGCATGGGGACAGTCTGATTGGCTGAAACCACGAGCTGGAGGTGATCAATATCTCACATGATGGGGCTGGGGAGAGCTATACTATGCAACGCATATACTCTAGGGGTGTGTGTGTGAAAGTGAGTTTGTGTGGATTTCTTTAGATATTGTTTTTATATACATTATATATTGTTCCGGACAATCTATATACCACAAATTATTAACATCTAATCATTTGAACATGTATTCACATGACTTGATTCATGAAATGTGTAAAAAGCACTTCATGATGACAGAAGTGAGTGCTACGGGGCGATAGTCATTTAGTTCAGTTACCTTTGCCTTCTTGGGTACAGGAAAAATGGTGGCCATCTTGAAGCATGTGGGGACAGCAGACTGGGATAGGGCGATATTGAATATGGTCATAAACACACCAGCGAGCTGGTCTGCGCATGCTATGAAGACGCGGCTAGGGATTTATTTTTTAATTTCACCTTTATTTAACCAGGTAGGCCAGTTGAGAACAAGTTGTCATTTACAACTGCAACCTGGCCAAGATAAAACAAAGCAGTGCGACACAAACAACAACAGAGTTACACATGGGATAAATAAACGTACAGTCAATAACACAATAGAAAATTGGTATACAGTGTGTGCAAATGAAGTAAGGAGGTAAGGCAATTAATAGGCCATAGTGGTCGAAATAATTACAATTTAGGAATTAACACTGGAGTGATAGATGTGCATATGAGGATGTGCAAGTATAAATACTGGTGTGCAAAAGAGCAGAAAAGAAACAAAAGCAAATATGGGGATGAGGTAGGTAGTTGGTTGGATGGGCTATTTACAGATGGGCTGTGTACAGCTGCAGCGATCGGTAAGCTGCTCTGACAGCCGATGCTTGAAGTTAGTGAGGGAGATATTAGTCTCCAACTTCAGTGATTTTTGTAATTCGTTCCAGTCATTGGCAGCAGAGAACTGGAAGGAAAGGCGGCCAAAGGAGGTGATGGCTTTGGGGATGACCAGTGAAATATACCTGCTGGAGCGCGTGCTACAGGTGGGTGTTGCTATGGTGACCAGTGAGCTGAGATAAGGTGGAGCTTTACTTAGCAAAGGCTTATAAATGACCTGTAGCCAGTGGGTTTGGCGCTGAATATGTATCGAGGACCAGCCAATAAGAGCATACAGGTCACAATGGTGGGTAGTATATGGGGCTTTGGTAACAAAACAGATGGCACTGTGATAGACTTCATCCAATTTGCTGAGTAGAGTGTTGGAGGCTAATTTGTAAATGACATCGCCAAAGTCAAGGATTGGCAGGATAGTCAGTTTTACTAGGGTATGTTTGGCAGCATGAGTGAAGGAGGCTACCATCTGGGTCGGCAGCCTTGTGAGGATTAACACGTTTAAATGTCTTACTCACGTTGGCCACGGAGAAGGAGAGCCCACAGTCCGTGGTAGCGGGCCGTGTCGGTGGCACTGTATTATCCTCAAAGCGTGCAAACAAGGTGTTTAGTTTGTCTGGAAGCAAGACGACGATGTCCGTGACGTGGCTGATTTTCTTTGTGTAGTTTGTGATTGTCTGTAGACCCTGCCACATACGTCTCGTGTCTGAGCCGTTGAATTGCGACTCCACTTTGTCTCTATACTATACATGACCATATTCCTAGTCAACTTTCCATGGTTAAATGCGGTGGTTCGCGCTATCAATTTTACGTGAATTCCGCCATCTATCCACGGTTTCTGGTTAGGGAAGGTTTTAATAGTCACAGTGGGTACAACATCTCCCATGCACTTTCTTATGAACTCACTCACCGAATCAGCGTATAAATCAATATTATTCTCTGAGGCTTCCCGGAACATGTCCCAGTGATCAACCAATCTTGAAGCGTGGATTCCGATTGGTCAGACCAGCGTTGGATAGTCGTGGTCACGGGTACATCCTGTTTGAGTTTCTGCCTATAGGAAGGGAGGAGCAAAATGGAGTCGTGGTCAGATTTGCCAAAGGGAGGGTGGGGGAGGGCCTTGCATGCATCGTGGAAGTTAGAGTAGCAGTGATCCAGAGTTTTGCCAGCACGAGTGCTTCAATTAATATGCTGATAGAATTTAGGTAGCCTTGTTCTCAAATTTTCTTTGTTAAAATCCCCAGCTACAATAAATGTAGCCTCAGGATATATGGTTTCCAGTTTGCATAAATACCAGTGAAGTTCCTTGAGGGCCATCGTATCGGCTTGAGGGGGGATATACACGGCTGTGACAATAACCCACGAGGATTCTCTTGGGAGATAATACGTTCGGCATTTGATTGTGAGGAATTCTATGTCAGGTGAACAAAAGGACTTGAGTTCCTGTGTGTTGTTACAATTACACCATGAGTCGTTAATAATACACCTCTGCCCTTCTTCCCGGAGATATGTTTATTTCTGTCGTCGCGACGCACAAAGAATCCCGGTGGCTGTACCAACTCCAACAGTATATCCCAAGACAGCCATGTTTCCATGAAACATAGTATGTTACAATCCCTGATGTCTCTCTGGAAAGCAACCCTTTCCCTAATTTCGTCTACCTTGTTATCTAAGGACTGGACATTAGCGAGTAACATACTCGGAACCGGTCCAAGTTTCCATTCTGTGAAACTTCCGGCGCACATTCACTGCCCACTGGGCACACATTGGTTGAATCAACGTTGTTTCCACGTCATTTGAATTAAATTATATTGAACCAATGTGGAATAGACGTTAAATGTCTGTGCCCAGTGGGTGGGAACACCCTGAGGCTGTATCCGCTTTAAGTTAAAGTTTCAGACAGTGGCCAATAGGCTATCGTGGCTATTTGAACATAATGTAGGCCTATCAGAGTGGCCTACAAACAATACCAATGGAGCAAATGCCATAACATTTCCATATGGCTGTGGGTCTTGCGTGGCTCATTTGGTAGAGCATGGCATTTGCAAAGCCAGGGTTGTGGGTTCGATTGCCATGGGGGACCAGTACAAACAAGTATGAAAATTGATATGAGTCACTCTGGATAAGAGTGTCTGCTAAATTTAATGTAAATGGATATAGCTGTTGACTGTGAGGATATTGATGTAAATGGATATAGTTGTTGACTTCTATGATAATGCCTACTATACACAATATATGTGCTCTGTGATCTCAAATGTGCTTAGGTTACAGGTAGGTCAAGGCAGGCAAAGAGTCATAATCAAATCAGAGTCACACAAAACAGCAGGCAGGATCAGGGTCAGGACAGGCAGAAAGGTCAGAATTGGGACGACTAGGAAAAGCAAAAACTAGAGCACAGGGAAGAAGCTGGTAGGACTTGACGAGCTGGCAACAGACAGAAAACGCAGGTATCAATACATGAGGTAATGGGAGACATCTGGTGGGGGTTGGAGACAATCACAAGACAGGTGAAACAGATCAGGGTGTGACACCTGTTCCCAATAAAAAAACACACAACCCTCCCAAAGCAAAATAAAATTTGTTTTACAACCCTTCCTATTTTTGGACCAGCCCCCCCCCCTCCCCACCCCAGTAAATGTTGAACTGTCCTCAATTAAAAATGTTGTCTGTACAGGTTTACATACAACACCAGTAGAAACAGAATTTTAATTTTGTATTATTTTCATAAACTATTATTGTTCCAGTTCCTGCTATTCCATGTTAAACCAGCTGGCACAGACCAACGGGCTCAAGCGTTTTTCACTTTTCATTGGTTCATTGTTCCAAGTTTCCAACTCTTACCAAAGGAATTAGATCTAATCTTGGGATTTTAGGTAGTGAATATATAACTGCACACTACATGGCATTTGGACAGACAGCCACATGAATCTCCCGTTTTAGTCAGATGTCTTTAATCAGGTCTATAAGCCAGTCACATAGTCATGCCACACTTGCATTGCTTGCATAAGGGTACCAGGATTATGGCACCAATAAACTGACTCATTCATCTTTGCACCCTATTGCTTTATTATATTCCTTTGTGTTGTATATAGTTAGGTTTCATTATCGAGAGTTTTATTCATTGGGTTGTTAATGTAGGCTACATTACTGTATGTGTCACAGGATCAAGGAATTTCCCAAAACCTGACAACATAACTTAAGGACTAGTAAGGTCTGATCCTGAATATCAAATATGAATTCTATGAAGTTGTTGTTACCCGTTTCATTTTTATTTGTAATCCTTTAAATAAAGGACCATGTAATTGTTAAGTGTCTTAATGGACCCTAAAAGTCATATTTGTTACTTTTTCACAGTCGCTAATCAGCGGAATGGTGGGCATTATACTTGTGAATATGGCCCAGTAATATCATATCAGGCAGTGTAGGGGTACCTCTATGTCTGCCACTTTCAAATGGCTATACTGATGTAATGGTCCGTAAAGTATAATTGGATAAAGAAAGTATGCCAGGTTGGGGTTTTAGGACTCCAACTCACTCAATAAAGTATTTTTATACCTTTAATGTGCAGCCTCTTAAGATGCTCTGACAGCATACATCATTTATTAAAGATGCTTAACCCTTCTGGGATGTTTATTGTTTTTTTGTTGACTGTGCCTCAGATGGCTGCATTCAGAACTCAGTGCCGTCAGGGAGCACAATAGTGATTGGCATGCTTTGAAAGAATTGGAGCATGGCCACTCTATAGCGTATAGAACAGTCATACTGAATAGGAAATGCTAGAAATTCTGGGTGACCTTGGACTTTGCGCAGAGGTCTTGAATACAGACCAGAGAATCCAGACTGTTGTTAATGAATCGTAAAATTGTAGCAGGTGTTAGGTTGTAAAACTATGGCATCCATTCTAATCAGTGTGAGACAGGAGGTTGTATTGTGTTGAGGTGAAGGAGTCCGATTGTGGTTTAATGGAAGTTTCTTTACAAGGCATTCTACCTCCGCTTTATCTCAAGCAAGTCTGTGATGTCGCTACTGTGCTCGTGTTGACGTGTTACTGTAAGACCACCTCGATCAGCAGCACTTTATAGTGATATCGTAGGCCATATTAGTAGGATATCTGGGATTTACACCCTTTTATGGTTTTAGTGAGCGTGCAAGTCAACACCACTCAAACGGTTATAGGAATACCATCTACCGGGAACATGACTGAGCTTATTACTATTTGTGTCTGAAGAGGTATTCAAATGTAGACATAAGTAGGACCCACAGTATAGGGATTTTTTAATTACGCATAATGATACTGCATTCCAGATGGGAGGCCTCAACGCACACCTAACTATACACTGGGGTGCGAAATTACTGACACCCTTGATAAAGATGAGCAAAAATGACTGTATCAAATAAATTGTTCAAATACTGAGCTATATTCTATGGGGAAATTATCTTATTTTATACTAATATAATAGATGTTGTTTAACAACTAATACTTGTTTTCTCTCAAAAACATAGGGGTCAAATTATTGACACTGTCACGCCCTGACCTTAGAGAATTTTTTATGTCTCTATTTTGGTTTGGTCAGGGTGTGATTTGGGTGGGCATTCTATGTGAATTTTTCTATGTTTTGGTATTTCTTTGTTTTGGCCGGGTATGGTTCTCAATCAGGGACAGCTGTCTATCGTTGTCTCTGATTGGGAACCATACTTAGGTAGCATTTTCCCACCTGTGTTTTGTGGGTAGTTTTCTGTTTAGTGTTCTGCACCTGACAGGACTGTTTCGGTTTCGTTTCTCACTTTGTTTATTTTGTTCGAGTGTTTGTTGTTTTAATAAATATCATGAACACTTACCACGCTGCGCTTTGGTCCGATCCTCCTTCATGCAACGACGACCGTTACAGACACCCTTGTTTTCAATATCTTTCAATACCTCACCTTTCAAGGATAAAAAATTATGAGATTTGGACAACGCATTCCTACATACAGAATCTTTCCAGATCCTTGATATCTTTCATCTGGGCTTATTGACTTTAATTCAATTTAATTTAATTTAACTCTTTAATTCAAACCACAGGTTTTCAATTGGATTCAAGTCCGGAAACTGATTTTGTAGTCAATTAATAATTTCTTTGTGGATAAAAAAAAAAAGGTGTGCTTGGGGTTATTGTCTCGCTGGAAGATCTAATTGCCACCAAGTTTCAGCCTCCTGACAGCAGGTTTTTGGCTAAAATGTCCAACCAGGTTTTGAGCTAAAGTTAATGATGTTGTTGACCTTAAAAAGGAAAACAGCCCATAACCTAAAATATCTAACACCATATTTTACAGTAGGTAAAATATGCTGCTTATGCATTCTCCTTCCCAAATTTTTACATACAATATAGCTCAGTATTTTAATTATTTATACAGTATTTTTTGCTTACCCTTGATAAAGATGTCAATCATTTTGGACCCTACTTTATATCACTGTAGCACTCCCTGGCTGTTTTAATGTTACTTTTCTTTGGATTTCTTCCATTTTGACATGCGAACAGTCAATGGGATATACAGTATACTATAAAAGTAAACTGGACCTATAAACCAGTTCTACTGCTCCCCTCTAATCAGGGACTGATTTAGACCTGGGACACCAGGTGTGTGTAATTAATGATCAGGTAGAACAGTAAGCCAGCGGGCTCTGGACCTCATAGGGTAAGAGTTGAATAACCCTGCTATAGTCTGTATTACTATAGTGATGAGGGAGTTTCACTTTAGAGTGTGTACGAATACTTTATAATTCTACTTCTGTCTTGAATGTGTGGCTTTTCAGTCAAGGAACATGATGGTACCACACTCTCAATGGGTAAATACTAAGTTCTTACATCACCACAATCACTCCAACATTTGGGAAAGGGAAGGGGGATACCTAGTCAGTTGCATAACTGAATGCATTCAACCAAAATGTGTCTTCCGTATTTCACCCAACCCCTTTGAATCAGAGAAGTGCGAGGGGGGGGGGGGGGGTACGGCAGAACGGCAGATTTTTCTACCTTGTCGGTTCTGGGATTCGATCCGGCGACCTTTTGGGCCATCTTAATCGATCCTTTCTCTTGATACCAGGGTGCAGTTGAACTTTTATATATTTGGCCATGTAATTTAAAAGGCTCTGAGTCAGAATATTGAGCCCTACAGTGAGTTTATTCCTCTCAAGGCACTTCTCGAAAGTCCAGTGTTATTATTGGTCCTACTCCTGCAGATGTTTTTTTATTAACAGATGAGTTCTCAAATAATAGCAGCTCTTGGTAATACTGATGAAACCCACTACTACAGTTCATTGCTATTTTGAACGTTTGGTGATCACTTCAAATCTGAGTGTTTGCTTTATTGAATAGTTTGACATCCATCACAGTAGAGGTTGTACTTAATATCTACTCAGGCATATTTAGAGTGCCACTAAATCTATTTTATTTTTGCTTCATAAAATCAATCAATTCGATGCCCTGAACCGCTCTTCTTTTTCACATTTGCGGCGCAAGTATCTATAAAATATAATATAATGTCTTGTATTATCGTGAATCGATATCATGCTGATAAACAACCTGAGAGGATTTTTAGGTATAGCAGAAATGTCTCTCTGTAATCTCTCCCAGATTACATGACTGGATTGTTGGTTAGCCTACTGACTCATAATCAATAATTGCACTCTTCTAATGAAATGTAATTTCTGTAATTTCTATATATTATGTTCTATATTTTGAGAAAAAAGTGATTGAGATATTTACTCTGTTGAGAGCTCTGTTTTTGGCAGATAAAGACACATTCTGGATGCATGGGTGCACACTGTATCCACATGATGTGCATTATTAATGGTTTGGCAAATTGCTCTTAATACTTGGCTGCATCCACATGCCCAGAGCAGAGCTGAGGGCGTTGGTGACAGGCAGGGGAACTCAGTAAATATGAGACAGGAGAAGCACAAGTTTGAGCATGAGGAGCCCCAAGACCATCATTAAATCCAAATCCATCGAGGAGTGGGAAAGTGTGTGTAGTTTTCTGTATAATGACGAAGCTCCCTTGAAATTATGCTGCTTTTTTGGTATCGCCCAATAAACAGCAACAGGCTGGCTTATACCTGACACACATGGGTCCCTCTGTGCCTGGCAAGGTAGCTGTAGTGCACAGAATTAGATAAGGGAAAAGTTGGAAGCAAAGTATCTTCATATTGTTGAGGATGAATATATATTAAATATTATACCATGGTAAACTATTTTTTTTATTAATATCTGCAAATTGTTCATAGTGATTAAATGAATATAGAACGTGAGTAAAGGGGACACTTGAAATCAGAGATCAGCTAGAGGTCCTAGGATAAGCTGTCTGGGCCAAAGCTAAGTTCAGGAACAGGAAGCAGCCAAATGATGTGGAAAAATGTGTCAAGTGTGAGGCTGGTGAGAGGTCAGAGGTCAGGTTAGCTGGCACTAGATGGTCCTGATTAGGGTGGGGGATTAAAGCTTTGAACCACAGGGCCACAGCTAGGGGAAACCTGAGCCAGATGGCAAGGTGGCTGGAGCTCCATCTCGATTCCAGCATCAGCTAACAGAGGTCGGAGTTTATCTCAGAAGAGACAAAGGATGAGATATTGCTTAGTTTGAAATGTGTCATTATGAAAGGGAATGGGGGATTTAGATGAAAGGGTGTCATTATTTCATTGGTTTTCATCTTAAAATGAAAGGCATTTCTCTCTGTTCCTCACAAGGTTTTTGATATCTGGTTACGGGCATATTATAAGATGCGTAATTAAGCAGTTTGACACCCCTGACCTTACCTCTCAGAAGTTCCAATTCTATTGTACCTATCACATATGAAATGGCTACACATTGTCAGTTCTTGAAAGATAAAGCAATAAAATGTAGCTTGGGCACACTGTGTAAGCAAACACATTTGACAGTTATCCAGACAGATGGGTAATGAAGTCAAAGAATGCTCCATGCTAACGCTGTCCAATTTATCCCAAATGTGTTTGTTATAGTGACAAATGGAAGAAAGAAATTCTCCAAACACATTATAACTTCACTGGATCTCAAAGCAAGTAAAATAGATTAGGCTCATACAGATTTTTTTTTACTTATCAAAATTAAAAAAGAGATTTCAGAAATGCTCTTGAAAGTAATAAAATGTGTGTTTAACTAGAAAAGTACATTCCCTAAAGAAAATGGGTGTGCTTGTTAGCTTGTCTTAAAGTATTCATGGTTGTGAAAGTAGTTTATAGTAGTAATATTGACTACAGTAGTAATGGTAGTGACAGGTTATAGTTGAAACGGTAGGTAGATGGAAATATTGATTGATTGATTGATTGATTGATAGGATAGCCTGAACATGTGAAAGTTAGTTTGGCGTCTCTAGCTTGAACTGTTCAAGACTTACTATTATTGTTGATGGGTTAATAAATGCAAATGTTTGCACATTTTAATTGGTATAGTTTCTAACATTTTGAAAATGTGACAGTTACTTTAATGTTTGTAGCTGAAATGGTTAAAGAGTAGTAGCATTTGACATTTCTACCGCTGTGTTCTTCTGGTTGGCATTGAATACATTATGCTAATTTATGCAAATTGAATATGTTTATAGTTAATAACGTTTTTAGAGAATTTGTAGTTAGGATAGCCTGAACGTTTCAAAGTTGGTCTTGTAAAATTAATTAGCTAAGGAGCAGGACCCTTTTGAATTGCTACTGTACCACTATATTCCTATGGTTCTCATTCAAACCTGTTAATTTATGCAAATTGAAAATGTTTATAGTTAAAAAAGTATAAATATGATTAAAAAGCTGTATACAATTCATATAAGTTGGGTCAGTCTGCACATTTCAATTTGGTTTGGTGTTGATAACTTAAACGGTTCAAGAGGAGCAGCATTTCAACGTTTTTACCATTCAAGTCTATGGCACTTTTATTGCCATTGAAATGCGTTGGGAGCTCATTTAAATATCAAATAAGCATAAATAGCATCAAAAAGATTTTCTCAAGCAATCTAAGTTGGGCCAGTCTAAACGATGTTTATTGTTGATAGCTTAAGCAGTTTAAGTGCTAAAGCAGCGGAATAAATATAAAAATAATATGACTATGTAAGAGTGCTAGAATGGTCTTGCTTTCAGCAAGCACACTAATGAAAACAAGGGCAGACTGGTATGTGACGCAACTCTAGACAAATCCTGTCTGGTCTACCTTTTCTTTTCCAAAATTGATACAGTCCAGACTCCATGCAGACAGTCAGGCAAACTAGCAGCAGTGTTGGTACATTTCTGCTGATTTAACAGTGCTGCAGTGCTGATGCAGACTGTTGTGCATCTAGCGTATTGCCCTGGTTCTGTGACGACCATTCTTGTGAATGGAATACCTGTGTGGTGTGCCGTTGTGTGTGTGTGTGTGTGTGTGTGTACGTGCGCAACGTGTGCGCGCAGCATGTATTTGTGTGTACAGTTTGTGTGTAGCGTGTCTGTCTGTGTCCTCCGTGTGCCTGGAGAGAGACCACCTGTGAGAGTATGAGAGTAACACCCTGTCTGGAGGGCATGAATTCAAGGACCTCCGCTGGACAGTTACGACTGGAATACTCTCTCCACCTAGAGCAGTGAATGACACAATATCTTCCACAGGAGGCTGCTGAGCGGAGGACAGCTCATCATGATGGCTGCAATGGAGTAAATGGAATGGTATCAAACACATGGAAACCATGATGTGTTCGAAACCATTCCATTTATTCCGTTCCAGCTATTACTAAGAGCCTCTCCTCCCCAATACTGTCCCATACCGTCCTGAGAAAGCCATTAGCATCAAGGTTTCCTTGTAAATATTGCCTCCATGCTCAATCTCTTTCCCAGGTGTAAGCACATCAGAGATTTCCATTTTCGTGCTGAAAGGCAAAGGCCCGGTAGTGCTAACTGATGCGTTTGGGTGTGGAGCCTGACGTTTCTTGATGACAGCCACAAATCATTTAATTCTGAACCAAATAACACATACAGTAACAGAGTTGCAAATATACCAGAATGGTCAGTGATAAATGCATTGCATCCAGGACAGCCCTTCTTCAAGACCTGCCCGTTGCTTCGGGGCTCAAAGGAGAATGAATCAGATAAGTTCTCAAGGTGTAAATGTGTCATCCGTTGTCAGTTCTAATCAGACTTTACATCAGTGCTTCATACATAAACAACAGTAAAAATAGTTTACAAATTAATGAGAAGAATTCTTAATATTACAGGGTGAGTGCTTTTGTCAACAATATTACAAGGTTATTCGTTTGAATTATTCAACTAACACAGTATATAGTGGCTTAGTCATGGCAATGCAACACCAATGGCAGAATGAGAGAAAAAGAATGATACTTCATTTTATCTCCTAAATCTACCTCTTGTAGGTGGGGAAGGGGATACCTAGTCAGTTGCACAACTGAATGCATTCAACCGAAATGTGTCTTCTGCATTTAACCCAACCCCTCTGAATCAGAGAGGTGCGGGGGGCTACCTTAAATCGACATCCACGTCATCGGCACCCGGGGAGCAGTTGTTGTTGTGGGTTAACTGCCTTCCTCAAGGGAAGAACGGCAGATTTGTCAACAATGCCGGCTCGGGAATTGGAACCAGCGACCGTTTGGTTACTGGCCCAACGCTCTAAATGCTAGGGTAACCAGCCGGCCCATGGTAATTACAACGAATTGCACAGACCATCGCAGGATTTCTATCCCTCGGATTCACTGAGTCCATGATGTAGTGGTGCGTCATCCTTTTGCTCACAACCGTTTCATACATTTGTGATGATAATCTGAGCACTACCAAAGTTTATGAGAAGTTTAAAATAGTTTACTATAGGAATTGCAATAGCACCAAACAGACAGAATGTAAACTATAGCATAATTAATCTCCGTAAATACTATTTGCATAATGTTTTCAGAAATCAAACTGCTATTATTACATGAACTTGAGATAAATTACACATACACACAGTACAGTACCTTATCGCTCTGGAGATAATACTTCTGAGGACATATTATGTACAGTGCCTTCAGAAAGTATTCACACCCCTTGATTTATTCCACATTTTGTTGTGTTACAGCCTGAATTAAAAATGGAGTACATTTTTATTTGTACAAATGTATTCAAAATGAAATACAGAGATATCAAATTAAAATAAGTATTCACACCCCTGAGTCAATACTTTGTAGAAGCACCTTTGGCAGCGATTACAGCTGTGAGTCTTTCTAGGTAACTCTCTAAGAGCTTTGCACACCTGCATAGTACAATATTTGCACATGATTCTTTTTACATTCTTCAAGCTCTGTCAAATTGGTTGTTGATCATTGCTAGACAGACATTTTCAGACATTTGCGATAGATTTTCCAGACAATTTAAGTCAAAACTGTAATTAGGCGAGTCAGGAACATTCAATGTCGTCTTGGTAAGCAACTCCAGGGAATATTTGGCCTTGTGTTTTAGGTTAATGTCATGCTGAAAGGTGAATTTGTCTCCCAGTGTATGTTGGAAAGCAGACTGAACCAGGTTATCCAGGTTATTCCGTTTCCTTTTATCAACAACAAAAAACTCCTTCGTCCTTGCCGATGACAAGCATACTCGTAACATGATGCAACCACTACCAAACTTGAAAATATGAAAAGATGTAACGGTTTTCCTCCTCCTCTTCATCAGAAGAGGAGGAGCAGGGATTGAACCAAAATGCAGCGGAGTTTGAAGACATAATTTATTAAAGAATAACACGAAAACACTAACTTGACTAATAAACTAACAAAACAACAAACGGTGTAGACAGACCTGGACGACAGACTCACATAACACGAATAACGCACGAACAGGGAAAATAGCCTACACATAAAAATGACGATGAACAAAAACAAACCGAAACAGTCCCGTATGGTGCGACAAACACTGACACAGGAGACATCCACCCACAACGAACACTGTGAGACAACCTACCTAAATATGACTCTTAATTAGAGGAACGCCAAACACCTGCCTCTAATTAATACCAGGCAACCCATAAACCAACATAGAAACAGAAAACATAGAATGCCCACCCAAACTCACGTCCTGACCAACTAACACACAACAAACTAACAGAAATAGGTCAGGAACGTGACAAAAGAGGTATTCAGTGATGTGTTGTATTGGATTTGCCCCAAACATAACGCTTTGTAGTCAGGACATGAAATTAATTTCTTTGCCACATATTTTGCAGTTTTAGTGCCTTAACACAAATAGGATATATGTTTTGGGATATTTCTATTCTGTACAGGCTTTCTTCTTTTCACTCAGCCATTTAGTAGGTTTGTATTGTGGAGTATCTACAATGTTGTTGATCCATTCTCAGTTTTCTCCTACCACAGCCATTAAACTATGTAACTGTTTTAACGTCACTATTGGTCTCATGCTGAAATCCCTGAGCAGTTTCCTTCCTCTCCCGCAACTGTGTTAGGAAGGACGCCTGTATCTTAGTGACTGGGTGTATTGCGGTACAGAGATGAGGTAGTCATTGAAAAATCACGTTTAACAATATTATTGCACACAGTATTAGTCCATTCAACGTATTATGTGACTTGTTAAGCACATGTTTACTCCTGAACTTATTTTGGCTTGCCATAACAAAGGTGTTAAATACTTATTGACTCAATACATTTCAGCTTTTCATTTTTTATTAATTTGTAAACATTTCTAAAATAGTGTATAAATCCACTTTGACATTATGGGGTATTGTGCCTAGGCCAGTGACACAAAATCTCAATTTAATACATTTTAAATTTAGGCTGTAACACAACATGTGGAAAAAGTCAAGGAGTGTGAATAATTTCTGAAGGCACTCTAAATACCTTCTATGATGAAGATGTTCATATTATAAAAGTCCATTTAAAGTCCATAGAGATTCATAAAATATTGCTCACTGTACAGGACAAGGCCCAATTGGCCAGATGCAGTCACGGTCAATGCAAATGTGGAACACTGTGACAAGTCATGTGTAGATTTTCCTTGTTCATTTCCCAAAAGGCAATTTCTGAAATTGGAATACATGGGAAACATATCAAGGGATGGTACAGATACATTAAGCTATACATGTACACATTAAGCTGTTCACCTCACTAAAGGTGAAACACGACACTTTTCATTCACATATTCTGAGCAGTCAGAACCCCAATGTCATCTCTGCAGCTTTAACCTGTTGAGGCTAGGGGGTGCTATTGTCACTATTTATGTAAATCGTGTAATTTTTTAAACGGCTTCCTACTAAATTCTTGATCGTACAATATGCATATTATTATTATTATTGGATAGAAAACAGTCTCTGGTTTCTATAGCCGTTGAAATTTTGTCTCTGAGTGGAACAGAACTCATTCTACAGCAATTTCCCTGACATGGAGTCAGATTTCACACATTTTGCCCCCTGATCTGGAGTCAGTTAAAAGGCCACTGTTATTGCTATGAGCATACAGACACTGCTTACGTCTTCCCCTGGATGCCTTTACGTGATGACGATTTGAATGGTATCGATTGCGCAATCACAGCCCCTATAAAACAAAAACACGTGTAGGTAGGAACTCTTTTCCAGATGCGTCATGCGCGTGGTGGACACCGACCTGCACTTTTTCCAAGCACTAGTGAAGCCAGTTATATTTCTCCGGTCATGTTTCTACTCGTTATAGGAGTTAAAAACATCATAAGGTAGTTCATTTAAACCGTTTTATAGCAATTTATTTCCGTTTAGTGCGATTTTGGGACATTTATTTCTGAGACACTGTGAATCTCTGGGCACGGTTCCAGTTCATGCCGAACGCAATGGGCATTTCGACATGGCAAGAGGACAGCTTTCGACCAAAAGACGATTAGACCCAAGAAAGGATTCTTTGCCCAAGATTCTGATGGAAGAACAGCTCAAAGTAGGAACAATTTATTATGATAAATCGTGTTTCTGTCGAGAAATGTTAATCGCTTAGGACGCCATCTTGTTTGACGTAGCTTCGCTTGGCGCAAACTGTATTGAAAAGTAAGGATAATTAAAAAAATGTAAATCAGCGATTGTATTAAGAATTAAATTGTCTATCAATCGCTGTCCACCCTATATTTTTTAGTCACGTTTATGAGTATTTATGTATACGGCTAGATCACTGTCTAATATGGCGCACGACATTGTCTGACCAGCTGGGCTACTTTTGTCATTGTCTAACCATGATTTTGGTGGCTAAATATGCACATTTTCGAACAAACTGTATATGGATTGTGTAATATGATGTTACAGGAGTGTCATCGGAAGAATTCTGAGAAGGTTAGTGAAAAAATTAATATATTTTGGCGATGTTTACGTTATCGCTCTCTTTGGCTAGAATCAATGCTCTGGTAACGTTTGCATATGTGGTATGCTAATATAACGATTTATTGTGTTTTCGCTGTAAGACACTTAGAAAATCTGAAATATTGTCTGTATTCACAGGATCTGTGTCTTTCGATTAGTGTATAATGTGTATTTTTACGAAATGTTTGATGATTAGTAATTAGGTAAACAGGTTGCTCTATATATTATTCTAGTCCATTTGTGACGGTGGGTGCAATTGTAAACTATGACATCTACCTGAAATATGCAAATGTTTCTAACAAAACCTATCCTATACCATAAATATGTTATCAGACTGTCATCTGATGAGTTTTTTTCTTGGTTAGTGGCTATCAATATCTTAGTTTTGCCGAATTCGTGATAGCTACTGGTGTTGGTGGACAAATAAAAGATGGTGTCTTATGCTAATGAGTTTAGCTAATAGATTTATATATTTACATATTGTGTCTTCCCTGTAAAACATTTAAAAAATCGGTTGGCTGGATTCACACGATCTGTGTCTTTCATTAGCTGTATTGGACTTTAATGTGTGAAAGTTAAATATTTAAAAAATATTTTTTTTTTTAATTTCGCGCTCTGCCTTTTCAGTGGAATGTGGGGGGGGGGGGGGGTGCCGCTAGTCCTAGACAGGTTAACCACTACCTCCTGCCTGGGAGTGTTTCAGGTCTGCTGCATAGACCATGTGGCAGCCTTTTGTATTAATGTATCCCAAAAGGAGATGTGAACGCAATTAATTTCTTGAACAAAATGGGATTATGTGACCCAACCAGAAATGCAACCAATAGCCTATATGACTATGGCAAGTTAAAGCATAATACATATCTGAGAGCCTTTTTATTTCTCTATTTGGTTAGGTCAGGGTGTGATTTAGGTGGGCATTCTAGTTTGTCTATTTCTTTGTTGGCCCGGGTATGGTTATCATACTTAGGCAGCTTTTTTTCCCACCTTCAGTTGTGGGATGTTGTCTGTGTGTAGTTGCTTTCTGCACTGCATATAGCTTTATGTTCGTTTTTGTATTTGTTGTTTTTCGGTGTCATTTTGAATAAAGAAAAATGTACGCCTACTACTTGATACCAGGAATCAAGGACATGACGCAAGCACGAGAGGCACCCCCCCCCCAAAAAAATGTTTTGGGGGGCACACTGGGTGGTTGGCGGAGCCAGGTTTCAGACCAGAGCCAACTGGCCGCACTCGCTCTAAGGAGCATGTGACCGGCACCATGTTCAGGCACCATGTTTTGCGGAGATACGCAATGTGTCTCCAGTGCGCCTCAACAGCCCGGTGCGTTCTGTGCCAGCTCCTCGCACTTGCCGTGCGAAAGTGAGCATACAGCCAGGATGGGTTGTGCCGGCTCAGCGCTCCTGGTCTCCAGTACGCCTCCTTGTTCCAGGATATCCTGCGCCGGCTCTACGAACTGTGTCGCCAGTGCGCCTTTAACAGCCCAGTGCGTCCTATGCCAGCGCCCTGCACTTGCCAGGCTAAAGTGAGCATCCACCAGGACGGGTTGTGCCAGCTCTATGCTCCAGACCTCCAGTGCACCTCCACGGTCCAGTATATCCTGTGCCAGCTCCATGCACCCGGCCTCCAGTGCGTGTCTCCAGCCTAGTACGTCCTGTGCCTGCTCCACGCACGAAGCCTCCAGTGACGATCCACGCACGAAGCCTCCATTGACGATCCACGTCCCGAACCCTCCAGTGACGATCCGCGGCCCGGAGCCTCCAGTGACGGTCCGCGGTAAGGAGCCTCCGGCGGGGGTTCCTGGTCCGGTTCCTCCGGCGACGATCCACGATCCGGAGTCTCCGGTGACGATCCATGATCTGGTTCCACGAAAGCGGAGGGATCAGCGTGCGGAGCCGGGGCTACGTCCCGAACCGGAGCCGCCACCGAGGTTGGATGCCCACCCGGACCCTCCCCTATAGAGTCAGGTTTTGCGGCCGGAGTCCGCACCTTTGGGGGTGGGGGGGGGGATACTGTCACGCCCTGACCTTAGAGACTTTTTATTTCTCTATTTGGTTAGGTCAGGGTGTGATTTGGGTGGGCATTCTAGTTTGTCTATTTCTTTGTTGGCTGGGTATGGTTCCCAATCAGAGGCAGCTGTCTATCGTTGTCTCTGATTGCGGATCATACTTAGGCAGCCCTTTTTCACACCTTCAGTTGTGGGATCTTGTTTGTGTGTAGTTGCTTTCTGCACTGCATATAGCGTTACGTTCTTTGTATGTGTTGTTGTTTTTCGGTGTCATTTTGAATAAAGAAAAATGTACGCCTACAACGCTGCAACTTGGTCTCATTCCAACGAGGGACGTAACAATATCAGTTAACCTGTCTAGGATGAGGGTGCCGCTAGCGGCACACCCCCCCCACATTCCACTGAAAAGGCAGAGCACGAAATTCAAAAAAAATATTTTTTTTAAATATTTAACTTTCATACATTAAAGTCCAAACAGCTAATGAAAGACACAGATCTTGTGAATCCAGCCAACATGTCCGATTTTTTAAATGTTTTACAGGGAAGACACAATATGTAAAGATGTAAATCTATTACCTAAAAACACATTAGCATAATCCACCATCTTTTATTTGTCCACCAACACCAGTAGCTATCACCAATTCGGCTAAACTAAGATATTTATAGCCCCTAACCAAGAAAAAAACTCATCAGATGACAGTCTGATAACATATTTATGGTATGGGATAGGTTTTGTTAGAAAAATGTGCATATTTCAGGTAGCTGGCATAGTTTACAATTGCACCCACCGTCACAAATGGACTAGAATAATTACAATGAGCAACGTGTTTACCTAACTACTAATCATCAAACATTTCGTAAAAATACACAGCATACACTAATCGAAAGACACAGATCCTGTGAATACAGACAATATTTCAGATTTTCTAAGTGTCTTACAGCGAAAACACAATAAATCGTTATATTAGCATAGCACATGTGCAAACATTACCCCAGCATTGATTCTAGCCAAAGAGAGCGATAACGTAAACATCGCCAAAATATATTATTTTTTTCACTAACCTTCTCAGAATTCTTCAGATGACACCCCTGTAACATCACATTACAACATACATATACAGTTTGTTCGAAAATGTGCATATTTAGCCACCAAAATCATGGTTAGACAATGAGAAATGTAGCCCAGCTGGTGAGAAAATGTCCGTGCGCCATATTAGACAGTGATCTACTCGTATACATAAATACTCATAAACGTGACTAAAAAATATAGGGTGGACAGCGATTGATAGACAATTTAATTCTTAATACAATCGCGGAATTACATTTTTTTAATTATCCTTACTTTTCAATACAGTTTGCGCCAAGCGAAGCTATGTCAAAAAACATGGCGTCCTAAGCCACTAACATTTTTCGACAGAAACACGATTTATCATAATAAAAATTTCCTACTTTGAGCTGTTCTTCCATCAGTATCTTGGGCAAAGGATCCTTTCTTGGGTCTAATCGTCTTTTGGTGGAAAGCTGTCCTCTTGCCATGTGGAAATGCCAACTGCGTTCGGGATGAACTGGAAGCGTGCCCAGAGATTCACAGCGTCTCAGAAATAAATGTCCCAAAATCGCACTAAACGGATATAAATTGCTATAAAACGCTTTAAATTAACTCCCTTATGATGTTTTTAACTCCTATAACGAGTCTTAACATGACCGGAGAAAGATTACTCCCAACACTAATGCTTGGAACAGGTGCGGGTCGGTGTCCTCCACGCGCATGACGCAGCTGCAAAAGAGTGACTAGCTACAGGGTTTTTTAATTTATAGTGCCTGTGATTGCGCAATCGACCCCATTCAAATCGTCATCACGTAAAGGCATCCAGGGGAAGACGTAAGCAGTGTCCGTATACTCATAGGAATAACATTGGCTTTAAAACTGACTCCAGAACAGTGGCCAAAATTTCTGAAATCTGACTCCATGTCAGGGAAATTGCTGTAGAATGGGTTCTGTTCCACTTAGAGACAAAATTTCAACTCCTATAGAAACTATAGACTGTTTTCTATCCAATAATAATAATAATATGCATATTGTACGATCAAGAATTTTGTAGGAAGCCGTTTCAAAAATTACACGATTACCATAAATAGTGACAACAGCGCCCCCAGCTTTAACAGGTTAAACTATTCTTGCATGCACTTCATTTTAATTACAGTCATTACATCCAATGCTATATTCTTTGTGTAATGTTGTTGCATGTAATGATTTAATTCACAATCTCTTAGTGCATATGTTATTGGTATGTAGAGTAATTTCAGGCATATTTTCTGTTATGCTCAATAATGAAAGGATACTATTTTATTTGTCTCCTTAATCCTCTCAATCACAGGTTTAATATGTGCTTTGCTATTGAAATATTTTCCCCCCAAATATGTGCAGTTGTTCAACAATACATTTCTGTCGACAGCCTTACAAAATTAGGGATAGTGAGTAACTTCCAGGGCATATCTGTAAGGTCACCATAAATCCTAACTGCCCTATCTGAGTAACCTCTATTTCTCCTTGTTTCGTAGGGAGTTTCTGCATTTATGGGTACATGAATCTATGTTCCGGGGGCCCGATGCCTGTGATGGAGGAAGTAGATATCAGCGGCAGTGAGAGGTAAGGACAGTACACTGCATTAATGACCGTATGTGCTCTTGAAAGGGATATGGTAGTCAATGGAATGGAATACGTGTCTGAGCCAAGTTGATAGACATACTGATAAAGTCCTTCATAGCATCATAATGAAAAGGATACACATACAGTATACAATGTGAAATGTGCACATTGGATATTAATCATGATTCTTTCATTAATTGAAGTGTTGGCACGTGGTAGCGGCTAGGTGTCCTACAATATACACGTGAGGTAGAGTGAGGGATGGTGGTGGTATTGGAAGGCTAATGACTCCCTGAGTCCATGGGGAAGGATGCCTGTGGTCAGCTTTGCAGGAACCAGAGGCTTCCTCCCTTGGCATCATCTTTCCCTACTCCCTGCTTACCTTCTCAACGTGCCCTCATTTGATATCCTGTGACAGGCTTCCTATCAGGAGGATAGGTTTCTATAGAAATAGCATCATACAGAACATTAGCTTTTATGACAAGAGCACTCCTTACATATAGATCCACTACCCCCAAGTCATATGACTCCTGAACATCTAATCAAATGGCTACCCAGACTATTTGCAATGCCCCCCCCCCCTCTTTTACACCGCTGCTACTCTCTGTTATCATCTATGCAAAGTCACTTTAATAACTCAACCTGCATGTACATATTCCCTCAACTAACCGTTGCCCCCGCACATTGACTCTGTACCGGTACCCCCCTGTATATAGTTTCGCTATTGTTATTTTACTACTGCTCTTAAATTACTTGTTACTTTTATTTCTTATTCTCATTCATATTTTTTTAAACTGCATTGTTGGTTAGGGGCTCGAAAGTAAGCATTTCACTGTAAGGTCTACACCTGTTGTATTCGGCGCATGTGACTAATATAATTTGATTTGATTTGACTACCCTCCTGACCTGGTTATAATTTTGACTACATGACATATAAATAATAGGTTTATAGCTGGTATCAGAAGTATGCGGTAATAACGTGTTTCCAGTGTAGCCTACACGTGATTGTTTGTTTTTGGAGCAAAGCTTAAGAGACTGCTTTCATAGACAATGAGTGTATTAATTCAGCTCATGTGAATGTGGTCCTGATAAGCTGACTCCGATTGAAACCTATTGCAGAATGAAAAACGACAAAACATCCAGGCATGTGTCCAGCCTGTGGTGCTGAATCGCTATAGTAATGCGCCTAACAAAGCTGTCAAAATCTCCATTGATAAAAACCCCTGGGGATGGACTAGCAAATAATTATCAGCTCAAGCAGCAGAGAAAAGGCAGAGGCAGAGAAAGGCTGAGTTTTCCATTAGCCATTTTTTGGACATATTTTTTATTAATGTCTTCTAGCGTGATTTATCACATCTGTCAGTGATATCAGAGCGCCTCACATATAACTTCACTCCCTTTCTACTAAAATGTTTCTTTACAGAGAGTGACTTACTTTTCCGGTGACGGGTTATAAATGAAAAATTGTACCCACATAAGACATTTGGCAGTACAAGATGCCGGTGCTATGAAAAAATGTGAACTCTGACTGATGACTTTGCTGAAATTCATCATCTTTCCTGTCACAACTAACCCTTTACACTCGTGGGAATGTCCTATACAGGCTAAATTCAAATGTTTCTTACAGAAGGAATATGGAAAACATATGCATAACCATGGTAACAATTGAAAGGGAACAGTTTGGAGATTATGGGAATAGTATTATACCAAAGATTGAGGATACAAATCAAATCAAATGCTTACTTACAAGCCCTTAACCAACAATGCAGTTTTAAGAAAATTAAGTGTTGAGTAAAAAAATAAGTAAAAAAATCTCAAATCTAAGTAACAAATAATTAAAGAGCAGCAGTAAAATAACAGTAGCGTGGCTATATACAGGGGTTACCGGTACAGAGTCAATGTTAGTCGAGGTAATTGAGGTAATATGTACATGTAGGTAGAGTTAAAGTGACTATGCATAAATAATAAACAGAGAGTAGCAGCAGCGTATAAGAGGGGAGACGGGGGGGGGGGGGGGGATGCAAATAGTCTGGGTAGCCATTTGATTAGCTGTTCAGGGGTCTTTTGGCGTGGGGGTAGAAGCTGTTAAGAAGCCTTTTGTACCTAGACTTGGTGCTACAGTACCGCTTGCCATGCGGAGAGAACAGTCTATGACTAGGGTGGCTGGAGTCTTTGACAATTTTTAGGGCCTTCCTCTGACACCGCCTGGTATAGAGGTCCTGGGTGGCAGGAAACTTGGCCCCAGTGATGTACTGGGCCGTACGCACTACCCTCTGCAACCAGTCAGGATGCTCCCGATGGTGCAGCAGTATAATTTTTGAGGATCTGAGGAAACATGCCAAATCTTTTCAGTCTCCTGAGGGGGAATAGGTTTTGTCGTGTCCTCTTCACGACTGTCTTGGTGTGTTTGGACCATGATAGTTTGTTGGTGATGTGGACACCAAGGAACTTGAAGCTCTCAACCTGCTCCACTATAGCCCCGTCGATGAGATGGGGGCGTGCTCAGTCCTCCTTTTATCATTCTCACATAGGTGTTCCTTTTGTCTAGGTGGGAAAGGGCCGTGTGGAGTGAAATAGAGATTTCATCATCTGTGGATCTGTTGGAACGGTATGCAAATTGAGTGGGTCTAGGGTTTCTGGGATAATGGTGTTGATGTGAGCCATGACCAGCCTTCCAAAGCACTTCATGGCTACAAACTTGAGTGCTACGGGTCAGAAGTCATTTAGGCAGGTTACCTTAGCGTTCTTTGGCACAGGGACTATGGTGGTCTGCTTGAAACATGTTGGTATTACAGACTCAGTCAGTGACAGGTTGAAAATGTCTGTGAAGACGCTTGCCAGTTGGTCAGTGCATGCTCGGTGTACACGTCCTGGTAATCCGTCTGGCCCTGCGTTCTTGTGAATGGTGATCTGTTTAAAGGTTTTACTCATCTGATACGGAGAGCGTGACCACACAGTTGTCCAGAACAACTGATACTCTCATGCATGTTTCAGTGTTGCTTGCCACAAAGCGAGCATAAAAGTAACTTTGCTCGTCTGGTTGGCTCGTGTCACTGGGCAGCTCGTGGCTGTGCTTACCTTTGAAGTCTGTAATAGTTTGCAAGCCCTGCTACATCCGACGAGTGTTGGAGCCGGTGTAGTACAATTCAATCTTAGTCCTGTATTGACGCTTTCCTGTTTGATGGTTCTACGGAGGGCAGAGCGGGATTTCTTATAAGCTTCCGGGTTAGAGTCACGCTTCTTGAAAGCGGCAGCTCTACCCTTTAGCTCAGTGCAGATGTTTCCTGTAATCCATGGCTTCTGGTTGGGGTATGTACATACAGTCACTGTGGGGACGACATCATCGATGCACTTATTGATGAAGCCAGTGACTGATGTGGTCTACTCATCAATAACAGAACATTTTCCAGTCTGTGCTAGCAAAACAGTCCTGTAGCTTAGCGTCTGCTTCATCTGACCACATTTTATTGACCGAGTCACTGGTGCTTCCTGCTTTAGTTTTTGCTTGTAAGCAGGAATCAGGAGGATAGAATTATGGTCAGATTTGCCAAATGGAGGGCGAGGGAGAGCTTTGTAAGTGTCTCTGTGTTTGGAGTATAGGTGGTCTCGAGTTTCTTTCCCTCGGGTTGCACATTTAACATGCTGGTAGAAATGATGTAAAACCTATATAAGTTTGCCTGCATTAAAGTCCCCGGCCACTAGGAGCGCCGCCTCTGGATCAATGTTTTCCTGTTTGCTTATGGCCGTATACAGCTCATTGAGTGCGATCTTAGTGCCAACATCGGTTTGTGGTGGTAAATAGACAGCTATGAAGAATATAGATGAAAACTCTCTTGGTAAATAGTGTGTTCTACAGCTTATCATGAAATACTCTGCATTAGGCGAGCAAAACCTCAAGACTTCATTAGATTTCGTGCACCAGCTGTTGTTTACAAATATACATAGACCGCCACCCCTTGTCTTACCAGACTGTCCTATCCTGCCGATACAGCTTAAAACTCACCAGCTGTATATTATTCATGTAGTCGTTCAGCCACGACTCGGTGAAACATAAGATATTACAGTTATTAATGTCCCGTTGGTAGAATATACGTGATAGTTCGTCTATTTTATTATCCAATGATTGTACGTTGGCTAATAGGACCGGTAGTAAAGGCAGATTACCTACTCGCCGTCGGATCCTTACAAGGCACCCCGACCTACGTCCCCAATATCTCTGTCTTTTTCTCCTGCGAATTATGGGGATGAGGGCCTTGTCGGGTGTCTGAAGTAAATCCTTTGCGTCCGACTCATTAAAGAAAAAATCTTCCTCCAGTACAAGGTGAGTAATGTCCTCATATCTAGAAGCTCTTTTCAGTCATAAGAGACGGTGGCAGAAACATTATGTACAAAGGAAGTAGCAAATAATGCAACAAAAACACACACAATAGCACAATTGGTTAGGGGACCGTAAAACGGCAGCCATCTTCTCTATATGTACACAGATCACCTGACCACAAGACTGAATCAAAACATTACACTGTTGTGTGCATTTTACATTTACTGAACTTTTCGCCACATTTGTTGATAACGAACTCTGAAAATACTCTGGATACATTCAATAACATGATAAGAAAATTCCTGAAAAATGTGGGGTAGAGGTGCACATAAAACAAAAAAAAGTTTGAGTGAGAGAACTAACTGGTGTCTCCAAGTGGCCACACACCTCTCCAAAGTGTGGACAGTTCCAAAGTCATTTCAGCGCACTTTTATGACTCAAAGAAGTCTTCAACTTTAATATACTTTTTGATCTCTCCTACTTATGCTGTGCCGTTGAGGAACTTGAGCAAGCACACTTGTAGTTTTTTGTTTGCAACACAGCCCTGCGTCAAACAATTACTGTTGTTGTTTACACAATTTAAAAACGCTCCATTAGAAATTGCTATATGGGTCAGGTGGGCATCGTTTGAAAGCTTATTCTATTGCCAACACGACTAGCTAAGTTATAAAATACGATATTACAATGTTAGGCCTTCACAATGCAATTCAGGGAAACATATCGTATTTTTTGTGCACATAGAATGGAGTCATGAGTTCATACCGTTTACAGAAACGCAAAAGTTGCCCAATTAGCAGGAGGGGGCAACTTCCGGTCCTGTACGGTGCTCAAGTTCAGAAAGGCTGTCACTCGAAACCCATACAGGGCTATGAAGTGCAGCCAGAGCTCTCACGTCATGTATAGCATGTTAATGTACAGCCACTGCATTCCAATTTAGGCATTTATCAGTGCCCAAATCTGCCATTTTCAACCTAGGCACAAGTGTAAAGGGCTACCTAAAATGAAGCCATGGTCTGCTGCATGTTTTAATGCAGGGATTTCATTCCAGAGTGCTTTGAATACAGCCTCACCGGACTGCAGCTGTGCGATTTAAAGTCTTACTGTATTTCTCAGTGAACTTGAATGATACTGTGGATAGTGCCACACACTAGTGCCAGTCTTACCACCACTGTGACTTCCCTGTGTGCAGATGATCGAGATTTAACAGGTTGGGTTGCCGCACCTGGAGGGGGGATTATTTGTAAGGTAATAAATGTGAAAGATTAGGGGTGGATAATTGCTTGCTGATGCAGTATCTCTATCTCCTGGCAGTTTGTGCTGCTAATACTGTACTAACTGTCTTGATTATTTCTGGAGGACACACTGTTGTCTTTGTCAGCCTTTTTCATTATTTCCACTGACATTACGTGTACCTCAGAAATCATTTGAATTCATTTACTTCATTGATCTTTGTTGAAGTTAGGACACACATCAGGACAGCGTGTTGCTGAATTGTTCATATACAGATGTCGGATCTTAACGTAACTTAATAATCACTCTTTGGCGCAATTGTTGAGAAAGTGAGCTTATGGTTGTGTGGGGGTAAGGGTTGAGTGTCTGTGGGTGTATGTGTGTATCCCACAACTGTTGCGAAGGAGTAAAATATGTTAGGGACAATAGAGGATGATCCACAGCTATATATAATACAAATCGAGGTGAGGGCGATGGAAATGCATTTGGCAGTTGATCTACTTCAATTTGGTAAATGGCACTGTGTGCCCTTTTCAAAGGATGGATCCCAGTCGGTTCAGGGCTATGGGATGCAGGGGGTCGAGGGTGGTCTGCCGGGCATTGGGATGACAACCCAACTCGGATGAGGAGGGCTTTTAGCGGGTGGAATAGTAGGGACCAATTGGAAGTTTACTTACGGTAGTAGAAATGCAAATATCATGGTACAGCTATATAGACACTCAATCATCATGTTACTTTTTAATGGTATGTTTACAAACATATATTTTGATAAAAAGAATTGAAAGTTGTGTCTCATTATGGTAAGTGGTGAAATAAGTATAGCCAGTTACAATTGTAATGGCTTAGCAGATAATAAGAAAAGACGATCAGTATTTACCTGGCTAAAAGAGAAGGATTATAATATCTACTGTTTACAGGAAACACATTCAACAGTTTTAGATTAAGTTTTGTGGAAAAAGAACTGGTGGTGCGAAATATATTTCTCCCATGGGTAAAGTAATTCAAAAGGGGTGATGGTTTTAATTAACAATAATTTTGGTAAATGTGCAAATGTGCAAATTGTCCAAACAGATCCTCAAGGTAGATGGATTACTTTAAATACGTTATTGGACAATAAACAGATATGGCTTATTAACCTATACGGTCCGAATAATGATGATCCAAGCTTCTTTGAAAATATATATAAGAATTTATCAACTCTACAAGCAACACTAGACTGTATTATTATAGTGGGAGATTTTAATACGGTCTTAAATACCTCTATGGACAGGAAAGGAAATCACACTACAAACTATCACCATCAGGCACTTAAGGAAATCATGAATGTCATGGATATATTGGAATCAGTGGATATATGGAGACTTAAATACCCTGACCTAGTGAGATATACATGACGGAGGCTTAATCAAGCTAGTCGTCTTGACTACTTTCTTATACCATTCTCTCTGGCACCAAAAGTTTAAAAAGTGTTGATAGGGGACAGAATGCGGTCGCATCATCACATCACAATTGGTCTATATATTACTCTTACAGAATTTCCACGTGGGCGAGGATATTGGAAATTTACTCAAAGCCTACTAGATGACAAATTGTTTAGAACTAGGACAGCAGAATTTATAACTGACTTTTTCAGACATAACATACAGTGGGGCAAAAAAGTATTTAGTCAGCCACCAATTGTGCAAGTTCTCCCACTTAAAAAGATGAGGCCTGTAATTTTCATCTTAGGTACACTTCCACTATGACAGACAAAATGAGAAGAAAGAAAATCCAGAAAATCACATTGTAGGATTTTTAATGAATTTATTTGCAAATTATGGTGGAAAATAAGTATTTGGTCACCTACAAACAAGCAAGATTTCTGGCTCTCACAGACCTGTAACTTCTTCTTTAAGAGGCTCCTCTGTCCTCCACTCGTTACCTGTATTAATGGCACCTGTTTGAACTTGTTATCAGTATAAAAGACACCTGTCCACAACCTCAAACAGTCACACTCCAAACTCCACTATGGCCAAGACCAAAGAGCTGTCAAAGGACACCAGAAACAAAATTGTAGACCTGCACCAGGCTGATCTCACCCCGTGGGGTCAAAATGATCACAAGAACGGTGAGCAAAAATCCGAGAACCACACGGGGGGACCTAGTGAATGACCTGCAGAGAGCTGGGACCAAAGTAACAAAGCCTACCATCAGCAAGGGCATTGAAGATGAAACGTGGCTGGGTCTTTCAGCATGACAATGATCCCAAACACACCGCACGGGCAACGAAGGAGTGGCTTCGTAAGAAGCATTTCAAGGTCCTGGAGTGGCCTAGCCAGTCTCCAGATCTCAACCCCATAGAAAACATCACTGCTCTAGAGGAGATCTGCATGGAGGAATGGGCCAAAATACCAGAAAACGTTTGACCTCTGTCATTGCCAACAAAGGGTATATAACAAAGTATTGAGAAACTTTTGTTATTGACCAAATACTTATTTTCCACCATAATTTGCAAATAAATAAATAAAAAATCCTACAATGTGATTTTCTGGATTTTCTTTTCTCATTTTGTCTGTCATAGTTGTAGTGTACCTATGACGAAAATTACAGGCCTCTCTCATCTTTTTAAGTGGGAGAACTTGCACAATTGGTGGCTGACTAAATACTTTTTTGCCCCACTGTAGGTACAGCAGATCCCCGTATTGTATGGGACACTTTTAAGTGTCCCTTTAGAGGCAATGCAATTCAGTACTCATCTATAAAACAAAAGCAATTTAGATCAAAAGAGTCAATATTAACAAAGGAAATTGAAGGACTAACAGTACAGTTAGATAGCAATAAAAACGGTACCATAGAGGCACAGAATAAGTTAGAGGAAAAACAAAAAGAAATGGAGCAACTTATTCAAGAAAGATCCAGTGTAATATATTATAAAAATAAAGCTAACTGGATGGAATATGGGGAAAAATGCACCAAATTCTTTTTCAATCTTCAATATAGAAATGCTACCAAAAAACATGTATTAAAACTTGTTACAAATGATGGAGTCACACATGATTAACCAAATGATATTTTGAAAGAGGAAGTAAAGTACTTTAAGAATATGTTTTCGTTTCAGGCTCCTCCATCTCCATTGTATGGATTTTTTCCCTAATAATAATGTAAAATTAACATCTGTACAGAAAGACTCATGTGAAGGCCAAATTACAGAGGAGGAACTGCTTGATGCAATTGGGGCCTTTAAGGATGGGAAAACTCCAGGGCTGGATGGCATACCAGTGGAAGTATACAAAACTTTTTTATATATACTCAAAGGACCATTATTAGCTTGTTTTAATCTACCATTTATATAGGAGTGGTTATCAGACACGCAACTAGAAGGTCTGATATCATTATTACTGAAACAAGGCCCCAAATGGTATATATAAAGATCCAGCCCATTAAAAAAATTGGAGACCTTTTACACTTCAGTGTTGTGATGCAAAAATCCTAGCAAAATGCTTGGCGCATAGAATAAAAAAGTATTGTCAGATATTATTCATCCTAATCAGACAGGTTTTTTACATGGACAATACATTGGAGATAATATAAGACAAGTACTGGAAACAATAGAACACTATGAAATATCGGGGACACCAGGCCTGGTTTTCATAGCTGATTTTGAAAAGGCTTTTGATAAAGTACGACTGGAGTTTATATATAAATGCCTAGAATATTTCAATTTTGGGGAATCTCTTATAAAATGGGTTAAAATTATGTATAGTAACCCTAGCTGTAAAATAGTAAATAATGGCTACATCTCAGAAAGTTTAAAACTATCTAGAGGAGTAAAACAAGGTTGTCCACTATCGGCATATCTATTTATTATTGCCATCGAAATGTTAGCTGTTAAAATTAGATCAAACATTAATATTAAGGGATTAGAAATCCATGGCTTAAAAACGAAGGCGTCATTGTACGCTGATGATTCATGTTTTCTTTTAAAACCACAACTAGAGTCTCTCCACGGCCTCTTAGAGGATCTAGATACCTTTGCTATCCTCTCTGGATTAAAACCAAATTATGATAAATGTACCATATTACGTATTGGATCACTAAAAAATTCACATTTTACATTACCATGTAGTTTACCAATTAAATGGTCTGACGGAAATGTGGACATACTCGGTATACAAATCCCAAAAGAAAGAAATGATCTCACTCCAATACATTTTTATAGAAAGTTAGCAAAAATAGATAAGATCTTGCTACCATGGAAAGGAAAATACTTGTCTATTTGTGGAAAAATCACCCTGATTAACTCTTTAGTCATATCACAGTTTACCTATTTGCTTATGGTTTTGCCTACACCTAGTGACATGCTTTTTAAATTATATGAACAAAAAATATTCAATTTTATTTGGAACGGCAAGCCAGATAAAATTAAAAGGGCCTATCTATATAACGAATATGAATTCGGAGGGCAGAAAATATTAAATATTAAAGCATTAGACCTCTCACTAAAGTCATACAAAAGTTATACTTAAATCCAAACTGGTTCTCTAGTAAATTGGTACGAATGTCTCATCCTATGTTCAAGAAGGGCCTTTTTCCCTTTATTCAGATTACACCTGCTCACTTTCGGTTGTTTGAAAAGGAAATAATCTCCAAAATATCTTTATTTTTTAAACAAGCCTTAGAAAGTTGGTTGCAATTTCAGTTTAATTCACCTGAAAGGACAGAACAAATAGTACAACAAATATTGTGATCTTGCATGGAGCCCCAGACCGAGGGTGATTGACCGTCATCTTGAACTTTTTCCATTTTCTAATAATTGCACCAACAGTTGTTGCCTTCTCACCAAACTGCTTGACTATTGTCCTGTAGCCCATCCCAGCCTTGTGCAGGTCCACAATTTTATCCCTGATGCCCTTACACAGCTCTCTGGTCTTGGCCATTGTGGAGAGGTTGGAGTCTGTTTGATTGAGTGTGTGGACAGGTGTCTTTTTATACAGGTAACGAGTTCAAACAGGTGCAGTTAATACAGGTAATGAGTGGAGAACAGGAGGGCTTCTTAAAGAAAAACTAACAGATCTGTGAGAGCTGTAATTCTTACTGGATGGTAGGTTATCAAATACTTATGTCATGCAATAAAATGCTAATTAAATACTTAAAAATCATACAATGTGATTTTTCTGGATTTCTGTTTTAGATTCCGTCTCTCGCAGTTGAAGTGTACTTATGATAAAAATGACAGACCTCTAGGTGTTTTGTAAGTAGGAAAACCTGCAAAATCGGCAGTGTATCAAATACTTGTTCTCCCTACTGTATATATGTGTATATGTATGCATACGTGTATGGATATTGGATATTTACCCCAAAAATATGGGGGATTGGAAATGATGCAGACAATTACATTGGAAGCAACATTCTTTCCTCAATATTAAGCTGATACACCCCTAAATTTAAAAAAATAAATAAAATAAATAATAATCACTCTTTTGTTGTAGAGAATTTTCCAGATGCATCAGGAAATTCAAATGAGCCTCATCACTGGCTGAAAATGAGCAGTTCTCTTTCTCGCCATGCGTGCGCATTGGGATCATGGCTTTTTATCAAAATTATGTTCTCTCTCGCTCACTCAAATGCAAGGCCTAGGTCCTATTACTGCAACATTCAAATGTACAAAAATGTATCTGAAATGCTGCCATATATATCAACAACCATCGTTTTATATAGCTTAATAAAACAAGATAGATATTGGTCTCCACTAGGCTACGCCACACAAGTGTCTAGTATATCCTAAGATTACTAATTAATTTTAAATGTTGTTAAATTGTGGCGTGGGGTGGTCTAGTGGTTAGGGCTGCTACAATCAGCATGCACATATAGGCCACCCGTGTGGATTTGATTCTGGCCCATGCACTTCTGGCACAAATAACTCAGTCCCCCAATTGACTTCAAGTAGGTAGACGTTTCATATGGACAGTCCACAGTTATTTTACACCCGGTCCTGATAGGAAATGACCATACCAGACACTTTTGGATAACATAAATAGGAAACAAATAAAATAATAACAGTCAGTAGGCTACACAAACATTAGTTTCCATTCATACAAAGTGTCGGGTAAATTGCCACAGTAGATTTGGCTGTTCATTCTAGGCTTACTAGCCAGCCAAGTTATTTTGCATTATCTTGAGTCTGTTTTGCTAGCATGCAGTGTTTACCTAGCTACCTAGTTAGCTAACTTTATCTTGCTACATTCCCTTCCTATTGTGTTGCACCATTGGGGTTGGTCGACTGGTTAAAATTTGAGGCTGTTATTCTACTCTTACTGTAAACAACGTAATCAAGCCTAAAAATATGCAAAACTGTTAATAAAACGATTGCACATTAAAGGCAGTTGTGGCTTCAGCAACAATTTGAGCTGTGAGGTTAATGTCTCCCCCTTTGTTTTTACTTACTCCAGGTTGAATGATTTTCCACCCTGCAGATGTAAGGAACTTGTTATGAACCTCCCAGCCACCAGGATAATCACCGAATCCCAGGATATTATTTAGGAGTGTGCCAACCTCACAATGTTAGAAATAGATTCACCCATGATATTATTTATCATGCAGGTTGGTCAGGACATTGTACTTTATAAAGCTCATTCTGAAATATGATATCTGTCCCAGGGGATTCAATTTAGACCCCAATTAGGTGTTAGTGAAGGGCTGAAAAAACAACTGTAAACTCCTGTCTCAAATAAGACATGAAGGTCAGTCAATCAGGAAAATCATGGTGTGAGTAGGTGTGTCCAACATTTTGACTGGTGTGTGTAATATATATATATATATATATATATATATATATATATATATATATATATATATTACTGCATATCATATTGGACATGTTATCCTTCATCACATGCAAGTATTTATTTTGTATTCATTGCATTTAGCTTACATTAGGAAGAAGTCGCCTAGGCAGTCTAATCTAGTTACAGTAGATTGCATCGTATCACCTTTCAATATTATTAACGAATATGAAACGATGTTAACTTGGATCATATCATTTAATAATATGCACGGGTGTCATATTTGTATGACTGTATCACAATGCAAGCCTACTAATTCAAAAAATACAGCAGCTCTAATGCAATATTAGCTTCACAATGAAACACCACTATTCTTAAATGGTCAGTAAAATAGCTTATTTAGTTGTAAATGAAATCGTAGCCTGTATGTTATCATGCATGCAAACTTGTCATGTCCACAACAATGGAGCAGCAGACCAAGCAACATACGAGACAAGGACCCCATACCGTAGGATAATTATTCTGGTCGGTGTCAACTTCATTCATAATTCAGGTACTGAGGAGCTCGATTCTGTTACTTGTTTACCTGCTATTCGTGTCAGATGTTTCCATTTTGAGATATCCTTGCTGCACAATTTTCCTACTGCAATGAAATGGGTACTATTAAAATCCGACATCTGTACATAGTAGTACTCTAGCTGTTTTCTAGTAATTCGATAGGCCGACTCTTAGACGAAAATGTGCTGCCTAGTAACTAAAAGGGTTATTTGACTGTTCCATTAGGATAACCCTTTGAAAAAGCCTGACTCCAGATAGAACCCTTTTTAGGGGGTCCATGTAGAACATTTTAGTGTTCTACATGGAACCTAAAATAATTATGCTATGGGGACAGCCGAAGAACACTTTTTGAACCCTGTATTTCTTGTGCAATTCTTGAGTGAGCTGCACAGGGTCATAACAGTTTATGGTAGTTTATTTGTCTTGTGGTTTCCGGGTAGGAGAATCCCCGCTGTACGTACAGTATATGAGACAATGATTGTGAAAGATACAAACACTGGACATCAGTAAAGGAAACCCAGTCTTTCATTTCCTCAACAGTGACGACGAGACAGCCTACAGGGAGGAGGTGAGAGCCCTCGGAGTGTGGTGTCAGGAAAATAACCTCTCACTCAACGTCAACAAAAAGGAGATGATCGTGGACTTCAGGAAACAGCAGAGGCAGCATCCCCCCCCATCCACATCGACGGGACAGTAGTGGAGAAGGTGGAAAATTCCTCGGCGTACACATCACGGACAAACTGAGAAGGTCCACCCACACACAGTGTGGTGAAGAAGGCGCAACAGCGTAGCCTAACACCACCTCTTCAACCTCAGGAGGCTGAAGAAATGTGGATTGTCACCTAAAACACTCATAAACTTTTTCAGATGCACAATCGAGAGCATCCTGTTGGGCTGTATCACAGCCTGGTACAGCAACTGCTGCGCCAACAACTGCAAGGCTCTCCAGAGGGTAGTGAGGTCTGCACAACGCATCACCGGGGGCAAACTACCTGCCCTCCAGGACACCTACAGCACCCGATGTCACAGGAAGGCCAGAAATATCATCAAGGACAACAACCACCCGAGCCACTGCCTGTTCACCCCGCTATCATCCAGAAGGCGAGGTCAGTACAGGTGCAGCAAAGCTGGGACCGAGAGACTGAAAGACAGCTTCTATCTCAAGGCCATCAGACTGTTTAACAGCCATCACTAACATAGAGTGGATGCTGCCAACATACAAACTCAAATCTCTTGCCACTTTAATACATTTAGTAAATGGATTTAATAAAGGTATTACTAGTCACTTTAAATAACTCCACTTTAATAATGTCTGCATCCTACATTACTCATTTCATATGTATATACAGTATTCGATAGCATCTACTGCATCTTGCCTATGCCACACGGCCATCACTCATCCATATATTTATATGTACATATTCTTATTCATTCCTTTACATTTGTGTGTATTAGGTAGTCGTTGTGAATTTGTTAGATTACTTGTTAGATATTACTGCACTGTCGGAACTAGAAGCACAAACATTTCGCTACACTCACATTAACATCTGCTGACCATGTGTATGTGACCAATACAATTTGATTTGATTTGAACTAAGAACTGTACGCTTATGTAGTCTCATCCTGTCATATCATATTTTATTACTAAGATCCAGCCAAGGAATTTAATGAGCTGTTGAATGCGGTGAGCTTGCTCTGTCGCCTACCTCTATTGACATGAGAGTGGGAGTTCATGTGTGGGTCATCTGAATGACGGTGTGTAGAGGTCAAACACAGCTCTTTGTAAACAAAGGCCCGGTTCAGCGTCAATAACTCCTGCAATGTGACAGGGAGAGTTTCTCATGTGCTGGATTGATAGGAAAAAAAGAAGAGTATCACCAAAGGCACATGATTGCATTATATTGGACCGCTGCCAAATAATAGTATGCCGTCTAGATTTATTACTTATATAAATCATGCAATGCCATTCTAATTTTATGTATAGTTCATGACTGCTCAAACATTTGCGCTTGATGGGCCAAAATATAATCTGAGTGGTGGGATGTGGGCCGAACTAATAATACTGTACATTATCTATTTAGAAATATGAAAGGTAAAAAATAGCTTTTTAGGGTCTTGCTATGGGTAGGCAACTATGGGTAAGTTGCTATGGGTAGGCAACACGTCTGCCACGCTGATCCTCAACACGGGCCCCACAGGGGTGCTTGCATAGTCCCCTCCTGTACTCACTATTCACCCACGACTGCGTGGCCGAACACAACTTCCAACACCATTATTAAGTTTGCTGATGACAAAACAGTGGTAGGCCTGATCACCGACAACGATGAGACAGCCTATATGGAGGAGGTGCCAGGACAACAACTTATCCCTCAATGTGAGCAAGACAAAGGAGCTCATTGTGGACTACAGGAAAAGGTGGGCGGAACAGGCCCCCATTAACATCGACTTGGCTGTAGTGGAGCGGGTTGAGAGTTTCAAGTTCCTTGGTGTCCACATCACCAACGAAATATCATGGTCCAAACACAAGACAGTAGTGAAGAGGGCACAACAACACCTTTTCCCCATCAGGAGACTGAAAAGATTTGGCATGGGTCCCCAGATCCTCAAAAAGTTCTACAGCTGCACCATTGAGAGCATCCTGACCGGTTGCATCACCGCCTGGTATGGCCACTGCTCGGCATCTGACCGTAACGAGCTACAAAGGGTAGTGCGTACTGCGCAGTACATCACCGTGGCCAAATGTCCTGCCATCCAGGACCTATATACTAGGCGGTGTCAGAGGAAAGCCCAAAAAATTGTCAAAGACTCCAGTCACCCAAGTCAGACTGTTCTTTCTGCTCCCGCACGGCAAGTGGTACCAGAGCGCCAAGTCTAGGACCAGAAGGCTCCTTAACAGCTTCTACCCCCAAGCCATAAGACTGCTGAACAATTAATCGAATGGCCACCTGGACTATTTACATTGACTTTTTGTTTTTTACACTGCTGCTACTCGCTGCTTATCTATGCATCGTCACTTCACCCATACCTACATGTACAAATTACCTCAACTAACCTGTACCCCCGCACATTGACTCCCCATGTATATAACCTCGTTATTGTTATTTTATTGTCTTACTTTTTTATTATTTTTTACTTTAGTTTATTTGGTAAATATTTTTTTTAAAAACTTTTTCTTGAATTGCACTGTTGGTTAAGGGCTTGTAAGTAAGCATTTCACGATACAGTCTTCACTTGTTGTATTCAGCGCATGTCCATTTTTTGTTGTTCACATGGAACAGATCATCCCCCCGTCAGCCTTGTTAAAATAGTCCAGAGCACATGGTGGCAGTAGCAGTGCGTTCTTAAGTTATGTTTGGCTTGTGCCTGCTTCTGGCTTTGTAGCTGGATAGCGAATGATAACTAGCTAGCAAGTTGCTTGAATGTTGTTGCAAGCTAGCTAGAATCTTTAGCAAGCCCTTGTTGATACTAGCCAGATGGCCACATCTAGATAACTCGCTCAGCTTGCAACAATATAATTAAATCACAATGTATTCGTTTTTGAAAGAAACAGCTGTCTGTTAGGTGTCAAGAGTCAGTGCAGTAGCTAGCTAGCTATGTTGTGCTAACTGGCAAAGCTAACCGCTTAGCTAACAGCTAGCAAGCAAACTGGCACTGGCAGTATGGGATAATGGAGAGTGGATTATATAATTTCTTCATCTTGTTAGATAGCTAACTTGGTAAAACATTTAGTGTTGTGTGCTTTTTGCTGCACTTATAATCCCCATTTGTTTCATATGAAGTGTGTGTGACTGCCTGGCTCAGTTAGCAAGCTAACTAACTAATGAGCAAGTGCACATTATCAAACCTCTAAAAAAATGCTTCAAGCATGAAACTCCTTTCCTAGATGTAGAAGAATTATACTTTTTTTTTATTATGCAGCTTTATTGTTTTTAGAACAATGATAAATTACACTGTGAAAAGTGTGTTCGTTTTTTGTTGCCTCTGGCTCCCCAACATGGAGGACCGGTGCTCTCTGTTTGGTTCAAAGTCAAGTTGTCGGCCACCAACGCTCAGAGCGATGCTACATGTAGAAACGTCCAGTTTGTCCGTACCAGGTCGGTCTGCAATAGACAGTGTCTTTTGTTTTAGCAAGAGAAGGACCGGTCTCCTACTGTGCTAAGTAGAGGTCGACCGAATATGATTTTTCAACGCCGATACCGATTATTGGAGGACCAAAAAAAGCCGATACCGATTAATCTGCCAATTATTTTTATTTTTTTGTAATATGTAATGACAATTACAACAATCCTGAATGAACACTTATTTTAACTTAATATAATACATCAATAAAATCAATTTAGCCTCAAATAAATAATGAAACATGTTCAATTTGGTTTAAATAATGCAAAAACAAAGTTTTAGAGAACAAAGTAAAAGTGCAATATGTGCCATGTAAGAAAGCTAACGTTTAAGTTCCTTGCTCAGAACATGAGAACATATGAAAGCTGGTGGTTCCTTTTAACATGAGTCTTCAATATTCCCAGGTAAGAAGTTTTAGGTTGTAGATATTATAAGAATTATAGGACTATTTCTCTCTATACCATTTGTATTTCATTAACCTTTGTCTACTGGATGTTCTTATAGGCACTTTAGTATTGCCAGTGTAACAGTATAGCTTCCATCCCTCTCATCGCTCCTACCTGGGCTTGAACCAGGAACACAACGACAACAGCCACCCTCGATGCAGCGTTACCCATGCAGAGCTATAACATAATAACACACAGAAATACGAACCTTAGGTCATTAATATGGTCAAAACCGGGAAACTATCATCTCGAAAACAAGACGTCTATTCTTTCAGTGAAATACGGAACCGTTCCGTATTTTATCTAACGGGTGGCATCCATAAGTCTAAATATTCCTGTTACATTGCACAACCTTCAATGTTATGTCATAATTACGTAACATTCTGGCAAATTAGGCGGCCCAAACTGTTGCATATACACTGACTGCGTGCAATGAACACAAGAGAAGTGACACAATTTCACCTGGTTAATATTGCCTGCTAACCTGGATTTCTTTTAGCTAAATATGCAGGTTTAAAAATATATACTTCTGTGTATTGATTTTAAGAAAGGCATTGATGTTTATGGTTAGGTACACATTGGAGCAACGATACGCACCGCATCGATTATATGCAAAGCAGGACAATCTAGATAAACTAGTAATATCATCAACCATGTGTAGTTAACTAGTGATTATGATTGATTGATTGATTGTTTTTTATAAGATAAGTTTAATGATAGCTAGCAACTTACCTTGGCTTCTACTGCATTCACGTAACAGGCAGGCTCCTTGTGGATTGCAATGTAATCAGTTGGTTAGAGCTTTGGACTAGTTAACTGTAAGGTTGCAAGATTGAATCCCCCCGAGCTGACAAATTAAACATCTGTTGTTCTGCCCCTGAACGAGGCAGTTAACCCACCATTCCTACGCCGTCATTGAAAATAAGAATGTGTTCTTAACTGACTTGCCTAGTTAAATAAAGATTAAATAAAGGTGTAATAAAAAAATAAATAATAATAATCGGCCAAATCGGTGTCCAAAAATACCGAGTTCCGATTGTTATAGAAACTTGAAATCGGCCCTAATTAATTGGCCATTCCGATTAATCGGTCGACCTCTAGTGCTAAGTACCTATCAGACATGAGTTTTCTTGGTGTGTCTGACCTCTAAGGCTAATAACTTGAAAATGTTTCAAATCATTTCAATATGGGAAAGGTGTAACAATTTATATTTGCAAAGATAGTGGAAAGTTGAAAAGAAATATTCTGAATGGCGGTTTTGTCACCTTCAAAACGTCCCCTGCGTGGATGGTGAGCATTGTAAAGTAAAATAATAGCTGAAAGCTCCAACTGTTCAAAAGCTAGAGCTAAATTTGTAGAAAGAAAACAGAAACCACTCTGTTTGTTCCAACCGCTATCGGAGGTTACTCATGTAACCGCGGTTCTGTGAACTTGGCATGGACATTCACTCCACTACAATTTTTTGGGGTGTGTTTTCTTTGGCCAGGCCAAACCAAACATCGTCCCCAGTTGGGTCAGCCCTTTTATAGATTATGCAAAGGCATGTTTGTTTGATAATTATTCATGTTTTTCCCCCGATAATTTCTATTTAGTAATTTATGACATGATTATCCCTCCAGAATCATTTCTTGCAGCCACATACATAGGGCGGCCGTCATACATGCATGTTCAATGTGGTCGCTCTGGTTACACTCAGATAAGTAAAGGATAACCAACGAGGGGCTATGCGTTCTGTGGGAAATAATGCACAACGTGGATGGTGTGTGCCACGACACACAGCGGATAAATTATTATTTATTATTAGAAATGTGATCAGCATCCACTGAAGTAGCTAGCAAATATACTAGATAGCTACAGTAGTTCCCTTCAGTACAGTAGTTGGGTCATTCCACTTAGGTGCCTTTTGAGTAGTGTAACTTGGTGGAAAAACTGTTGTTTCACTTAATTTTAACATTGTCATAAAGAGCACATGTTCAACTTAAGAAAATAACATGTTATCCAATCTCAAGAGATTAACTAAACAATTGTCCATAGTAAGTGCCTATTAAGTGCCAAATAAAGAAACAGAGTTGACTGTAACAGGGTTGTCAACTTCTTAAATCATCCATAAATCCCCTTGTGATAGGAGAAATTGAAGCTTGTGTGTGCAACAGCAGGGGAAATTGAATGTTAAATCATTTCTAGCCTGTCAATCTACGGGTAAGAGTGTTGAAGTGTTATGCTTGACCAGCTCAGTTTTCCACCATAAAACTATAGAAAATGTCCAAAAAGACTAGAACCAGCTCACCTGCTTTTACACGGATGTAACTATTAGATGTTCAACATTTCAAAGGGAATAGTTTAATTAATTAAACCATATTAAAATGAGAGTTCAGTTCACGTAACAGGGTTGGCCATAAAATGAGAGACAGGTTTTTTTCCCACTTAAAATAAATCAATAATCACATGAAATAAATAATCAACAAAATAACTAGGGATTTACAATGATAGTGAACTTGAGTAAATGTTGGGATTAAGTGGGTTAAAATGTAGAATTTTGGCACTTTAGCAATCTTTATTCACATCAAATATCTGATTTATTGAATTAACCATGTGGTCTACATTAAAGTGCACTTCATTTAATATAACAGGCTTTTGAAATGCACAATTTCTACTTAAAATAGCAAAGGGACACAAAGATCACTCATTTAATAAAACGACCCAGTTAACAGAGCTATGGATGCAAGGACTGACCCTTCATGATATGGAAATGATAGTTTTAACCATGTTTTGAGGCTATAGTGTTTGTTTACATTTACTTTGTTTGCAAACATTAGAGTAAAACAAGCTTACATTTTGGGTTCTGACGGGGCAGGACAGTTGAACTAAGCTCAAGTTATATTCTTCAAGAGTCATTGGGTAAATCATACATTTACAAGTCCAAAAATGGATGTAGCAATTGCAGATTGTTTCTTTAATTATTTTTTGTTCAAATGTGACCCACCACCTGGATTCGGTCCTATGTAGCAAATTTTGAAATAATGTTTTTTTACACTGGAAAAAAACTAGACTCAGAGCTAGAAATTTGTATATCATACACTGCAGTTGAGGAACAATAGGAAAGTTGATCAACTTGTAACCCCTCTTTTGAGAAAATTGCCTGTGATTGATTTTGGAACACCTACTGGAGATCTCTTTGTATACACCCTTTCAGCATTGTTCACACCCTCTTAAGCCTTAGTCACATCCATCTCTTTAAGGATTCACATGTGAGGCCATGTGCTAAACGGAGTGAATACAGTAGTGTAGTAAACAGTCAAAGTTTTCAAGACTAAAAGTGGTGAAAGTAGAAGCAAAAAGTAGTATGAAAAATACACTTTAACTAGTCCTTGGTTTATATCCTAATCTGACTTTGGTGCAGGTAATGTTGTTCTTCACATTACCGTCAATGGTAAATACACACTATGTCAAATAAAAGCTATGTTTATTTGTCACATGCACAGGATGCAGAAGGTGTAAACGGCACAGTGAACTGGTTACTTGCATAGTGGAGTCTTTTGTTCAGTGACAAAGCTAGATAGCTATCTACCTAACCAATCAACCATAACCCCAACTCATACTAACATGCACCATGCATGAATCTGCAGGTAGCTAAAGCTAACCAACTAGGTTCAATGTTAGCTAGCTAGTTAGCATTAGTCTATAACTAGCAATGCAAATGGTTTCTGAGATACAAATAATATTACTACAAAGATCATACACATAACTTTAGCTTGCGAGCCAGCCCGCTAACGTTAACTAGATAGACTAGCTAACAGCACGCTTTCACTTGCAATGAAAATGACTTTCTGACAAAATTAGAAATGTATAATATCTGAAAATGTAGTTAGACTCTTACCCATATACATGGATGAACACTTCTCCCTCTGTCATGGATGCCATGGTTGCCCTTAGTTTGAAGATGTAATCCGGAGACAGGTGTTTTATACAACAGCCTCCTGTGTTCTCTTTTCGACTTTCTCCGCATTTGACAATCATCTCTCTGCTTCCACTGGGCATTCCACTGATTTCAAAACTCGGTCTACTTCTTCCGTGACAACAAAACTGTTGATTGCCATTTCTTCACCCATCACAGTCTTCAGAAGTCACTACAATCTCAGGTTCAATGAACATGTTTTTACCTAAATTAGAGATTTTGTTTTCGTCTGATTCATTTTCAGAGCCGGAGAAAGTCAGCACGGCATGTCCTCCAGAAAGTAGTCCATCACAACTTTTCCCCACTGATCTGTGTCGATAGTGCTATTAACTTCAGGGCAGCAATGCAACACTGTTTCAGTTCTTCATGATATCTTTTTTTTTAAAGCAGCAGTAAAAAGGATTATCCACACATACTGAGCAGCTACATGGCAGACCAATCTGAACTCATCTCTCGGGCATGTCCAGCACATCCATTATCTCAGCCAATCATGGCTAGTGGGAAAGTTCATGTATTTTTCCGTGGCTAAACCACCTAGGCTCGTAATTTAATTGTATTTATATTTACAGATGGCATACACCTTTGTTATTAAAGCACATGAAAGTTCACATGTTCTAGAAGTTTTTTGGGCCAAAAAACAATGTTCAAATGCCTCTCCTGTGAAGTAGTGACATGTCTAGCTTCTTGAAACAGGTCACAAATGAAACATAAGGAATACAATTCATTGTTGGAATGGCTGTTGCTAGTTAAATGTAATCGAATCAGTTCTATAGTATAATTTGTGTTGTGCATTACTGAACAAAGCTTTTCATATATGCAATTATATACAGTACCAGTCAAAGGTTTGGACACACCTACTCATTCAAGAGTTTTTCTTTATTTTTACTATTTTTGTAGAATAACTGTGAAAAACAGAAAGGAAAACGATGCACATTGCTGCTCATGCTCCCAGGTGATATTTATTTATAACAATGTTCCGACCCTTAGATCTTCATCAGGCATCCATATCCCAGGTGGGGGTGGAAGGGCAGTACTCGGTGACATCACTTCCTGAAACAGGAGGTAAAGCATGTACAACATAGGTTCACAATATTAACATTCAATGTATCAAAATATATGATCATACACAAGGAATGTGATCAATATTTACAGTAATATACATACAATATTCAATTGGGATTAAAAAAAAACATAATTTGTACATATTGAAACTATAAAAACGGTTTCAAGTCAAACTCCTCGTTAAGGCCAAGAGTTGACAGTGTGTTGAGCCTGTGGATCCAGAAAGATTCCCTTTGAAGAAGTTTCCTCTCATTGTCTCCTCCCCTGCGTGACATCTTGACCATTTCTATTACAATGAATCTCAGAGAACTAATAGGATGTCCAGCTTGTACAAAATGAAAAGCAACCGTTGGGTAATCAGATTTAATCACAACCTCTCTCACGTTTGGGGTCTTTTAAAAACCATACGTGGGGGATCTTTAAAAATGGGGTTCAATGGTGGGTCAGTACCAGTGGAGGCTGGAGACTTGAAAAATTGAGGAAGGCGGGAGACCTATGGTATAGGCACTAAACACATGGAGATGTCAAAGTGTGTTTCAAAAATCGTCAGAAGAGTAATTATTTTAACCTAAAGCATTTAATAAAGACATGTGTAGTACAATATTATGGGGAATGGGAATGAGAGGGCTACTTACACAGTGTTTGGAAGGGATCACAGCAGTGATTGAATGAGGGTATGAGGTATAAGTTCAGATGTTCAGAGGCTTGACTTCAGTGCAGGACAGGATTTGTCTGGGAAGACAAAAAACAATAACACAACAAACTACACAGTTAGACCAAAGAGCTAAGAATGAGTTAGTCCAAGCAAGGAGTAAAATCATTGATGTGTAATAATGTGACTGTAAGTGATTGACTCTACATAGAGTAATGAGAGAAAATTGATAGGGGTACTCACAGTGCTTGGAGAGGAAACATTCAATGTGCCAGTAGATGAGCGGGCACATGAGACGTCATGGCTTCAGTTCATATCAGGACAGAGTTGACAATGATAGTAGAGTGGACTGGTCATCACCTCTTAATCAGGGAACAGGAGGGGACTTAGCTGGAAATACAAAGAGCAGATACGTTCCATTACAGCTGCGCCATCTTATGGTTTGAAAAAGTTTATCCGTGAAGTTAAACACAGAGTTCACATCTCGCCCACTTGACACATATCAAAGTAGCCCAAGAAACATTCCTGAATAACGCCTTGATCATCCACATACCTGACTATAACTGACAACTGCAAGCAGACTGGTGGCACCATAGGTTCCATAGGGGGGGCCCAGAGTTTTTCCTTATCCGTTAACCTAACTAGGAAAACTCTGGGCCCTATAAGGTATGACAGCGATTAATCAGTTGTAAAAAGATTTTATAAGGGCTATGATGGGACCCGTTTTTCCTAATCAGGTCACATGGTTTTAAAAAACGGGGGGAAACTCCTGGCCCTGGGGGGGATGAAAACCCTGTCAAACTGCAGCAACCTTATACTTATTAATATTAATTATGTTTAGACTAGATTAGGAAGTGGATTTCCTCTACTGATAGACAATAGAACTCACAGGGCTGAGCATGCTTTATGAATGTTTGCATCGTGCAGTTCTATGCAACTGTAAGCCTTATAACATTTTTACTCACATCTGTCATCACTATGTTGATTGATTAATTCCAGTTAATACTTTTGAATATAAACTAAATTTGATCACATTCACATTTTCTCCTGACACACAAATGGACTAGAAATACATAACGTTACCAATTAGTTTACCCTGACCAAATGGACAGCGCACATAGGCTCTATGCATCTGCTCTTATTAGTAGCCAACAGTTGATCAGACTGAAAATTTGTCTCGCTTTCTTCCCATACAGCATGTCAGATCTCAAATGTTTAGGTGTAGCCTAGCCACTGCAACATTTATATCATCAGTTTTTGCTTGTGTCTGTCCAGAGTGATGATGTGTTATCTTTGCTAAATAAATACCGGAGGAAAGTGGAAAGCCTACTTGAGTGCACGCGAAAAAAATGTGCTGCGTCAACCTCTCTTGTTAATCTTTTAATGGATGATGCGATGGAAGCGATCAAGTCATTCGGAATTGATTTCGACGTTCCAGAAAAGACAGTCGAAAGTTCGATATGTTCAGCAAATAAGCATTGTTACGTGCAATTACCTCTGCAAGCTCATTGCAGTTTCCCTTGTCGGCAGCACTTTCCTCTCGTAGTGAGCTCTAAAAGCAAATTATTGCATGCCCAAAAACGCAGTGTTGATATGCCGCTTGAGAACATCCCTGTTTCTTCTAACTTGTCACGCAAGTTTGAATACGCAGACCTTCGTAATGATCGGTGCAGATTTTTCCCAGAAGCTTGAATCTGAAGCTGTACGATCGATGTTCTTCGGGTCACTGTACCCACCGTTCAACCAAGCCTCAGACTTTCCAAAAAGCAGGCAAGGCCAGCAATACAGGTGGCTTGATGAAAGGCTCCCTGTTAACTATCTATACATTTGATACCAGTTGGTATTGAACGCCCTCACCTTTTCATCCTTCTTCATGAAACTGCAGAGGCAGTGAAAAAGCAGAGGTCGACGCTCACTTTTAATTCGCACCGTGTACCCCAGAGAATGAAAGGGGTTCTAACACATAGAACCCCCATGGGCTGTAATTTCTGAGGGTGGTAACTCTAATGAACATATCCTCTGCAGCAGAGGTAACTCTGGGTTTTCCTTTCCTTTGGCGGTCCTCTCTTTGCTTATTTGAGCTGTTCTTGCCATAACATGGGCTTGGTCTTTAACCAAATAGGGCTAACTTCAGTATACCACCCCTACCGTGTCACAGCACAACTGATTGGCTCAAACTAATTAAGAAGGAAAGAAATTTCACAAATGAACTTTTAACAAGGCACACCTGTTAACTTCTTCTGGCTGCAGCCCGACACCGGTACACTTATGACAACATCCAGCTCAAGTGCAGGGCGCGAAATTCAAAAGATATTTTTTTTTAAATATTTAACTTTCACACATTAACCTCTACCGAGCACCTACCCCGGGTCCGGGAGCACCCTCCACCCCCCCCCCCCCCCCCCCCCCACACACACACTGATTAGCATCGCTAGCATAGCGTCACAATTAAATAGTAGCATCTAAATATCATTCAATCACAAGTCCAAGACACCTAATGAAAGATACAGATCCTGTGAATAAAGCCACCATTTCAGATTTTTAAAATGTTTTACAGGGAAGACACAATATGTAAATCTATTAGCTAAACACGTTAGCAAAAATCACAATTTTTCTTGTCCACCATTTTCTCTCAACACCAGTAGCTATCACCAATTCGGCTAAACTAAGATATTGATAGCCACTAACCAAGAAAAAACCTCCTCAGATGACAGTCTGATAACATATTTATGGTATAGGATAGGTTTTGTTAGAAAAATGTGCATATTTCAGGTAGATGTCATAGGTTACAATTGCACCCACCGTCAAAATACACAGCATACACTAATCGAAAGACACAGATCCTGTGAATACAGACAATATTTCAGATTTTCTAAGTGTCTTACAGCGAAAACACAATAAATCGTTATATTAGCATACCACATATGCAAACGTTACCAGAGCATTGATTCTAGCCAAAGAGAGCGATAACGTAAACATTGCAAAAATATATTAATTTTTTCACTAACCTTCTCAGAATTCTTCCGATGACACTCCTGTAACATAATATTATAGAATCAATATAGAGTTTGATCGAAAATGTGCATATTTAGCGGCACAAATCGTGCTTACACAATGGAAATACTGTCCAACTACTCAAGCAATCTGCCCGGCAGCATCATGATAATACAACTATTTTTATCGAAAACTATTCATAAACTTGACTAAAAAAATACAGGTTGGCCATGAAATGAAAGATGCATTAGTTATTAATGCAACCGCTAAGTTAGATTTTTTAAATTAACGTTACTAGACATACAGTGTGCGTTACAGACAGACTAGTGCCGCAATAACTGTGTCACCATTTACCATTATTGAGTTTACATTTTTCCACATAAAAATGGAATAACATCATAAATAGCTCTTACTTTTCGACGAGCTTCCATCGGAATCTTGGCCAAGTGGTACTTTTGTCCAAAAGAATCGTTGCTTGGTTGTAAAACGTTGCATTCAACTTCTGATATAGCAGCTAACTATAGCTAACAATTGCTAACATTAGCTAACGTGTCCAAATCCTCAATACGCAATACTGAGGAAATTCCGAAAAATAGCAATATAATCGCATAATCTGATATAACTCGGCTTCAAATAGCTTCGTTATGATGTTTCTAACACCTATATCAAATTAAATTACAGACTGATATATCTAAAGTTCATTACTGAGCGCTCGAAAATGGCATGCCCAGGTCTCTCTCTGCGTAAAGTTCAATGTCGAAAAGATGGCGTACCTCACTCCTTGGTGTTTTATAACCTCTGAGAGATACCTAGGAAGCCCATTCCACTTCTCATTGGTTACTGACATCCAGGGGAAGGCGGGTGCAGTTCGTGTCGTTCCATAGGATATACACACCCCTTTAAACTGAACTGAGATCAGAGCTTCGCTCTCAGACCTTCGCAAAACCTGTCATGGATTTCGCTGTAGAAAGAGTTCTGTTCCACTCAGAGACATAATTCAAACGGCTATAGAAACTAGATAGTGTTTTCTATCCAATAATAACAATAATATGCATATTGTACAATCAAGAATTGAGTAGGAAGCCGTTTCATCTGTAGAGACAATTATGCTAATTTGAAACAGCACCCCCTATAGTCGCAAGAAGTTAACAAGTCCAAGACACCAGATGAAAGGTGCACATCTTGTGAATCAAGCCAACATGTCCGATTTTTAAAATGTTTTACAGGGAAGACACAATATTTAAATCTATTAGCTAATCACGTTAGCAAAAGACACCAATATTCTTACTCCATCAGTTTATGACTCCATCAGTAGCTATCACAAATTCGGCCAAATAAAGATAAAAATAGCCACTAACCAAGAAACAACCTCATCAGATGACAGTCTGATAACATATTTATTGTATAGCATATGTTTTTTTCAAAAAATGTGCATATTTCAGGTATAATTCATAGTTTACATTTCAGCTACAATCAGAAATTGCACCGAAAGCAGCCATAATATTTACAGACACCAACGTCAAATACCTAATTACTCATCATAAAACATTTCTGAAAAATACATAGTGTACAGCAATTGAAAGACAGGCATCTTGTGATTCTAGACAATATTTCCGATTTATTAAATGTTTTACAGCGCAAACAAAATGTAGCGTGATATTAGCATAGCCACAATAGCCAGAAACACTTGGGCGCCCACGACCAGTCAACATGCACGACAGATATTAGAAATAGCATCATAAAATGTTTCTTACTTTTGGTGATCTACCGTCAGAATGTTGGATAAGGTGTCCTTTGTCCAGAATAGTCGTTGTTTTGATCTGAAACGGCAAATATCCCTCTTCATATAGCATGGGCACTTGCCAAGTGACACGGATTACTCCAAAATCAACAAAGTTAGAAAACGGAACACGGCAAAACTCCCGAAAAAGTTTCAATAATCTCAATAAACTACACTGCTCAAAAAATTAAAGGGAACACTTAAACAACACAATGTAACTCCAAGTCAATCACACTTCTGTGAAATCAAACTGTCCACTTAGGAAGCAACACTGATTGACAATAAATTTCACATGCTTTTGTGCAAATGGAATAGACAAAAGGTGGAAATTATAGGCAATTAGCAAGACACCCCCCAAAACAGGAGTGATTCCTCAGACCCCTTGTGAGGTCCCCTTGTGAGGTCATTTTGCAGGGCGCTGGCAGTGCACCTCCTTGCACAAAGGCGGAGGTAGCGGTCCTGCTGCTGGGTTGTTGCCCTCCTACGGCCTCCTCCACGTCTCCTGATGTACTGGCCTGTCTCCTGGTAGCGCCTGCATGCTCTGGACACTACGCTGACAGACACAGCAACCCTTTTTGCCACAGTTCGCATTGATGTGTCATCCTGGATGAACTGCACTACCTGAGCCACTTGTGTGGGTTGTAGACTCCGTCTCATGCTACCACTAGAGTGAGAGCACCGCCAGCATTCAAAAGTGACCAAAACATCAGCCAGGAAGCATAGGAACTGAGAAGTGGTCTGTGGTCACCACCTGCAGAATCACTCCTGTTTTGGGGGGTGTCTTGCTAATTGCCTATAATTTCCACCTTTTGTCTATTCCATTTGCACTACAGCATGTGAAATTTATTGTCAATCAGTGTTGCTTCCTAAGTGGACAGTTTGATTTCACAGAAGTGTGATTGACTTGGAGTTACATTGTGTTATTTAAGTGTTCCCTTTATTTTTTTGAGCAGTGTATATTGAAAAAACATACGTTACGATGATATGGTGACATGTATCAAATCAAATCTAAGACGGAGATGTTCGTATTTCATAACGACAGCTAAACAGAAGCCATATCAATGCCCTCTTTCGCGCGCTCCAGAAACAGGAAATGAACGGTCACGTCAAACAAAGACCTTTTATTCCACCTCTGACCAAGATAGACACGAAATTTCTTCTCTCACCGCATCTTGACAACCAGGGGAAGGCGTAGGAAGTGTTTGTAGACTCCTACGTCACACGCCCATGTATAGGCATGCAGTTGAACAGAGCATAGATTTCTGACATTTCACTTCCTGGTCAGAAAAAGTGCTGCAGAAGGATTTCTGTTTCACTCAGAGAAATAATTCAAACGTTTTTAGAAACTAGAGTGTTTTCTATCCAATTGTAATAATAATATGCATATTGTACGAGCAAGAATTGAGTACGCCGCCGTTTGAAATGGGCACATCTTTTCTGGCTACTCAATACGCCCCCTGCAGCCATAACAGGTTAATTGAAATGCATTTCAGGTGACTACCTCATGAAGCTGGGTGAGAGAATGCCAAGAGAGTGCAAGCTGTCATCAAGGCAAAGGGTGGCTACTTTGTAGAATCTCAAATATAAAATATATTTGTATTTGTTTAACACTTTTTTGGTTACTACATGATTCCATATGCGTTATTTCATCTTTTTGATGTCTTCACTAGTATTCTGCAATGTAGAAAATAGTAAAAAAAAAAAAAAAAAAACCTTGAATGAGTAGGTGTGTCCAAGCTTTTAACTGGTACTGTATGTCCTATATACGTTAAATGGAAATGGGATTGGTTGGATGAGTGTGATTATTCACGGAAAGGGCTCATTTGAAAGTCCATTAGCAGGATTGTGAAAAGCCAAAGAGAACGTGTTTATTTTAGCCAGATAACATCTCTGAGTCTTTTTAATATAATATGGACTGTCGTTAGAGGTCAGGTACATGTAGAGTCAGTCAGGAGTCTGAGTTCCACAGTCTAGGACAGGTCAGTGGGGACAACACACCCAGTTCAGGTTCCATTTCCTTATATACTTGAACTTTTTAATCGAGGCAACCACTTAGCACATTATCCAATTTTAAAAGGACAAATGGAAGATGCTATTTTTCCTTTGTCTGCCCTTTGCCAAGGTGAAGACGTATCTAAGCAACAGAAAGTTATCCCTTGTCTTAGACATGGCATATCTGGCCCATCTCTAGGAGAAAATGACTCACTAGCTCTAAATCAAATCAAATGTTATTTGTCACATGCGTCATAAACAATAGGTGTAAACTAACAGTGAAATGCTTACTTACAGGCCCCAACAATGCAGAGAGAAAAATAGAGCAATTATAGAAAGAATTATAACTCAAAGAATAAATACACAATGAGTAACGATAAGTTGGCTATGTACACATGGTACCAGTACCGAGTCGATGTGCAGAGGTGCGAGCTAACTGAGGTAGATAAATACAGTATAGGTAGGGATAAAATGACTAGGCAACAGAATAGATAATAAAAAGTAGCAGCAGCGTAGGTGGGTCAATGCAGATAGTCCTGGTAGCTATTTGGTTAACTATTTAGCTATTTGGTTAACTTATGGCTTGGGGGTAGAATATGTTCAGGGTCCTGTTGGTTCCAGACTTGGTGCATTGGTACCACTTGCCGTGCGGTAGCAGAGAGAACAGGCTATGACTTGGGTGGTTGGAGTCTTTGACAAGTTTTAGTGCCTTCCTTTGACATCGCCTGGTATAAAGGTCCTGGATGGCAGGGAGCTGCCGAATGCACTACCCTCTGTAGCGCATCTGGATGCCGAGCAATTGCCAAACCAAGTGGTGATGCAGCCAGTCAAGATGCTCTCGATGGTGCAGCTGTTGAGGATCTGATGGCCCATGCCAAATCTTTTAAGCCTTGTGTGGGGAAAGAGGCATTGTCGTGACTTCTTCACGACTGTGTTGGTGTGTGTGGACCATGTTAATTCCTTAGTGATGTGGACACCGAGGATCTTGATGCACTCGACCCGCTCCACTAGATGTGGATGGGGGGCGTGCATGGCCCTCCGTTTCCTGTAGTACACGATCAGCTCCTTTGTCTTGCTGATGTTGAGGGAGAGGTTGTTGTCCTGGCACCACACTGCCAGGTCGTGACCTTCTCCCGATAGGCTTTCTTACATGTGAACCTGCACATTTTATTTTCACATGTGATTGATTTTCACATGTGAACTTGCAATTCCACATATGAAAGTGAGATTTTCATATGTGATTTTTTTTTTACATGTGAAACCGCAATTTACGTGAGGTGAAAATATGTTATTCCCCTCACATGTGAAAATGTGTCGCGATTTGACATGTGAAAGTGCAAATTTGTCATGTGTTTTTTTGTATAAATGTACTGCATTCATTTTTACTAAACAGTACGTTCTAAATAGTATGTAGTGCGATTATTACACAGTATTTAGTGTTAGTAAGTAGTAGGCAAGACAGACTTCTGACCCGGCCAATGTATGTCTGGTTCATGATGTTGAGCTGTGGAACCCTTTCACCACTAAAAGGTTCTAAGTATTACCTTTTTTCACCACAAAACGGTTCTAACCTGGAACCAAAAAGGATTCTCCCATAGGAACAAATTAAGAAGCTTTTTTTCCCCCTAAGAGTGTAGCTAAAGTCTTGTGATTCACAATGTCAAACATGCAATGTTGAAAGGCAATTCATACGGTTCTTTGACGGTGGTCGTCATAGATGGGATTTCACAAGAATGTCAAGCATAGACGGGATATAAGACTGTTTCACTGACACAGTCTACACACTGCCATATTACTTCTGTCAATTATGCCGTCATAAAGGCCTGCTCTAATGCATGCTGCTGCTTTCACTGCTGCTACGTATGAAACTGGATAATATCGCTGAGGAATGGTCATCGACATCGTTGTCAATCATCGTCGTTCCCATCGTTGTCATTGATATTGGTCACAGTAGAGGTGATGTGTATTTTGACACAGTGCCGATATGTTTGGCAAAACACCAGCAACGTGAAGTACGCATGTATCTAATGTGAACAAATTGACTGTGTGCAGTGAGTATACGGTTGGTGTGAAATGGAATAGCGTGTCATAGTCTGAATTCAGTTGGTAATTCTTTCTGAAAAAATAAGAAAACAACACAAGACAGAAAATAGAAGCGTGTCAATCAGCTTCAGCTTCTGCTTCAGTGCTAGTGCAGTTTCACCCTAAAGGACCTCTTTATCCACCGGGACTCAAGGAAGTCACATTCAAAGACAGTTTAAATGAGGAGCAATCAAATCCCACTCCAGGTGCAAGCCATTTACAGATGTCCTTTCTATTACAAGCTATGCCACAAACAGGATAAGGCAAATAAATGATTGATTATTGCGAGGAAATACATGTATTACGTTGTATATGATTGGCGATGGTCATTTCAATTGACCTAGCCTGTTTAGTTTCACTGAGTGATGGAATGCTCAGTGTTTATGTGTAAACTGTCAGAATTATGGTTTACTCTGGGATGTGTCATAATGAGAGCATTTTCTTACAAATGATGTTGCTCTAATTATTATGGTCCTTGAATTATGCTCGTCATTAACATTTACATCTTTCAAAAGCATTAGCATTTTTTTGTCATTTGTGTTATACAGATGCAGATTACTGATGTACAGTATAGATATATATTACAGCATACAGATTTTTCTCTCTAGACACAATTGCCGAAGTGCTCGTCACAACAAATATCTAATTGCGTAGTCAGTCACATTCTTCTCACAGAAAGTAGGGATCAGATCTAGTTTGACAGACTCTGTTCATGCTTATCTACCAGTCTGTCTGTGATGGCTACAGATGTAGGATCTTCATTTGATCACTCTTTTATTGCCTCAAATTTTCCTGCATGGCAGGAAATGCAAAATTGTAGTGTATTCAAGGTTTAAAAAGGCTTCTAAAGTTTGTAATTTCCTTGATTGCCCTAACGAAAAATCTATCAACCCCTACAAAAAAATGGCCATGAATTATAATCCACAGAATAATTCACATTTCCTGTTGCGGCAGGATTATTTTCCTGCTGTAGCAAACTGGCTCAAATTAAAATCCTACATCTGTAGCTAGTTTTAGTGTCTGCCATGACAAAGTACAAGAGGTTGATTATCTCAGTCAAAGTTCATTAGTTTTAACCACCATGCCTGCCACACTTTGCAGATAGGAAAACAGCCTTGTCACATCGCCTCTGCTATGCCATTTCATGTGGCCGTATGGGGGGCCAGAAGCTCTGTGACCTGAATAGGCTCTTTGTCAACTGTCTTTAGAGAAAAGAGGACTAGAACAAGTTAACAGAGTGGAAAATTATTTTTAATTGTATGCCTATGGTCTTGTATGCCTATGGTCCTGTGTCCTGCCCTTTTCTTGCATCTGTATGAAGAAATATGAATCAAATTTGTATGCATCCCAAATGGTCAAAAGTAGTGCACTATGTGGGGAATATTTGTGATGTAGACTAAAGTCCTGTCCAGAACATTTAAACATCCATAATAACAGAGACTTGACAAGAATCTCATTTGAATCACTTCTAGTAATTGATGTAAAATCTAACTTTTAACTTTGAGGGCTAATTTCAAGTATCTCAAGCCATATGTTATACTGTATTTCTGAAGATACCCCTTTGGCTGCCAGGGCTTGAAAGCTGAGCAAGCAGTGGTGTTATGGGACTGTTTTATCGGTTCCTTGAACCTAGATAGATAGATAGATAGATAGAACTCTCTCTTTCATCTGTATGAAGTGATGATATAAGGAAATAAAATGTATCTCGCTAACTTGACATTTGCCATCATAACACGAAGCAAATAAACATCACATTTTAATAAACTCTTATTTAAAGCTTTCTGCCGACCTATAGTGACCTCTGTCTATAAGCTTTTTTTCTGTCAAATGTTTTGATTGAATCTCTCATTTAAGTTCTTAACCTTGTTCTTTTTTTTCATGAGCCAGAGGTTTAATATTTTAGTCTATGTCACGTTCTGACCTTAGTTCCTTTTTTATGTCGCTGTTTTGGTTTGGTCAGGGCGTGAGTTGGGGTGGGCATTCTATGTTGTTTTTCTATGTTTGTATGTCTGTGTTTGGCCTGGTATGGTTCTCAATCAGAGGCAGCTGTCGATCGTTGTCTCTGATTGAGAATCATACTTAGGTAGCCTGTTTTCCCACTAGGGGTTGTGGGTAGTTGTTTTCTGTGTCTGTGTTTTACCATACAGAACTGTTTCAGTCTCGTTCGTTCTCTTTTGTTGTTTTGTCATTCAGTGTTCAGTTGCATTTCATTAAAATGTACACTTACCACGCTGCACATTGGTCCGATCTTTCATACTCGTCATCAGACGAGGACGAGTACAGTTACAGTCTAGAAAACTGCATAGCAATCAATATACCTCTCCAAAGTCCGAACCATGCATTTTGATACATTTGCTCTGGAGTGCTTGAAACTTTTCAACCAGATTGTACTTCACGCATTCATTGTTTTTTCCCCTCCTGAACTATTTCTGCCTGGAAAAAAAATCAGTTTCACAAGAGGTAAAGATAACAATAAGAATAACACTTGTCTGAATCAGTCTCCATCACTTCAATGCGTGAACATAAATATGCCACAAGAGGCAAGTATAAGCAGCAGTGGTCTCATAGAAAGGCCCATCTTTGAAAATAAAATAATCATTGGGACTAAAATAACGTAGGCTGCCTGGAGCCACTTAAATTCAAATCTCAGCCAGGGTGCACTTTCAACAGATTTTTTGTAACAAATTCTGTGTTACAATAAATATAGGGTTGAGTCAAACTATTATTGACTGAAGCTACAAATACATGACTCTAGTGTAAATGCACGATTACATTTTTTTTGGTGTTTTTGTTTGTCAGTGTCTGTGACCACCCAGATTGATATTATTGACTTGTACAGATAACAAAACTCCTGAAAAGGAACAAAAAATGTTCATAGAGGAATATAGCTTGGTTTATAGCTAGCGTTGACATTATTCCAGACTTGTTGAGAAATCTCTCGGTGTGAGTAAACAGGGTAGGGATACCTTTTGATAGGTTTTCTAGCAGTCTTTCTGCTTGGTTCATGTTGAAATAAGCACTTGCCCTAATGCTTTGAGCCATTCACTTCAGTTATATTTCAGTTATTATACCCCACTCTCCGCTTAAATGCACTTTACTTTACAGCCTTTAAGCCTAATTGAGGAGAGCATACTGCACTCAATTTTCTCCACATCACTCTGCATAGTCTGTTTTTGTGGCTCTGACAACATTTTGACACTGTACTTTTGTAGTGATGAGTGAATATTTGGAGCAGACAGACAGACACTTTGCCCTGGAGTACATAATAGGTTGTTAGGACACGCCTGCTGAGAGGAACCACTAATTACATGTTCATGTCCAGATAGCTATTGTTTGGTCCCGTGTGGCTCAGTTGGTAGAGCATGGCGCTTGCAACGCCAGGGTTGTGGGTTCAATTCCCACAGGGGGACCAGGATGAATATGTATTAACTTTCCAATTTGTAAGTCGCTCTGGAAAAGAGCGTCTGCTAAATGACTTAAATGTAAATGTAATGTAAATGTTTATAATAAATCATTTGCATGAAGGACACCAGCACGGCCAAGGGGCTTGATAGGCATGTGAAAGGGACAGCATTCCCCAATATAAACTGAATCACGGTGTCGTGAATATTAGTAATGCCTCTGGCTTAGGTGTGATTGTAATAAATAAATATGCAAAGTACCATATTGTGGTTGATTGTGACAGGTTACGCAATTGTAGCCATGTAGCAGATGAAACTACTGGGCTGGTGTGTTCACTGAGCCTTAGGTCATCTGTCTTGGGGTTGGAGTGTTGATTGAGCTGTTGCTCACTGATTGTCTCAATTGTACGTGAAATGTTTCAGATGTCATCACACACATGTAGATGCCTCACTGAAAATCTGATGGAGTTTGAGTTGGACTTCTTTACAATGAGTTGCAGTTAGAATATCTGAACTACAGTTAAACTTGAAATCAAAGCCTTCACTAAACAGTACTGACAGTGCTGTGAAAAAGTTTTTGGCCCCTTCCTGATTTCTTATTTTTTTGCACATTTCTCACACTTAAATGTTTCAGATCATCAAACACATTTTAATATTACACAAAGATAAGCCAAGTAAACACAAAATGCAGTTTTTAAATGATAATTTTATTTATTAAGGGAAAAAAGCTAGCCGAACCTTCATGGTCCTATGTGAAAAAGTAATTGCCCCCTAAACTTAATTACTGGTTGTGCCACCCTCAGCAGCAACAACTGCAATCAAGCGTTTGCGATAACTGGCAGTGAGTCTTTCACATCGCTGTGAAGGAATTTTGGCCCACTCTTCTTTGCAGAATTGTTTTAATTCAGCCACATTGGAGTGTTTTTGAGCATGAACCGCCGCTTTAAGGTCACGCCACAGCATCTCAATCAGATTCAAGTCCGGACTTTGACTAGGCCACTCCAAAACCTTCATTTTGTTTTTTTAAGCCATTCAGAGGTGGGCTTGCTGGTGTGTTTTGGATCATTGTCCTGCTGCAGAACCCAAGTGCGCTTCAGCTTGAGTTCACAAACTGATGGCCGGACATTCTCCTTCAGGATTTTTTGGTAGAGAGCAGAATTCATGGTTCCATCAATCACAGCAAGTCATCCAGGTCCTGAAGCAGCAAAGCAGCCCCAGACCATCACACTACCACCACCATATTTGACTGTTGGTATGATGTTCTTTGTCTGAAATGCTGTGTTACTTTTACGCCAGATGTAACGGGACGCACACCTTCCAAAAAGTTCAACTTATGTCTCGTCAGTCCACAGAATATTTTCCCAAAAGTCTTGGGGATCATCAAGATGTTTTTTTGCCAAAAGAGAGATGAGCATTTATGTTCTTTTTGGTCAGCAGTGGTTTTCGCCTTGGAACTCTGCCATGGATGCCATTTTTTCCCAGTCTCTTTCTTATGGTTGAGTCATGAACACTGACCTTAATTAAGGCAAGTGAGGCCTGCAGTTCTTTTAGATGTTGTTGTGGGTTCTTTTGTGACCTCTTGGATGAGTCGTCGCTGCGCTCTTGGGGTAATTTTGGTAGGCCGGCCACTCCTGGGAAGGTTCACCACTGTTCCAAATTTTCTCCATTTGTGGATAATGTCTCTCACCGTGGTTCGCTGGAGTTCCAAAGCTTTAGAAATGGCTTTGTAACCCTTTCCAGACTGATAGATGTCAATTACTTTGTTTCTCATCTGTTCCTGAATTTCTTTGGATCGAGGCATGATGTCTTGCTTTTTGAGATCTTATGGCCTACCTCACTTTGTCAGACAGGTTCCATTTAAGGGATTTCTTGATTCAACAGGTCTGGCAGTAGTCAGGCCTGGTTGTGGCTAGTGAAATTGAGCTCAGCTTTCCAAAAAATGTGATTAACCACAGTAAATTCATGATTTAACAAAGGGGGGCAATTACTTTGTCACATAGGGCCATGAAGGTTTGGATAGCTTTTTTCCATTAATAAATAAAATCGCTTAAACTGCATTTTTTGTTTACTTGGGTTATCTTTGTGTAATATTAACATTTGTTTGATGATCTGAAACATTTAAGTGTAACAAAAGTGCAAAAAAAGAAGAAATCAGGAAGGGGGCAGATACTTTTTCACAGCACTGTATATACACTGCTCAAAAAAATAAAGGGAACACTTAAACAACACAATGTAACTCCAAGTCAATCACACTTCTGTGAAATCAAACTGTACCCTTAGGAAGCAACACTGATTGACTATAAATTTCACATGCTGTTGTGCAAATGGAATAGACAAAAGGTGGAAATTATAGGCAATTAGCAAGACACCCCCCAAAACAGGAGTGATTCTGCAGGTGGTGACCACAGACCACTTCTCAGTTCCTATGCTTCCTGGATGATGTTTTGGTCACTTTTGAATGCTGGCGGTGCTCTCACTCTAGTGGTAGCATGAGACGGAGTCTACAACCCACACAAGTGGCTCAGGTAGTGCAGTTCATCCAGGAAGGCACATCAATGCGAACTGTGGCAAAAAGGTTTGCTGTGTCTGTCAGCGTAGTGTCCAGAGGATGCAGGCGCTACCAGGAGACAGGCCAGTACATCAGGAGACGTGGAGGAGGCCGTAGGAGGGCAACAACCCAGCAGCAGGACCGCTACCTCCGCCTTTGTGCAAGGAGGTGCACTGCCAGAGCCCTGCAAAATGACCTCCAGCAGGCCACAAATGTGCATGTGTCAGCATATGGTCTCACAAGGGGTCTGAGGATCTCATCTCGGTACCTAATGGCATTCGGGCTACCTCTGGCGAGCACATGGAGGGCTGTGCGGCCCCACAAAGAAATGCCACCCCACACCATGACTGACCCATCGCCAAACCGGTCATGCTGGAGGATGTTGCAGACAGCAGAACGTTCTCCACGGCGTCTCCAGACTCTGTCACGTCTGTCACATGTGCTCATGTGCTCAGTGTGAACCTGCTTTCATTTGTGAAGAGCACAGGGCGCCAGTGGCGAATTTGCCAATCTTGGTGTTCTCTGGCAAATGTCAAACGTCCTGCACGGTGTTGGGCTGTAAGCACAACCCCCACCTGTGGACGTCGGACCCTCATACCACCCTCATGGAGTCTGTTTCTGACCGTTTGAGCAGACACATGCACATTTGTGGCCTGCTGCAGGTCATTTTGCAGGGCGCTGGCAGTGCACCTCCTTGCACAAAGGCGGAGGTAGCGGTCCTGCTGCTGGGTTGTTGCCCTCCTATGGCCTCCTCCACGTCTCCTGATGTACTGGCCTGTCTCCTGGTAGCGCCTGCATGCTCTGGACACTACGCTGACAGACACAGCAAACCTTTTTGCCACAGTTCGCATTGATGTGCCATCCTGGATGAACTGCACTACCTGAGCCACTTGTGTGGGTTGTAGACTCTGTCTCATGCTACAACTAGAGTGAGAGCATCGCCAGCATTCAAAAGTGACCAAAACATCATCCAGGAAGCATAGGAACTGAGAAGTGGTCTGTGGTCACCACCTGCAGAATCACTCCTGTTTTGGGGGGTGTCTTGCTAATTGCCTATAATTTCAACCTTTTGTCTATCCCATTTGCACAACAGTATGTGAAATGTATTGTCAATCAGTGTTGCTTCCTAAGTGGACAGTTTGATTTCACAGAAGTGTGATTGACTTGGAGTTACATTGTGTTGTTTAAGTGTTCCCTTTATTTTTTTGAGCAGTGTAGATAGATGATAGATGACAAAGCTATCACAAGAAAGGCAGTATTATTTGTCTGCCATCAATGTCAACTTGATGTAATAAAAACAATTGAAATGACTACAGTACATGAATGTGAATTGTCATCAGGGAGAGGTCAAATTTTTACAACAAATCCTACATGTTGAGTTGGCAACTTTCTCCACCTCTAGGTGTAGTGTATGTTGTTTAATTTCTAGGGGAGGTGGATGCTGAGTAACTGTCAGAACTCAGTGTTTCTGATTAGAACATACCTGTAGGAGGTGACGTCAAATGAATGCTTCATCTTCGAGAAATTAAATGTCCTTTTAAAACTTGCTGTGGGAAGTTTTGGGAAGTAGCTACATTAAGAATTTGGTGATAGTTCAATTCTTAAAGGCCCAGTGCAAGCAAAAACTAGATTTTAAATATATATATATATATATATATATATATATATATATATATATTTCCTTTCGACACTATGAGATTGGAATAATACTGTGAAATTGTGAAAATGATGATAATGCCCATTTAGTGTAAGAGCTGTTTGAAAAGACCGCCTGGAATTTCTGCCTGTTTTGGTGAGATGGAGTATTGGCCTGCCTAGTGACTTCACCAGGTGGTAAATTAGGTAATAGACCAATAAGAAAGAGAGTTCCAAACCTCTCTGCCAATAACAGCTTGTTTTCAGTTTTCCCCTCCCCACTCAGACCACGCCCAAACAGTCCTAGAAAATGTCTTGCTTGAGAAATTGCTCTTTGCTAAGAAGGTATTTTTGTTTATTTTTGACAATTTTAATTGAAAACAATCACAGTAAGGTACTTTATCGTTACCCAGAAATGATTAAATATTGAGATAAAAACAGCTGCATTGGACCTTTAAGTGAGGTAGCTCTAGATTTTAGACTTGAGGTAACTTTAGGTCAAATAAATTAACATAATGAAGGCAGCAATGAAGGCAACAAATAAGACTGATCTGAGACAAAAAAATGAAATTAGAAAGATTATAGTATAGCTGGGTTGATAAATGTATTCTACTATTCACTGTATAAACACCCAGGGGCAACAAATGTAGTAGTGAGGTAGTGTGGATACTTAGACTGACTGTAACACCTGGGGTGTGAAAACTACAAACATCAGGGGATTACAGTAATGTATTAAATATATCAAACATTCACAACTATGCAAATCATTTACAGGACTTTAAATCATTGTCGTGACAGATAATTTCCTTTAAATATCACAAACATGACACATTAGCCGGGATTTTGGCAGTGTTGTCTGGACATTGCCTGCCTACAGATTCATGTTACCAAGGTGACAGAAGCAGTTTTAGTTTCTCCAGTCATTATGTAACATTTAGTTGGATCATTAACAGTCGACTGCAAATCTGAAGAAATATGTTCCTTTAACTCATTGTATAAATGTAAGTGTCAAAACAAACTTTTTCTTGTAACAGGTGACTATATTGTCAGTGATGTTTTACTAATTCGGGAATGTGTTCTTTCACAAGACTTATTGTCCAGTTGAAATGTAGGTATACTTGGATGGGAAAGGTTATTACATGGAAATAACTTACCAATTAGTTGTTACTTCATGGCTTGTTATTGATATATTCACTGAGTGGTTGTCCTCTCTCCTGTCGTAACCACAGCAACAGCATGCCGAAGAGGATTGCTCTCATCTGCTTCCTTTCCCTGGTGATGCTCATGAGTGTCCTGGGGAACCTCCTGGTCATGACAGCTGTCTGCAAGGACCGCCAGCTCAGGTTAGTCTCTCCCTACGTTCTGTCTGTCTGTGTCTGTCTGTCTGTCTGTCTGTCTGTCTCTCTCGCTCATCCTGCTCTGGCCGAAGCAAATTTACTCTTTCTTCTGTTTAGCATCTTATCACCTTGTTGCACCACACACAGCCTGAATCAGCCCAGATTTGAATGATCCTGCGCTAACAGTATTATGCAGTAATTGTTTTCTCATTAAAAGAGCACCTCCTACTGACTGGTCTATTGTGACCACAGTCCCTTGGTGGTTGAGTTACTAGCTTGGCATGCAGTGACTCTAGCATGCCAACAGTCAGATGCCGGAAGGTAAAGGCTGTCTGATAACCTGGGGATAGTATCATCTCCCAGCACCCCTGATGGAGGAGACAGTAGTAGTTTTCATTGTTTACACACACACACACACACACACACACACACACACACACACACACACACACACACACACACACACACACACACACACACACACACACACACACACACACACACACACACACACACACACACACACACACACACACACACACACACAGGAAATGACAGCACCAGGAGGGATTCTTGGTAGTGTTAACTTCAAATCCCTATTCATCCAAATGTTCAGCTCCAAAAAACGATCCCGGGCTGTGGCGCAGGCGGCCACGACCGGGAGACCAATGAGGTGGCGCACAATTGACCCAGCGTCGTCCGGGTTAGGAGGGGGTTTGGCCGACTGGGATGTCCTTGTCCCATCGTGCTCTAGAGACTCCTTGTGGCAGCCGGGCGCATGCACGCTGACTTCGGTTGCCAGGTGTACGGTGTTTCCTCCGACACATTGGTGCGGCTGGCTTCCAGATGAAGTGAGCAGCGTGACAAGAAGCAGTGCGGCTTTGCAGGGTTGTGTTTCAGAGGACGCATGGCTCTTGACCTTCGCCTCTCCTGAGTCCGTATGGGAGTCGCAGCGATTGGAGAAAACTATAACTACCAATTCGGGAGAAATAGTGTAAACAAAATATTTTAATCAGATTACAGCTACTTTGAAAAACTAGATGATTACTTTTAAATTCAGAAAGGATGTTTGTGAAACTCACTATGCCAATTACACTGCTCCTTTCTTCCCACCATGACTTCCCTGCAGCTCAGATTAATAGGGACATGAAGCAGTACTTCTACCATAGCCCATTCCCCACACTCTGGAGAATTCATCCACAATCACCAATTTACCCTGTAATAGCACACCTGTTCCAGCCATCCATAAAATGAGATCTGTCGTAAGACGGCTTAGCCATAATGGGAGACATTGTGCAGCTGGAGGCAGAGCAACAGAGCCACAGAGCCAGACTCAACTTCTGCAAGTTGATTCCCAAAATGGAAAACTGGATATGGCTTTATTGACATTGACACATTGCACTAATTCAAATCATCATCATGCCTCTCTCTCTCTTTTTCTCTCTTTCTCTCTTTCTCTCTCCTCTCTTCTCAATCTCTATTTCTATCTATCTACTGGGGTCTTTTTATGTCCCATGCCCCAATTGTGACAGCAATGCTGATTTACATATTTTAGGCCTTTTTAATTAGGCTTCAGTTCAGTGGCGAACCCAGTGGCGACAAGATGATTTAGCTTTTTATGTAAAAAAAATCTAGTATTTTATTTTATTCAATTCGTTTGCATCACTGCAAATATGATCTTACATTCTTTAGATACTACATTCAGTTTTGAATGAAAGACAGTATTTCTGCATGTTGAAAGCATGTTGTTAACAGATAGCTGGTAAACAGCATTTATGGCATGTTCTGGTTAAATGACAACGTGATTTTTTGCCGTTCTCAAGCAGCTATTTTTAGCCGAGCGGGCTATGAGCGGTTGCCTCACCGAGAATTTTATTTGTCATTAATGGAGTGCCCAGGGCTTTGGTCTTTCTCAAACAGACTGAAAGGAGGGACGCCGCCACACCA